>NC_090269.1:370083794-370406849 GCF_040414725.1 Anabrus simplex | reverse complement strand
GTTAGGTTCCATCCCGGCATTTGCCTAGAGAAGAAGTGGGAAACCACGGAAAACCACTTCAAGAATGGCTGAGGTGTACTCAGTTGACCTCCCGAGGCTGAGTGGACCCAGTTCCAGCCCTCGTACCACTTTTGAAATTTCATGGCAGAGCCGGGAATCGAACCCGGGTCTCCTGAGGTGGCAGCTAATCACACTAACCACTATACCACAGAGGCGGAATAGGCGTGACTTACTGCATCAAAACGCGATGGAGATGGTTTTCATTGAATTGTTACAGACCCAGTCTACTGCACTATTATGGCGTTCAGTGGTCTCCAAAAATCCGATATTCATCACAAATCAGCAAGTTTATATGATTTGGATGATAGTATTAAGTTATTTGAAAATATCCGGGATGGGATGCTCAATGGTCAAGACGCTAGCTTTCTGAGCTCAAGTTGACAGGTTCCATCCTGGTTATTGAACGTGCTCAAATACGTCAGCCCTCTGTCGGTAGATTTAGAGACACGTAAAACAAAACCTGTGGGTCAAAATTCCGGCACCTCGGCGACACCGAAAACCGTAAAATGTAGTTAGTTGGACTTAAAACCATTATTATTATTATTATTATTATTATTATTATTATTATTATTATTATTTGAAAATTCATTACTCTCTTCATTAAATGACTTATCCTACAACCCCATGCATATAAAAATAAGGAAGCTACTTCTCTGAGATATTCAAGGAGATATCTCCTTCAGTTACCTTCTCACCTCGACACTGTATTTCATTTATCATAAACCAAGCTAGTCCGCCTCTGTGGTGTAGTGGTTAGCGTGATTAGTTGCCACCCCCGGAGGCCCGGGTTCGATTCCCGGCTCTGCCACGAAATTTGAAAAGTGGTATGAGGGCTGGAACGGGGTCCACTCAGCCTCGGAAGGTCAACTGAATAGAGGTGGGTTCGATTCCCACCTCAGCCATCCTGGAAGTGGTTTTCCGTGGTTTCCCACTTCTCCTCCAGGCGAATGCCGGGATGGTACCTAACATAAGGCCACGGCCGCTTCCTTCCCTCTTCCTTGCCTATCCCTTCCAATCTTCCCATTCCTCCACAAGGCCCCTGTTCAGCATAGCAAGTGAGGCCGCCTGGGCGAGGTACTGGTCATTCTCCCCAGTTGTATCCCCGACCAAGAGTCTGAAGCTCCAGGACACTTCCCTTGAGGCGGTAGAGGTGGGATCCCTCGCTGTGTCCGAGGGAAAAGCCGACCCTGGAGGGTAAACAGATGATGATGATGATGATAAACCAAGCTAAACCAAATGAAAGCCTATGGTGCTTTAGTTCCTGCAGGTCTTGGTCTACCGAGTGACCACCGCTCACCGAAGACCTAAAGATTATTATAGGGTAACACGTGGTCGGCGCAGCGAATCCTCCCGACTTTTATTCTTGGCTTTCTGGGCAGAGGCCACTATATCATTTTTAGATAGCTCCTCAGTTTTTCTCATGTGGGTCCAATGAAGTTTGCCTCTGTGGTGTGGTGGTTAGTGTGATTAGCTGCCACTCCCGGAGACCCGCGTTCGATTCCTGCCTCTGCCATGAAATTTCAAAAGTGCTACGAGGGCTGGAACGGGGTCCACTCAGCCTCGGGACCGAGCTCGATAGCTGCAGTCGCGTAAGTACGGCCAGTATCCAGTATTCGGTAGATAGTAGGTTCGAACCCCACTGTCGGCAGCCCTGAAAATGGTTTTCCGTGGTTTCCCATTTTCACACCAGGCAAATGCTGGGGCTGTACCTTAATTAAGGCCACGGCCGCTTCCTTCCCACTCCTAGGCCTTTCCTGTCCCATCGTCGCCATAAGACCTATCTGTGTCGGTGCGACGTAAAGCAAGTAGCAAAAAAAAAAAGCAGCCTCGGGAGATCAACTGAGTAGAGGGGGATTCGATTCTATCCTCACCCATACTGGAAGTGGTTTTCCGTGGTTTCCCACTTCTCCTCCAGGCAAATGCCGGGATGGTACCTACCTTAAGGCCACGGCCACTTCCTTCCCTCTTCCTTGTCTATCCCTTCCACTGTTCCTATCCTACCACAAGGCCCCTTCAATGGACCTTACCAGGCCTCAGATACATGAAGAAATCCCCGCAATTGAAACTAGGCCTTCAAAGTCAGAGGCAGGCACGGCAATTCTTCCTCTGATTTATGAAAGTATCTAATTCCCATTCCATTTCCCTTTCAAGTGACTCTCACCGCTATTTCTCTAATTACAGGTTGTACTTACTTCTGAGCGCCTTTCCTTCCTCTGCACAACTCTTGTCGTCTGCGGCCAACAGACAATCCAAGTACACCTTCCTCAAGCGCTCATTGCTGAGGATCTCGTCCACGTTGATGTTGTCCCACTTGGTGGTGTAGGTGTCCTCAGCCAGGACGACAGCCACGGTGGCGAGGAGGACGCACAGTGCTAGTACTCGGTTCATGTTGTTAGGAGAGTGTAAGATGTTGTCTGACCTACACACACTTATATACCACACCTCAGTTACGCAGAGTAAAAAGAAGGGGAAAAATGTCAGCCGGCTTTGCAGCGAACCAAGGCCGCAATGTATGTATGCGTTTATCGCAATCGATGTGTTTTGTTGTTACTCTTATAAGAAACTTGTCCGTCACTCATGAGAGCCGATCATTTGACCCGAAAAGAAAAAAACTTAAATGTACGACCTTTAATGGAATTGTCTGTCATTGAAAAACTTGCTCCTTCTGGGGATTCTACTAATATTCAAATCACGTTAAAAATACAAAACAAAGATCGTAGTTTTATTCTCTTACTTATTTCTAAACGTTGAGAACCTCAAGAGTGATCAGTGTGTCATACTGAAACTAACAAACAGGGTGACTAGTATTTTCTGCAACCCATCTATCACAGGATTACGTGTCCAAGGATACTTATGAACTAGAAGAACATTTTAACAGGTCATTTACTTAGGGACCACGAAGACCAATTTGAAACTGGATGTAATAACTTTCACTGTAACTAAACGCGGTATTCCATTGGAGGAAAATGTTGCTTTAAATGTAAAAAAAGAAAGAAAAATAAATCGTGGAAAATCAACTATCAACACTATTTGTTGTTTTAAGAGCAATATAAACAGACATTCTCACGTGCTTAACATATATTTTAAGAAAAAAAAATGTTCTGTACTATGAGACTTGTTTAACCCTAACCTTATGAGAAACAGAAAGGAGCTATTCATTTGAATATTGAAGTCAACAAGAAAGGAAAGGCAAAGACACTGAAAAACATGAAAATGAAAAGTTTCGAGGGCTTTGTAAGTTCGATATCTTTGATTGATTGATTGATTGATTGATTGATTGATTGATTGATTGATTGATTGATTGATTGATTGATTGATTGATTGATTGATTGATTGATTGATTGATTGATTGATTGATTGATTGATTGATTGATTGATTGATTGATTGATTGATTGATTGATTGATTGATTGATTGATTGATTGATTGATTGATTGATTGATTCCCTCCAAGCAGCAAGCGGTGGCATCACAAATCAATTGAACAGATTACCTCCTCGTATGAGAGTGAAACGGATGTTATGAGATTGTTAATTCTTGATTGTTATATTCACCTCCAGCCAGCCTGGAACGAGCCTCTAAGTTTTTGAGTTTTTCAGCTCCAGATAGCAGCCGCGAAATGAGTCCAAGAAATATTTCTATTTCTTTCGCCATGAAAACTTAATTAAATAATTAGTGAAACGTGTAGGGACACGGGAAGCTAAACTCAGTGTATCTTCTAGTCGTGTTGAAGTGCTGCCAACGCAAGCTCATACGTCGTTAGAGCCATTCCAGCTACTTCTACTGTTACTCTGATTGATTATGAAAATGAAGTTCCTCACTATAAAAGTTGGACACAGGCCGGATGTTGCCAGTCCTCAATAAACGAATAATGTAATGTTTTAATGAACCTTTTGGCGAAACCTCTGCTTCCACTCATCCCCGCTAAATTGCATTTACCCTGGCAACCCAAGAAGCTACCCTAACGACGACAGGTAAAGACAGGTACTAATAAGAGAATATCAGTATAACAGAATATCAATTAAAAAAGGAAATCAACCGAGCTCGATAGCTGCAGTCGCTTAAGTGTGGCCAGTATCCAGTATTCGGGTGATAGTAGGTTCGAACCCCACTGTCGGCAGCCCTGAAGATGGTTTTCCGTGGTTTCCTACTTTCACACTAGGCAAATGCTGGGGCTGTACCTTAATTAAGGCCACGGCCGCTTCCTTCCCACTCCTAGCCCTCTCCTGTCCCATCGTCGCCATAAGACCTATCTGTGTCGGTGCGACGTAAAGCAATTAGCAAGAAAAAAAAAGGAAATCAAAAGCAAAGAGAGAAAAAGAAAACGGGAAGGAATATTATAGAGATGGAAATGGAGAAGCAAGTTTAATATTGGGGGAGAAGATAAAAAGTAGAAAGAATATAAATACTCGTTGAACAGTCGTGATGATAAGAAGTAATTAAATCATGTCCGTACATACATCATGTATATACGACGCATTGAGGGAAAGGTCTTGTAATGAGAAGGGTATGAATTTGGAAATGGAAACGAAAGAGACTCCGTCGAATTCAATTTCTTATTTTGTAAACATAGAGTTACATTTATCCCGGAGGAAATCACGGATCATCTATAAGTGTCAGCAGTTTCGGAAGATTATGTCCGTAACGTTAAAGCGTAACTGTAATATCCTGAAAGTTTTCTGACAAGTTAATGTTTCATATAATTTCTTAATAACCGGACGTGCATGTAAAAGCAAAAGCACAGTCACCTACGTGCAGGTCATGAAGGTCCTTGGAGGCGCGGAAGGTAAAGGCTTCAACTATCCGTAACCTCCAAACTTTATAGGGGTAGAATGGTTAGTTCTATACCTGGCCTCGTTCCACCCTAGGAATTAACCTGGTACTGATTTTGGTGTAACCTGAATGAAGCTCGTGAAGTGGAAATGTCGTTTCTTAAATGTTTCGATTATCGAACGGGGAATGGAACTCACGTCCGTCCGGGTGAACCGAGCACGCATTTACCACCTCGGCCAGGCAGCCCCTCGAACATACATAATTTTTACAAGATACAAACTTCGTTTTCGCATTTTCTCAATCTTTCCCGTCACTCTCCTTGGTATGTTACACTCGTGGCCATCAAACACTGTTATTGGGATAGACGACACCAACCTTAATGACACAGCCGGTTAGCCATTGTCCTTCTGTACTCAAGGTAGTGTGTTCGATCCCAACTGATGTCGGTTGTATTCGAGGTTGTTTAAACGCTGAAACTTCGTGTCAGTCACTTCCGGCACGTTGACGAACTCATACACTACATCTCCCCAATCAATCAATCAATCAATCAATCAATCAATCAATCAATCAATCAATCAATCAATCAATCAATCAATCAATCAATCAATCAATCAATCAATCAAACAATCAACGGTTATCTACATTTAGGGCAGTCGCGCAGGTAACAGATTCCCTATTTGTTGTTTTACTAGTTATTATTTAGTTTTGTGTGCATTTGTCCGCAAGTTTGACTTTTATGACGTATTTTTCAGGGAAATGCACCATGAAACACCAATACATTTTTGAAAGATGGATGTCAACGTTCGATGTTAGTCGAAGGAAGGCTGTTTGTAGTGCTTATAAAGTTGAAAACTACACAGAAGGTGTATACAACAATTTACGTAAATTTAGTGAATTACAGCACGTGACTCTGAGCAAAAAATTGGCGGATGTCTCAGCGGGTTCGGTCAGTGTTTCTAGCTAAACATGCAGAGTGGATCGATCGTTTGTGTACGCTCCCGGACTATGTAACAACATTGATAACTGCTCACTGCAAGAGTAAAATGAAGACCAATGGAGCTTGCTCTGTTCGCGGTAGGCCCTGTAAACAGATCGAAGACTGTTCGCTAAAGTAAAGAAACCGGGCAAGGTGGTCGTGCGTTTAGGGGCGCGCAGCTGTGAGCTTGCATCCGGGAGATAGTGGGTTCGAACCCCCCTGTCGGCAGTACTGAAGATGGTTTTCCGTGGTTTCCCATTTTCACACCAGAAAAATGCTGAGGATGTACATTAAGGCCACGTCCACGTCCTTCCCACTCCTAGTCCTTTCCTATCCCATCGTCGTCATAAGACCTATATGTGTCGGTGCGACGTAAACAAGTAGCAAGAAATAAAAGCAAAGGTGTGTAGAACTTCTTTTAGCTACTAACTCTGCAGAGGAATTTTCCTTCACTACTAAACAGGCAGCAGCGAAAGAAAATACACCCAGAAATACGGAACAGACTAAATTCCTATCCGTTATGCAAGCCTTATCTCGATCTTTACGAAAAGTAATAGGCCTACACCACTTTGAGGTCGGTCGTCAACAGCATTCACGCAGACTATTTCCGTAGCATATACAGTGTAAGGCAAGCAAAGAAAAAACGTTTGCCCCAACGTATTTCATTCACCGAAACATCTTCACAGGTAGACCTACAAGAACTTTTGCATAAAACTGTTGAAAGCATTTCCAAATCGTAAAATGTAGAACAGGATGTAAAAGACAAATTGTCTGTAAATGGCGATTTGACAGCAGTGGAGGTCACAGTATTTACGAACACAAATTCTATGATTTGGTTGTGGAATATACGGATGAATACATATTTTTGATTGCCTTCGTCCATATTCAATTGATTGATGTAATATTGGGGCAGTTCTGTGGTGCAAAGATCGTCCAGGATCCAAATCGTACTATAGACCTATTAGATTCATTTTCTCGAAAGAATCGCCGGAGCTTGTTTTACGAGAAGAATCTGACCTGAAGACTCGTATATAGAATCTTGTGAACTGTACTTTGGTCCCTGGTGATTGTATATTTATTTATTTTACTTATTTATTTATTTATTTATTTATTTATTTATTTATTTATTTATTTATTTATTTATTTATTTATTTGTCACCTTTGATTTGCGTTCAACTAAGGTATATAGCAGCGTGTGTAACATTCTAAGTTGAATCAACGCGACTCAAATTGTCTCATTTATGATTCGAAACCAACAGATATGAATTCTACTAAACCTTATGATAAGCCTGCAAACAAAGCTCTAATTTCATTCGGTCTATCTTCCCTTCGTTCCATGTTCAGAACATTTTAATGTTTATTGCATATTGCGTATCATCTACCCTTCATTCCTCGCAGGTTAGGTGTCCAGAAAAAAATGTACTTTCTGAGAAGGAAAAAAGATAACCCAAACTGCGTTTAAAGAGAAAATGGGCCTCATTGTTGATAAACTCAAACATATCATTGGGTCCTCCAACGATGGTAATACGACAAGAAGTTTCATCACCGATGCTAAGAAGGCTTCTGAAATAGCAGGCATTATGAAACACTTATTAGTAACGTTTCTGTAATTCTAAGGTTAGTTGCAAGTGACAGAGTCATAATGTAGACAGGATTAAAGGTATTATCATTTAGACTTTCACGGCCCGTGTAACTATTCATGAGTTCTATTTTTGGGCTTATGCCGTGTAAATAATTATAAACACACTCAACGTTTCAAAAGGAACCTTGCCTTTCTTCATCAGGAGACAAAAGAGAAGAGAAACGACGTATTGATGGTTGCTAGGAGAAAGCAACAAGGAAGCTACAAATGGTGCCCAAAGATGTAAAGGGGACGCCATTTTAGCCCAATGCTAGAGACAATGAATAGTGGCAGCAAAGCATTACTCTCTAATGGTTCTGATTATAGGTAGCCATGATTCACTGAGGTTGTAACCTGTATCGCGGTTGAAATTATCTGGATGTTTACGTATTTCAACCGCCTCCCTGATAATTCTTGGGCGATATTGCTTTATACGGGCAAGAACATCCACTTCTTGGAACAAGACATCATGACCAGGTGTTAGGGCATGGTCAGCAACAGCTGATTTATCAGGTTGGTTGAGTCTGATACATCTGGTATGTTCTTTGATGCGAGTACACACCGTTCTCGAAGTCTGCCCAATATAAACCTTGCCACAAGTACAGGGAACTCTGTAGATACCAGGTTGTTGTAATTTAGGCAAACTATCCTTAGTTGGTCGCAGGAGTTGCCTAATCTTAACAGATGTTCCAAAAACAGTTCGTACATGGTACCTACGTAAGATTTTAGCAATACGATCCGTCGTGTTATGTATGTAAGGTAGGTAAGCAGTTCCTTTTACATCTTTTTTCTTAACAGACGTCCGATTATGTGCCGATTTCAGAACCCTTGAGATCAAAGCTCTGCTGTAACCGTTGCTCTCAAAGGTGGTTCTCAAGGTGTTAATTTCCTCTTGTAGATCTGACGCTTCACAAATCCTCCTGGCCCTGGTAGTCAGAGTTGTAAGGATACCATGTTTCTGGGCAGGGTGATGGTGAGAATCTGCGTGGAGATATCTATTGGTGTGTGTGGGCTAACGATACACGCTGTGTCCTAGAGATCCATCCTCTTTCTTGGTGACGAGAACATCCAAAAAAGGTATTTTGCCGTCAGATTCCATTTCCAAGGTGAAACAAATGGAAGGGTGCTGGCGAATAAGGTGATCCATAAAGTGACCAAGATTGTCTTCACCTTCCGTCCATACGACGAACGTATCATCCATAAATCGCCACCAGATCTTCGGTTTGCAAGGTGCCGACGACAAAGCTTTCTCTTCGAAGTTTTCCATGAAGAAATTGGCCACAACAGGAGAGAGAGGACTTCCCATGGCCACACCATCTGTCTGTTCATAATATTTCCCATTCCATAGAATGTAGGAGGAGGTCATGCAGTGATAGAAAAGCCTTGCGATCTCTTCAGTAAAAATATCATTAATGAGAGACATAACACCATCAACAGGTACTCTCGTAAACAGAGATACCACGTCGAGACTCACCAAGATATCGCCTGGCTGAAGTGATATAGTTTTTAACTTCTCAATGAAGTGTGTGGAATCCTTAATATATGAAGGGGTGTTACCCAGGTGTGGTTGAAGAAGACTACCTAGATATTTCGAAAGGGCATATGTCGGGGAACCAATCGTACTGACAATAGGCCTAAGAGGAACACCCTCCTTATGTATTTTGGGAAGGCCATACAGTCTCGGAGGAATAGCATCCCCTGGAAGGAGACTCTTTGCTGTATCTTCTGGAATAGAAGATTGCTTGACCAATTTGACGGTCATATTTGAGTAGCGAGTTGTGGGATCACGACTGTTAATCCTGTATATAGGATCAGCTAACAAGGACGAGATCTTGTTGTCATATTCATCTTTATCCATCACCACCGTCGCGTTACCCTTGTCAGCGGGGAGAACGATTACATCAGAATTGTCCCTTAGATCTTTTAGCGCCCGGATTTCACCTTGTTTTAAGTTGGACTTAGGTGGATTAGCGGTCTTGAGAACTTTGGAACATTCTTGTCTAACTTCCTCAGCCTCTTCAGGTGTGAGGTTATGTACCGAGGATTCTATAGATGTAATAAGTTCCTCAATTGGAATTCTTCTAGGCGCTACAGCAAAGTTGAGACCTTTAGCGAGAACTGCCTCTTGGGTTTCATTCAAAGGCATACTGGATAAATTTACGACAACCTTGTTGGAATCGTGTCTAATGGTATATGGTTTCTGCTTCTGACATAACCTTTCATATTTGGAAATATGTCTGCCCCTAACCTGATCAAATATGTTGTTGGCTTGCACTGCAGTAATACGGTCAAACACCTTCCATAATTCCTCATCTACGAAGTTTGAGAGGCGTAGATGCAGCTGTAGTAACTCCCTCGAGACTGAATCCAACTGCTTACGAGTCTGCTGTATCCTCTCTATCAGTAGCGCCTTGCTAGTACGACGATAGATTCTCATAGCTTTTGGTGTTCTGAAAGTATGCTTCAACATAACAAAATTTGGTAGTATATCATGGTCCCGGCATCTTAGGAGAAAAGTGAGAGAGGAAAAAAGACACACCTTCTTGCGTCGTAATCTACTAAATTTAGACATCGATCGAAAAATATCCTCCCCATAGAGGTTTTTAATATTATCATTTAGACTTTCACGGCCCGTGTAACTATTCATGAGTTCTATTTTTGGGCTTATGCCGTGTAAATAATTATAAACACACTCAACGTTTCAAAAGGAACCTTGCCTTTCTTCATCAGGAGACAAAAGAGAAGAGAAACGACGTATTGATGGTTGCTAGGAGAAAGCAACAAGGAAGCTACAAATGGTGCCCAAAGATGTAAAGGGGACGCCATTTTAGCCCAATGCTAGAGACAATGAATAGTGGCAGCAAAGCATTACTCTCTAATGGTTCTGATTATAGGTAGCCATGATTCACTGAGGTTGTAACCTGTATCGCGGTTGAAATTATCTGGATGTTTACGTATTTCAACCGCCTCCCTGATAATTCTTGGGCGATATTGCTTTATACGGGCAAGAACATCCACTTCTTGGAACAAGACATCATGACCAGGTGTTAGGGCATGGTCAGCAACAGCTGATTTATCAGGTTGGTTGAGTCTGATACATCTGGTATGTTCTTTGATGCGAGTACACACCGTTCTCGAAGTCTGCCCAATATAAACCTTGCCACAAGTACAGGGAACTCTGTAGATACCAGGTTGTTGTAATTTAGGCAAACTATCCTTAGTTGGTCGCAGGAGTTGCCTAATCTTAACTGATGTTCCAAAAACAGTTCGTACATGGTACCTACGTAAGATTTTAGCAATACGATCCGTCGTGTTATGTATGTAAGGTAGGTAAGCAGTTCCTTTTACATCTTTTTTCTTAACAGACGTCCGATTATGTGCCGATTTCAGAACCCTTGAGATCAAAGCTCTGCTGTAACCGTTGCTCTCAAAGGTGGTTCTCAAGGTGTTAATTTCCTCTTGTAGATCTGACGCTTCACAAATCCTCCTGGCCCTGGTAGTCAGAGTTGTAAGGATACCATGTTTCTGGGCAGGGTGATGGTGAGAATCTGCGTGGAGATATCTATTGGTGTGTGTGGGCTTACGATACACGCTGTGTCCTAGAGATCCATCCTCTTTCTTGGTGACGAGAACATCCAAAAAAGGTATCTTGCCGTCAGATTCCATTTCCAAGGTGAAGCAATCTTCTATTCCAGAAGATACAGCAAAGAGTCTCCTTCCAGGGGATGCTATTCCTCCGAGACTGTATGGCCTTCCCAAAATACATAAGGAGGGTGTTCCTCTTAGGCCTATTGTCAGTACGATTGGTTCCCCGACATATGCCCTTTCGAAATATCTGGGTAGTCTTCTTCAACCACACCTGGGTAACACCCCTTCATATATTAAGGATTCCACACACTTCATTGAGAAGTTAAAAACTATATCACTTCAGCCAGGCGATATCTTGGTGAGTCTCGACGTGGTGTCTCTGTTTACGAGAGTACCTGTTGATGGTGTTATGTCTCTCATTAATGATATTTTTACTGAAGAGATCGCAAGGCTTTTCTATCACTGCATGACCTCCTCCTACATTCTATGGAATGGGAAATATTATGAACAGACAGATGGTGTGGCCATGGGAAGTCCTCTCTCTCCTGTTGTGGCCAATTTCTTCATGGAAAACTTCGAAGAGAAAGCTTTGTCGTCGGCACCTTGCAAACCGAAGATCTGGTGGCGATTTATGGATGATACGTTCGTCGTATGGACGGAAGGTGAAGACAATCTTGGTCACTTTATGGATCACCTTATTCGCCAGCACCCTTCCATTTGTTTCACCTTGGAAATGGAATCTGACGGCAAGATACCTTTTTTGGATGTTCTCGTCACCAAGAAAGAGGATGGATCTCTAGGACACAGCGTGTATCGTTAGCCCACACACACCAATAGATATCTCCACGCAGATTCTCACCATCACCCTGCCCAGAAACATGGTATCCTTACAACTCTGACTACCAGGGCCAGGAGGATTTGTGAAGCGTCAGATCTACAAGAGGAAATTAACACCTTGAGAACCACCTTTGAGAGCAACGGTTACAGCAGAGCTTTGATCTCAAGGGTTCTGAAATCGGCACATAATCGGACGTCTGTTAAGAAAAAAGATGTAAAAGGAACTGCTTACCTACCTTACATACATAACACGACGGATCGTATTGCTAAAATCTTACGTAGGTACCATGTACGAACTGTTTTTGGAACATCTGTTAAGATTAGGCAACTCCTGCGACCAACTAAGGATAGTTTGCCTAAATTACAACAACCTGGTATCTACAGAGTTCCCTGTACTTGTGGCAAGGTTTATATTGGGCAGACTTCGAGAACGGTGTGTACTCGCATCAAAGAACATACCAGATGTATCAGACTCAACCAACCTGATAAATCAGCTGTTGCTGACCATGCCCTAACACCTGGTCATGATGTCTTGTTCCAAGAAGTGGATGTTCTTGCCCGTATAAAGCAATATCGCCCAAGAATTATCAGGGAGGCGGTTGAAATACGTAAACATCCAGATAATTTCAACCGCGATACAGGTTACAACCTCAGTGAATCATGGCTACCTATAATCAGAACCATTAGAGAGTAATGCTTTGCTGCCACTATTCATTGTCTCTAGCATTGGGCTAAAATGGCGTCCCCTTTACATCTTTGGGCACCATTTGTAGCTTCCTTGTTGCTTTCTCCTAGCAACCATCAATACGTCGTTTCTCTTCTCTTTTGTCTCCTGATGAAGAAAGGCAAGGTTCCTTTTGAAACGTTGAGTGTGTTTATAATTATTTACACGGCATAAGCCCAAAAATAGAACTCATGAATAGTTACACGGGCCGTGAAAGTCTAAATGATAATATTAGAAACCTCTATGGGGAGGATATTTTTCGATCGATGTCTAAATTTAGTAGATTACGACGCAAGAAGGTGTGTCTTATTTCCTCTCTCACTTTTCTCCTAAGATGCCGGGACCATGATATACTACCAAATTTTGTTATGTTGAAGCATACTTTCAGAACACCAAAAGCTATGAGAATCTATCGTCGTACTAGCAAGGCGCTACTGATAGAGAGGATACAGCAGACTCGTAAGCAGTTGGATTCAGTCTCGAGGGAGTTACTACAGCTGCATCTACGCCTCTCAAACTTCGTAGATGAGGAATTATGGAAGGTGTTTGACCGTATTACTGCAGTGCAAGCCAACAACATATTTGATCAGGTTAGGGGCAGACATATTTCCAAATATGAAAGGTTATGTCAGAAGCAGAAACCACATACCATTAGACACGATTCCAACAAGGTTGTCGTAAATTTATCCAGTATGCCTTTGAATGAAACCAAGAGGCATTTCTCGCTAAAGGTCTCAACTTTGCTGTAGCGCCTAGAAGAATTCCAATTGAGGAACTTATTACATCTATAGAATCCTCGGTACATAACCTCACACCTGAAGAGGCTGAGGAAGTTAGACAAGAATGTTCCAAAGTTCTCAAGACCGCTAATCCACCTAAGTCCAACTTAAAACAAGGTGAAATCCGGGCGCTAAAAGATCTAAGGGACAATTCTGATGTAATCGTTCTCCCCGCTGACAAGGGTAACGCGACGGTGGTGATGGATAAAGATGAATATGACAACAAGATCTCGTCCTTGTTAGCTGATCCTATATACAGGATTAACAGTCGTGATCCCACAACTCGCTACTCAAATATGACCGTCAAATTGGTCAAGCAATCTTCTATTCCAGAAGATACAGCAAAGAGTCTCCTTCCAGAGGATGCTATTCCTCCGAGACTGTATGGCCGTCCCAAAATACATAAGGAGGGTGTTCCTCTTAGGCCTATTGTCAGTACGATTGGTTCCCCGACATATGCCCTTTCGAAATATCTAGGTAGTCTTCTTCAACCACACCTGGGTAACACCCCTTCATATATTAAGGATTCCACACACTTCATTGAGAAGTTAAAAACTATATCACTTCAGCCAGGCGATATCTTGGTGAGTCTCGACGTGGTGTCTCTGTTTACGAGAGTACCTGTTGATGGTGTTATGTCTCTCATTAATGATATTTTTACTGAAGAGATCGCAAGGCTTTTCTATCACTGCATGACCTCCTCCTACTTTCTATGGAATGGGAAATATTATGAACAGACAGATGGTGTGGCCATGGGAAGTCCTCTCTCTCCTGTTGTGGCCAATTTCTTCATGGAAAACTCCGAAGAGAAAGCTTTGTCGTCGGCACCTTGCAAACCGAAGATCTGGTGGCGATTTATGGATGATACGTTCGTCGTATGGACGGAAGGTGAAGACAATCTTGGTCACTTTCTGGATCACCTTAATCGCCAGCATCCTTCCATTTGTTTCACCTTGGAAATGGAATCTGACGGCAAGATACCTTTTTTGGATGTTCTCGTCACCAAGAAAGAGGATGGATCTCTAGGACACAGCGTGTATCGTAAGCCCACACACACCAATAGATATCTCCACGCAGATTCTCACCATCACCCTGCCCAGAAACATGGTATCCTTACAACTCTGACTACCAGGGCCAGGAGGATTTGTGAAGCGTCAGTTCTACAAGAGGAAATTAACACCTTGAGAACCACCTTTGAGAGCAACGGTTACAGCAGAGCTTTGATCTCAAGGGTTCTGAAATCGGCACATAATCGGACGTCTGTTAAGAAAAAAGATGTAAAAGGAACTGCTTACCTACCTTACATACATAACACGACGGATCGTATTGCTAAAATCTTACGTAGGTACCATGTACGAACTGTTTTTGGAACATCAGTTAAGATTAGGCAACTCCTGCGACCAACTAAGGATAGTTTGCCTAAATTACAACAACCTGGTATCTACAGAGTTCCCTGTACTTGTGGCAAGGTTTATATTGGGCAGACTTCGAGAACGGTGTGTACTCGCATCAAGGAACATACCAGATGTATCAGACTCAACCAACCTGATAAATCAGCTGTTGCTGACCATGCCCTAACACCTGGTCATGATGTCTTGTTCCAAGAAGTGGATGTTCTTGCCCGTATAAAGCAATATCGCCCAAGAATTATCAGGGAGGCGGTTGAAATACGTAAACATCCAGATAATTTCAACCGCGATACAGGTTACAACCTCAGTGAATCATGGCTACCTATAATCAGAACCATTAGAGAGTAATGCTTTGCTGCCACTATTCATTGTCTCTAGCATTGGGCTAAAATGGCGTCCCCTTTACATCTTTGGGCACCATTTGTAGCTTCCTTGTTGCTTTCTCCTAGCAACCATCAATACGTCGTTTCTCTTCTCTTTTGTCTCCTGATGAAGAAAGGCAAGGTTCCTTTTGAAACGTTGAGTGTGTTTATAATTATTTACACGGCATAAGCCCAAAAATAGAACTCATGAATAGGATTAACGGTGTTATTTGCGATGCAAAGGTTATACAAGTGGTATTACATGCCAAGCACTTTGAGTAGGTTGCTAATCCTTGGAGTTGATATATTACAGTCTTCTGAGTTCACCGTAGGACTGTATTCGGAAGAGCCTTTAGAAGCCCTCCACAAAGTCTTCCGCCACACTAGGTTAAAGCATACACGGAAAACGTTTCGATCCAATACGTGCTTTACCGAACTCGATAGATGCAGTCGCTTAAGTGCGGCCAGTATCCAGTATTCGGGAGATAGTAGGTTCGAACCCCACTGTCGGCAGCCCTGAAGATGGTTTTCCGTGGTTTCCCATTTTCACACCAGGCAAATGCTGGGGCTGTACCTTAATTAAGGCCACGGCCGATTCCTTCCCACTCCTAGCCCTTCCCTGTCCCATCGTCGCTAAAAGACCTATCTGTGTGGGTGCGACGTAAAGCAACTAGCAAAAAAAAATACGTGCTTAGACCTGATGATGCATATGCTTATTGTATCGGAACCTACTGTATCCTCACAGGTAAAGAAGTACGCAAAGAAACGGACGATAACAAGGGATCTGGACATTTATTTTAGAAATGGTGCTATAGACAACTATTTCGTACATTGTGATGGTGATGACTGATAGGAGGAAAATCTAGACTTGTTGAAGTCATATTATTCCTTAATTTTCACTATATTTACAAGTGCCTTGTAAAGTTTGATACGGGACTCTCGGACGGGATGGTATTTTTTATTTATTTACAGCTGTAAAGTTCAACGACGGCAAACATGTTTGTTTAGGTCTAATTGGCCAGAGTGCGCTTTCCACAGACAATAAACACGTGAAGAAAACTTCATTTTGATTTTGTCCCCTACTCCCATATGATCGCCGCGCTGTGAGGAGAGAGTACCGGACAGGCGGGTTGCATACCGTCGCGGTACTTGCAGTAGACGCACGGAGATAATGAAAACCTACAACCTGTTTTCCAGTCAGTGACCGGGTCAGGGATGGAATGAATGAAGCCCCCACCTTGCGGCCAGGATAGGAATTGTATCTGCTGCCCCACTGGGGCAATGATTAATGACTGACAGATGAAATGAAATGATAGTGGAGAGTGTTGCTGAAATGAAGGCTGACAGGGAAAACCGGAGTACCCGGAGAAAAACCTGTCCTGCCTCCGCTTTGTCCAGCACAAATCTCACAAGAAGTGACCGGGATTTGAACCACGGAACCCAGCGGTGAGAGACCGAAGCGCTGCCGCCTGAGCCACGGGCGCTACAGACGCACGGAGATAATGTTCCGATAATAATAATAATAATAATAATAATAATAATAATAATAATAATTGTACCGGGCGGTACACCTCTACTCTGTTTATTTAAAAGTTGCGCCAGTTGAAACTCCTCTTCTGGAGGAAGGTTGAACTTTATCTATTCTATTAATTCTCTACTTTCTCAGAAGATGTCACCACGTGGAAAATTTTGAGTTTTTGAACTGTGTCACTTTTGATGTGTTTTTGTTTCGCTTGAAGTAAGAAGTGGGAACTTTCTCTTCTAGAGGACACTACTGAAGAATTACAATAGTGCAACCTAGTGCGAAATCAAAGAACTATTTTGTTGGAGAAATTTTTATTTCAAAAGTTTGTTTCTTGTTAAATTTCTTTCTGTTATTGTTTAAGTTGGCTGTATACCCCTCTTTTCCCCTTAGTTTGGATCTAGCCAATCCCGAATTTCTTTAATTAATTTTCCACCAATAATGTGTTTCTTTTTCCTCTATGTAGGGGTTTCTTTTCCCGAACCAATAAAGATTTTGTGGGAGGGTGTTTTATTTCCCCTAACGCCTAGAATCTTCCGCGAGAGGATATAAACTGCTGATTTTGGGGTCTCCGGGCCACTTCTGTTCCATCTTTCAGTGTATTAAGTACATAGCAGGAGGCGGGAAGCGCCTCTTTCCTCGGCAGCGATCTACTACCAGGTAATGGCCTATTAATATCTTCTTTTCTTGCTAGGTCGGCAGTTTAACTCTCGCGGCGGGTTCGAAGCGTTTTCCATCATGTAACCTTTTCCTAAAATGTAACTACTCTTTTCTTCTTTTTCTTGTAAAGTTACATATTGGGATAGAGAGTGCTAACCCTCTCGAGCTCCCACTCACATTTGTTTTGAGGTGAACTTATTTTCTCAAACTTTTCTTCGTTTAGGTAATGTAAAGTGTTCTTCTCTAAGTCACCTCTGTAGTATGGGATTAGCCCTTGCGTTAGTGGCCCAGAGCCAGATTAGGTTTTAAAAGCAAAGTGTATTAGGAGTGCAAGTTCGCCTCCTCTCAAGTTGTATTTTAGAGGTCATGTATTAATCTTTTCTCACCTAATAGACCTCAGTAGGTTGGGTATTTTACCCCTGTGTATATGTCCTTTGAGGACAACTTGAAAGTTGAGTTTGGTGTGGCCTGGGAGAGGCTTAACTTTAAGAGCGAGTGGCTCTTTTCTAAAACCGAGAGTTGTATGCCTCGAGGAGGCTTTGCTGTGTAATTTGGAGCAAAGGCTCCAGGGTTTGAGTGGGGTCTTCTGCCCCTTTTGTTGAAATTGGTATATCGTAAAGTTGAGCTAGTTGCTCAAGAATTGTGTTTTCAGGGCTCGAAGCCCAAATTCTTTAATCCCTGTAATTGTACATTTCAAGTTGTATTTCGGCTACTAAGTACCTGTTCTATTTGTTGTTACCTAATTTTGAAAAGAAAATATAACCTTGTTAAATTTTAAAATTTAATTTCTCTTTAGTAGCTTGAGACCTATTCACCACCCAGCACCTTCTTTCATGCTTAACTACCACAAAAACTCGGTAACAATAATAATAATAATAATAATGAAATGAAAATCCACAGCCTGTTTCCAGTCATTTGACCGGGTCAGGAATGGAATGAATGAAGCACCCATCTAGCGGCGTGGATAAGAATTGTGCCGGCAGCCGAAGCCTGTCACACTCCTCTGGGGCCACGATTAATGAATGACAGGTGAAATGATATTGGAGAGTGTTTCTGGAATGAAATATGACAGGGAAAACCGGAGTACCCGGAGAAAAACCTGTCCCGCCTCCACTTTGTCCACCGAAAAGCTCACATGGAGTGACCGGGATTTGAACCAACAAACTCAGCGGTGAGAGGCCGGCGCGCTGGCGCATGAACTACGGAGGCTATTAATAATAATAATAATAATAATAATAATAATAATAATAATAATAATAATAATAATAATAATTTTTTGGAGCATGGGTCATGTGGAACAAGCAAGGCACAGATTATAGAGTATAACAAAGCAAGAAAATTATTCATCGACAGAGGAAAAATACAACAGTGTGCAATATGTCCTGAATGAATTAAATTTTAAGATTAAGTAATTACAGTTTAGGGATACGTGCATTTATTGAAAGAAAATATAGGCTTGAACGTCGTGTAGTGTCGTAATAATTTGCATCGCCCCTCCAGCTGAACTCGTTCCTCAAAAGCGAGGCGCAAACTGGCTCCTAAGTTGCTCCGCTCTGAGTTTATGTTAGCTGTTGTAAATAAATGAAGATGTGTGTGTCCTTAGATGAGCACAAACACACAAACTCCGAGCTAGAGAACGTGGTTAAAATACCTACCCGGTCAGGAATCGAACCCGGAGCCCTCTGAACCGAAGGCTACTGCGCTTACCAGCCAAGAAGTCGGACTAAATGGTCTTGATAACTTTTTAGTGTTTTGGGACGGGTCTGGTTCTCCTCACCCGTGTTCAATATCTTAGTCTGTAAAAGTAAGGAAAGATCACAATATGAAGATAAAGTTGGAATTCAAGAGGACAAATTGGGGCAAATATTCATTTATAGGAAGGGGAGTTAGGGATTGGAATAACTTACCAAGGGAGATGTTCAATAAATTTCCAATTTCTTTGAAAGCATTTAAGAAAAGGCTCGAAACCAACAGATAGGGAATCTGCTACCTGGGCGACTGCCCTAAATGCAGATCAGTATTGATTGATTGATTGATTGATTGATTGATTGATTGATTGATTGATTGATTGATTGATTGATTGATTGATTGATTGATTGATTGATTGATTGATTGATTGATTGATTGATTGATTGATTGATTGATTGATTGATTCCTATTTCTTCAAAAGAAAGTCGGCATTCAGAGTAGGCTTCGGTCTACAAGCGGCCACGGCTGGACCGTAGCCCGACAGCTCTGCACTCCGACCAACCAACCGAAAAGAGGACCGGTGGCCACGTCTGCAATC
Source organism: Anabrus simplex (assembly GCF_040414725.1). Lineage (NCBI taxonomy): Eukaryota > Metazoa > Arthropoda > Insecta > Orthoptera > Tettigoniidae > Anabrus > Anabrus simplex. The sequence goes on along the minus strand of NC_090269.1, from coordinate 370,387,253 downwards.
GGGAGACGGAAAGGAGCTGTTCGCCACCATCTGCTGTCATGAGAATGGTTTACCTGGTTTACCATCCTGCTGCACTAAGGCGAACGCCAGGGCAGTTCCTAGTATAGGCCACGGCCACCAACCCAGTCACCTTCACCGTACATCTCTTTCACCTATCTAAATCTCCTGGCCTGAGTTAAGGCGTAACCTTCTAAGAGGCTTCCGTACCCCGTCAGGGAACGGAATGGAAAGATGTTTTAGTAGTAGCAGTCAAAAAAAAGTATGTAACAATCAACGACAGAAAGTAAAATAGGAATTAAATAATAACAGAAGTATTGGGATGTAAGTGCAGCTGTAAAGAGTAACACACTGTGCGGTATTGTGTTCACCTTTTTACGTTAATATTTGTGGAATAAAGGATTTCACATTCCAAGGTACATTCGTATTAAGGTAAAATATATTTTATTTTAAATTTATCTACAATAACTAGTACAACATCGAAATGCTGACTCTATGCTCAATCTGTGTTTTCACTGTACAATCACTGGTTTAGATGTTGATGCCGCGCTTCCTGGCTTCCTCCTCGTACTTCTTGGTGTACTCTCCTGTGGGGTCCCACTTGGCCTTCAGCTTCTTCCAGGCGTCAGCGTTGTTGTCGATGATCCATTTGATGACCTTCTCTGACTTCTCCTTCTGGGTGTCGGTACACTTCTTACATTCAGTAGCCAGAGCATCAGGAAGGGCACCTTGAATAAAACGTTAAGAGGCATGAGTGCAATGTGCGGCATAAACCCAAATACTAAATATGAAGTGTTATGTATTGCAATACTTGATTTATGAACAGAAATAACTAATATATTTTATAAGTGTGAAGTTCTGAAAACCTCTGGAATAGATGTACAGGGTGATCATTATGCCTGAACTCTCATTACTATACTTCCAACTACTTGTATCAGAACATTCACTTTCAGCTTTTCCAATTATTTCATTTTTTATATCAGTTCCAACGTACAAGTTGTCTGATTATCTCATTTTCCTTTCATGCATGGCCCTCCCCGCTTCACTGAAGGTCAAGCTGTTAATGATCGTGTTTCATGCCAATATTACCTGTGGCTAAACAAAAAGGCACTCAACACCCTGTCCTGAGAAACTAATAAAAGATGATGAGTATTTGGCTCTGGTACAAAAAAAAGCATCCGGTAAAGGAATAGAAAGGAAATTAGAGGGACTTGCTTCGTTGATCTATGCCCGGCTTGGAATGGCACTTAATACATCTCTGCCGTCTTGTCTGGGTTCGATTCCCGACTCTAAAGCTCGTTTGAAGGACACGAACGAAATGCACTGAATCACAGACAACATTATTCATAGGTAAGAAAGAATTGGCGTCTCTGTCTGTACGTCTTCCATACAATACGTCATCACTCCTATACCGGTGTGTAAAATACATGGAATTTTTTTTTTTTTTTTGCTAGCGGCTTTACGTCGCACCGACACAGATAGGTCTTATGGCGACGATGGGATAGGAAAGGCCTAGGAGTTGGAAGGAAGCGGCCGTGGCCTTAATTAAGGTACAGCCCCAGCATTTGCCTGGTGTGAAAATGGGAAACCACGGAAAACCATCTTCAGGGCTGCCGATAGTGGGATTCGAACCTACTATCTCCCGGATGCAAGCTCACAGCCGCGCGCCTCTACACGCACGGACATGGCATTTTACAAAAATATTCGCACAAGGAGCCTGTCATATGAATAAATGTGTTTTATTAAAAAATTAATAAACTTGAAATATAGTATTTATTAACGTATTTGTGAAAGGTTTATAGAATACCGTAGAATGGGTTGGTGTCTGTTTTCCTCGTTTAATCATACCAATATATTTTTTTGCTAGGGGCTTTACGTCGCACCGACACAGATAGGTCTTATGACGACGATGGGATAGGATAGGCCTAGGAGTTGGAAGGAAGCGGCCGTGGCCTTAATTAAGGTACAGCCCCAGCACTTGCCTTGTGTGAAAATGGGAAACCACGGAAAACCATCTTCAGGGCTGCCGACAGTGGGATTCGAACCCCCTATCTCCCGGATGCAAACTCACAGCCGCGCGCCTCTACGCGCACGGCCAATTCGCCCGGTCATACCAATATTAGTGGACCAGTTCAGCTGAAATTAATAATTAATGTTATTGATCTTTACGTCCCACTAACTATGTTTTGACGGTCTTCAGAGAGAACGAGGTGCCAGAATTTTGTCCCGCAAGAGTTCTTTTAAGTGCCCATAAATATACAGACACGAGGCTAACGTATTTGAACACCTTCAGATACCACCGAACTGAGCCAGGATAGAACCTGCCAAGTTTGGGTCAAAAGAGCGTTGCCTCAACCGCCTGAGCCATTCAGCCCGGCTGAGCTGAAATGTAGTAGGGTAAATCTCAGATATTCATTTCGAACAAAGGCCTAATAATGAACCGTTTCTGAATGTCGGCCTTTAATACGTATGTATTTGCTGAACTTCCACAAAATTTGTCCGATAAAAATAATAAAAAATAATAGGCAAATGGTTCGTCCTATCACTAAATAAAACAGAGTATCTACATAATATTCAGAATTCAGTTTTCTATCAAAATAGGGTAATTTTCTTTGTAACACTGTTGGTTCCCTAGGAAATTACACCTTTGCATGTTAGAAAATGCGTGTTTACAATAGCATTTCACTAACTCACTCTTGTTAACTGAAGTGTAATGACTGAGTGAGTTGGCCTTGCGATTAGAGTCGCAAAACTGTGAGGTTGCATTGCGGAGATGGCAGGTTCGGATCCCACTCTCGGCAGCTCTCAAGTTGGTATTCCGTGGTCCTATTTTCACCAGCCAAATGCTGGGGCTGTACCTTCATTAATGTCACGGCCTGTACCTCCGCAATCCTAGCTCTTTCCCATCCTTACGTCGTGGAAACCTTGGATGTGTTAGTGCGACTTTAAACCTCTAAGAAAAGAATGAAGTAGGATCGGTCTCTTTGGTTCAGTTGTATAAACCAACCCGTCCATGCCAGGTAGGCCTACATTAGCTTGTTGAGTAAAAGGAAAAGGAATGAATTTGTAGTTATATGTGACAGTTGATACCGTGATCATAGCCACGGAACCTCCAGTTTTACGTGAAATCCGAACTACAGAGAGGTAACTTTTCTTTTCAAAACTCCTACAAGTATTGGTCTCAGTTCGGATCATGGTTACCTTGTTGACAAACAGTTAGTAGGAAGTTAGTAGGAATGGTTAGTAGGAAGTGTCGTTCAGCTCGCTCTTCCGCAATGTAGCCAGAGTACGGGTTCTAATAGGCTCAACCCCCAACGTTTATGCAAATCTCAAAGCAGAACTGTTATCCGGGATAAGGTATATTTGTTACTCGCTACATTAAGTTAGCATGCTATCCGATAAATACCTCAACAACCGGGCTCTAGTGATAACTACACTCCCTTAATTAAGCCGAGAAGCGTGTGAAAACCCCGCTCTTGACCATTCAAAATGTTGATTTGTGTGGCTTAATCGAAAACGTGGACGCTAGTACAGACACCACACCGATACTTGATATCAGACAATTCACAACAAATACTAAGTACACGAGATAATGATCAATATACCCCTCAAGTCCCTAATATGAAGAAACATAAAGCAACGACAAGAATTTTGAATGTAGCTCTTAAAGATAGGAAACATCCTAATATGAATATAAGGTTGCAATTCAGTAGGACAAACTGGGGCAAGTAGTCTTCTGTAGGAAGAGGAATTAGGGAATGGAATAAACTATCATGGAAAATATTCGATAAATTTCCAAGTTCTTTAAAATATTTTCAAGAAAGACTAGGTAAAGAACTGATTTGATTGATTGATTGATTGATTGATTGATTGATTGATTGATTGATTGATTGATTGATTGATTGATTGATTGATTGATTGATTGATCGATCGATCGATCGATTGATTGATTGATTGATTGATTGATTGATTGATTGATTGATTGATTGATTGATTGATTGATTGATTGATTGATTGATTGATTGATTGATTGATTGATTGATTGATTGATTGATTGATTGATTGATTGATTGATTGATTGATTGATTGATTGATTGATTGATTGATTGATTGATTGATTGATTGATTGATTGATTGATTGATTGATTGATTGATTGATTGATTGATTGATTGATTGATTGATTGATTGATTGATTGATTGATCCTTGTACAGGTAACCCCAGTGTTTGGAGTGGAGTTTCTATTTCTGGACCTAAAGGACTCAGCATCCACCAGATGACATTACCAAGTCTACCTCTGTCCAAAAGAGTTTTATCTTCGTTACCATCTGACAATGCAATGGAGGGAAGGTCGCCTAAATGGCACAATTTCAGACGCTCTGCAACTCCATAACTCATTGTTTGAAAATAATGCACATTATGATTTATTTGAAACTGTGTCAGTATGACGTCAAACCACGAGCGGGGTCGATGACCACAACGTTTCGTTTCTTAAAATAATAATTATCATAACCAACATCAAACCATCAATTAACTCCATATTATACGATGATTGCCAACGGCCGTAGCGGTGTTGAAACATCGGATTCCGTGAGATCTCCGAAGCTAAGCAACATTGGGTGTGGTCGGGAGTTGGATGGGTTGCCACGCGCTGTTGGTGGGGGGTAAGGGAATGGAGGAGCGGAAAGGATCTGGCCACCCTACCGCATGTAAACTCCGGCTCAGGAACACCTCTGCGGAGGTTCGAACCTGCCTTCGGGCAGAATAACCCTTACCTTACCTATACGATGATAGTATAAAGAAGTTCATTAACATTTATATTCCAAACAGGTCCGGCCCGTTAACGATTTAATTTTTAAAAGAAATATAAAGTTGTATCTGTTTGTCTCCTCCATTTCCCTGTTCTTTAACAGCCTTTTGTTTTTATCCCACACTTCCATATCAAGAATTATGATCTATCATGATGACCCCTCAATGAGCGTTGATGCCCGCCAGTTTGATGAAGCTGGGCAACAGAAACTAGCTCGCTGGGTATGCTGCTATAGAGGCATGATTTTTTGCATTAATTTATGATCGATTTCGCGAGAAGGAAACAATGTTTCGCGTTATTTCGATAATTTGGGCTGACCCCATCATTTTAATTTCACTCTAATAATTTCCCAAAATTATTCATAAATGTATTACTTCTTGATATTTAGAAAAGTATTTCTGAGAAAGATAGATTAATAAAGAGAAACAGCGTTGATTATCGTTCATTATTTCTTATGTAATGCTCATTATGGCTTTATTACATTACAAATTACTATTTCACTCTTCATGACCATAGCAATAAGGGATTTTACAGAATATTAATACGAATATATTCTTCGGTCGAAATTAGAAACCCTTATTCTGCCTTCTGTTTCCCTTCACACACGTGATATTGGAATTTCAGGATCGTTATATTCCTTGAATTTTGCTCCAGTTTCGCACTTATCGCAAAATAAATAAATTTCACTTTAAATTGGCCTTGTCACTTCAATTAGCTGTAATTCGTGAAAACAGAATCATTAATTCCTTAACAAGAATCATATGATTCGATAAGATCTCTAAAAACCGCCTCAAAATAATGTTTGTCCCCTTTAAAGTTAATGCGAAAAAATCATTCCTCTAGGGATGCAGAAGAACTGGGACTAATGATGTAAGATCCTATATATTCGAAGATGGCAGTGTATGCTTATGTCCTTTTTTTTTGTTTTTTGTTTTTTGCAAATCCTCTTCCCGTATAGACCTGTCCACATGTACATCCTACTCGTCCTGTTCCTTTATTTCTACGCATAGTGCTTAATGTTCGAATGCCATACATACTCTAGAATTAGTTAGCAGCCAATTCAGAGGTCACAGCATAACTGGACATAGAGGTCAGGACTTCTTTTCGTCCGATGAATTTCTCTCACCAACAAGGCTCCGTATAAATCTGTTCTGTTAGTGAGACTTCGTATTCTAGATGTGTTATGATACGAGCCGGGAATTGTAGGTGCTACACTGTAATTCCTTTTCGCTAGTACAATGCCCAAATTAGCTTCTCTTGCAAAGAAAACAGAAAATGAACACTCCTAACTGTATTTTAGTTGCACTATTTTCTTGCACATGTTCTCAATGCTAGCACCTGTAATATTGTTACCTTTTTCCATTCTTTATTACCCTTTTGGCGCGTTTCCCGCATTTTACTCCTAAATAAATTAAACAAAAAAAGACGAACTTTTTTTCTGTAAAACTTGGTTCTATATAGTTTCTCAATTCATCGCTAGAATCGTAGACTCCCTATACTGCTCTAATAGAGAGCTTAAGTACGAACTTGGTTATTGTTGAACTATTAGCTTGCCGCCCTTCATTAGATGCTTATCTGCTGGCCTTGTTATTATTACGTTGGTGACGGTTCAGAACACGCTCTGACCGTGTGTGGTACGTGCCATTGTCCTGTTAGCAAATAGCTTAATATTATGCTATTTGATATCATTGTAGTATCAGTATCAAGTATTCTGAAACAGAAAATGAACGTCGAGAAAATACTAAACAGTTTAATGCTGATGGTATTCAGAGCGACGGGTTAGTTCTGAGATGGAATGGCTGTGATAATTCCATAACAATTGATACAAAAAAAAACTACGTAATCATGCTATGCAGTATCTAACTAGGGTAAAACATGAAGAATGAGGAGGCTATGTCTGTTAGGTCATCAGCCCAGAGGCTGGTTGAATCTTCAAATAGCACCACCAAAGGTTATGCGGTTATAAGGAAACCCCAAAAACCAATGGCAGCACCAAACTGAGGCGTACTGGGCAAGATAAGTGAGGTAGTTTGCCATTGCTTTCCTCACTGGGTCAGAAAGTACTATTGCAGCACGACTGGCCCTATGAGAAGCACCTTTCATAACACTCAGATGCACTAGTCATGCTCCGAATGTCATTACTCAGCACTACCCATACCCTAGCAACTTCCATATTGTCACAGCCATGGATGTTGACTGGGACTTCGGTGGAAGCTACACTTTACTCTGGCCTGTGCCAAGAGATGGATGCAAAAGTACTGTGTCCATCAAGAAATAACAGCAGGCAGGATTAGACTACATGAAATCTTAAATGGGCTGTTGTGATGGATGTGAAGAAAGCAGATACTAGAGCAGAGCTTAGCCAATAAACCCTGACCTTAAGGATGTTGCAACAAACAGGCCTTTAATATCGACTGCAAACAAAATATGCACCACTTGTGTCTGTTGACAATGAACATACCTTTTCTATGTATAAGTATGTACTTAGTGACCGGAGATGCAACCTCACTGAAAATGACATTGTACTGTTATCTGTTTAACAGATTTCTGGAGATGTGATTTTAATATCATTATGCACTGGGACTTGCTTTAGACAGATTTTTTAATCCATGATAACATGAGTAAATTTCGTGTCCTTTTATATGATGTAAAACTGGTTTTAATGATGTTTTATGAATATTTACATTTAAAATTTGCACCCGTTTTACACATTTTTCGACTACATTAAAGCACTTTTTTGCACCTTTTTAACAACAATGTTGCATCTAAAATTCCTAGCTCTAGTTACGATCAACTCAATTATAGATTTCAGTACATCACACAGTGGAGACACATTTAATTAAGTAAAGTTATTAACTTCTATTTTCCCTTGTGAGTGAGTGTTACCTCCAACTCCTTGGTCATATTTTCAGAACAGGACAGAATTCGGAAAATACCATTTTTCAAGGCAGAGTTGAAGGCAGAAGACCACGAGGAAGAACAGCAAGCAGATGGTTAGATCAAGCGAAAAATACCACTGGCCTACACTTTCAGATTATATTAAGGTCAGTTGAAGTCCGCTCTGGGTGGAGATATCTCGTAAAGGTTGCAATACAAAATTGATAAGGCACTCAGCAAATATCAGAACGTCTAACAGTTATAATGATTCTGATGAATATATTTTCAATAGCGTTTGATTTTCCAGTTATTTGATCACGTAGTAAAGAATTTACTGTACGTAAATTGAATTTATTTAATGTTATATCCATCACGTACTTTTTGTAAACTTCCTCATGGTAACGTGAGGGCTACCTAAATGAAAATACGCGAATTCGATTTTCCGACATGAAGTCAAGAAATAACGAGACTTCCGCTTGTGGAGAGGCACATATCCTTGTGATCACTCGATTTCTAGCCCGTAAATATTTTGCATAGGAAGAATTGACGGGGCAAGATATTAAGTGTAATAATAACTGTGAAAAAAATATAACTATTTTTGAAGCATTTCTCGTGTGATCCTGTCATTTAGCCCATCAACGTGTATATACTAAACCATGTCCTATTGAAGGATCAACAGGGTGAACACAAACTCCACCAACAAATTTTCGGAGGTTGTTCAGGGATACCCTTTGAGTGACTGTATCACTAAGCCATCACGCTCCCATTTGTAAAGACTCTTTTCAGTAAATGAACCTATCACACAAGCCAAGGATAATCAGCCCGTGAGACGAAACTAGCTATCTGGTACTTCTTCTACTTGCCCGAGCTTGTCTTTTAATGTTATTACTCTTATACGACATCGTCTAGTTACCTACTGAGTATTACATACATACATCTTCATTATACACCATCATGCCTTCCACCATTCAGTCTGCAAGCCTCTTTGAGTTAACTACATGCTGTCACAATTCTTTATTCGTAACTAGTTGTCTGGCCTCGTTTAGTTCTATACATCTTATATTTAAATCATTAGAAACTAAGTTTAACCACCCCCGTCTCAGTCTCTCTCTACTTCTCTTACCCTCAATAACAGAGTGCATTATCCTCCTCCATTCGTCTCACATGATCCCACAACCGAAGCCGGTTAATGCGTAGAACTTCATCCATCGAGTTCATTTCTAACTTATGCTTTTATCTCCCCATTTCGAGTACTCGCCTCCATCGTCACTAACTGTTTGTACCAGCAATCATTCTCGCTACTTTCATGTTTATTACTCAAACTTATGAATAAGATATCTTGAGTCCATCCAGCTTTCACTCCCGTAAAGCAACGTTTGTCTGAAAACAGACCGGTGTAAACATAGTATAGGATAGTATTAGGTTTGTACATTTAGAGTGCAATTCATTTCCTTTATTCCAAGGGGTTTTCCACTTTAGATTAATATTAGAAGAGTTTTACATTCTCATCACCGTTTTCAAGTGACTCTCACCACTATTACCCCTAATTAATCCACCAAAGCACCTAGGACCATACAGATTGTTGTTACTTTTACAGAGAGAGTATTCGCGTGGTTTGGGGCACGTAGCTGTCAGCTTATATTCGGGAGATATTGGGTTCGAATTTCACTATCGACAGCCCTGAATATGGTTTTCCGTGGTTTCCCATTTTCCATCAGGCAAATAATGGGACTGTTACCTAATAAAGGCCACGAACACTTCCTTCCCGCTTATAACCCTTCCCTATCCTATCGTCCCCGTAAGACCTATATGTGTAGGTGCGACGTAAAGCAAATTCCAAAAAGAAAAAATTATAAAGTACTTACTTCTGAGCGTCTTGCCTTCTTCTGGACAGCTCTTGTCGTCTCCGGCCAACAGACAATCCAAGTACACCTTCCTTAAGCGCTCATTGTCGAGGATCTCGTCCACGTTGATGTTGTCCCACTTGGTGGTGTAAGTGTCCTCAGCCAGGACGACAGCCACGGTGGCGAGGAGGACGCACAGTGCCAGTACTCGGTTCATGTTGGTAGGAGAGTGTGTGATGTTGTCTGACCTACACACACTTATATACCACACCTACGTTATGCAGACTAAAAAGAAGGGGAAATAATCAGCCGGCTTTGCTGCTAATCAAGGTCAAAATGTATGCATTTATTGCAATCCACATTTGTTTTTTGCAACTTGTAGAAGAAGCTTGTCCGTCACGCGTGAGAGCCAATCTTTTCCCCGGATTATGGAGTTGTCTCTCATTGAACAAGTTGCTCCTTCTTAGGATAACTTTGACGTCACTGAGGGATTCGACTAATACTCAAAGCTCACGTTTAAAATACAAAACCAAGTCCATAGCTATTCTCTTACTTACACTATGTCTAAACGCTGAGAATGTGATTATACTGATTATAAAGGCCCCAGAGCATGCGACCTTCTGATACCCGGTTTACGAGATGTAGGTTGGCTAATACGTATTTACCGCTCGCCATCTACCATATTATCAAGTATGTGCCAAAGGATTTTCATCCACAAAAGCCTTTAATAGGTTTTAAATACAAAGCTGAATATAAATGCTTCCACTACCACTAAACACGGCATTCAGGTCGGGTTATGGATGCTTTAAGATCAAGGAAACGACACCATCAATCCCTTACGAAAAAATGTTATTTTGAAGGAAAATCAACTGGATTACCAGTCCAACTATGCATTAAATTACTTTAAGGCAAGAGGCGTAGAGGTAGGTGAGAACAGATAAATTATTGAGAGTTTTTCAATCATTTTAAAGGGGATATAAACATTACTTTCATCCGCTCTTGACATCAGTCTTACATGGAAGAGGAAGAGGAAGAATAGCAAAGGGAATAACGTGAAAATTGAATGTTTTCAAACCAGTGAACAAATGCCCACTAAAAAAAGTCATGGCTCTAAGTGCACTGTGAACCAAGTAATTAGCCAGGTAATTACTTCTGTATAAAGCTGAGTGAATTCGCTTACCATCCAGGGTTGGTTTTTCGCTCGGGCTCAGCGAGAGATCCCACCTCTACCGCCTGAAGGGCAATGGCCTGGAGCGTGAGACTTTGGGGAGAAGGGTCAGTACTTTGCCCAGGCGGCCTCACATGCTATGTTAAACGGGGGTCTTGTGGGGGGATGGGAAGATCGAAGTCATAGACAAGGAAGAGGGAAGGAAGCGGCCGTGGCCTCAAGTTAGGTACCATCCCGACATTTTCCTGGAGGAGAAGTGGGAACCCACGGAAAAACACTTCGAAGTTGGCCGAGGTGGGAATCGAAAGCCCCTCTACCCAGATGACCTCCCGAGGGTGAATGGACCCCGTTTCAGACCTCATACCACTTTAAATTTCACGGTGGAGCCAGGAATCGAACCCGGGTCTTCCGGGGGTAGTAGCTAATCACACTAACCACTGCACTACAGAGGAGGTCATGAACTGGAATTCAATATCCAATAAGTATTGATTTTTTGAATCTGAACAACATCAAGGGATTATTCAACATTGCTCGAGCTGTTCAGACTAGCGTGTCGTCTCAAAATATTCCAGTCTCAAACTATTCGAATTCCAGAGGACAATTTGGTACGTGGACGACGAGTCTATTTCCAATGGTGGTACTGTTTACACAGCGCCCTGCATGTGTACAATATTATAATGAAAATGAAAATCCTCGTCCGCCTCTGTGGTGTAGTGGTTAGCGTGATTAGCTGCCACCCCCGGAGGCCCGGGTTCGATTCCCGGCTCTGCCACGAAAATTTGAAAAGTGGTACGAGGGCTGGAACGGGGTCCACTCAGCCTCGGGAGGTCAACTGAGTAGAGGTGGGTTCGATTCCCACCTCAACCATCCTGGAAGTGGTTTTCCGTGGTTTCCCACTTCTCCTCCAGGCGAATGCCGGGATGGTACCTAACTTAAGGCCACGGCCGCTTCCTTCCCTCTTCCTTGCCTATCCCTTCCAATCTTCCCATCCCTCCACAAGGCCCCTGTTCAGCATAGCAGGTGAGGCCGCCTGGGCGAGGTACTGGTCATACTCCCCAGTTGTATCCCCCGACCAAGAGTCTGAAGCTCCAGGACACTGCCCTTGAGGCGGTAGAGGTGGGATCCCTCGCTAAGTCCGAGGGAAAAACCGAACCTGGAGGGTAAACCCAGCTAATAAAATTAAAGTTCCTGTCACTTAAGCAGCTACCTACACTTCTCGGATATTTTGAGCTTATTTATTTCGGCTCCATATTTCTTGCGCATATTTTGATACTGTTTTCATGTACGGATATTTTGAGAGTGCACCCAGACTAGGCTTCCTGTCATGAGGCTACGTGGCCGAGATGCAACATGTTTCACTCATCAGCTGTCCCTCTTCTTCTTGACTCGTCGCATGTACCTCTAAAGCAAGTTATTAGCATCTGGGTGTTCCTCGAACCTTCGGTAGAACGAAAAAAGTAATGCGCATTTTTGGGTGTTGAGGCACTAATTGGCGCTGTCCGAGATCGCCCTGCTTTTTTGTAACACATGTTGTTCCTTTTCGACGTTTCAGAATTACAAGGTGGACCCATACTCACCCCGCTTCTTTTCCGGAAGGAGTGTAGAAAGCATTAATATTGTTGGTCAAACCACTGCACTCAGAAAAATGTTTCACACACACATACACACAATTGGCTTTACGTCACACCGACACAGATAGGTCTTATGGCGATGATTGGATAGGAGAGGGCTAGGAGTGGGAAGGAAGTGGCCGTGGCCTTAATTGAGGTACAGTCCCAGCATTTCCCTGGTGTGAAAATCGGAAACCACGGAAAACCATTCTTCAGGACTGCCGACAGTGGGTTTCGAACCCACTATCTCCCGAATACTGGATACTGGCTACACTTAAGCGACTGCAGTTATCGAGCTCGGTGAAAATGTTTTCTCTCAACTTTCCCTCCCTCTATCTGAATATTCAAAGATCAAATTCCTTGCTGTTCCAAAGACAGATGATGATATTGATGCCTGTTGACATATAGGTCATCAGCCCCTGTTCCAAAAACAGAATTCTAAGGATTTACGTGTTCGAAATATATACGGAAGTCGCTAGATTCAAAAAACTTTTGAACGATGCAGGTATTCGAACCGCCACTGGCATATTCTGTTGATTGCTAGACAAACGCCTAACCTCATCCGCTACGCTACACTGCCCGTAACATGCTCGTAGTACGACGAGAGCAGAGTACTTACGCCATCCGGTTCTGTGTTTAAGACATTAATTGCTGCACTGTTACCTAGTTTTATGCTTTTATTCCCCTCTTCCTTACACCCGGTCACGAGGCACGACACTTTAAGATAGTTACTATACATGGTAAAAGGTCGTTGCTACATGATTTCAAGGCGTCATGTTTTGCGAGTCCGCCTCTGTGGTGTAGTGGTTAGCGTGATTAGCTGCCACCCCCGGAGGCCCGGGTTCGATTCCTGGCTCTGCCACGAAATTTGAAAAGTGGTACGAGGGCTGGAACGGGGTCCACTCAGCCTCGGCAGGTCAACTGAGTAGAGGTGGGTTCGATTCCCACCTCAGCCATCCTGAAAGTGGTTTTCCGTGGTCTCCCACTTCTCCATGCGCATGCCGGGATGGTACCAAACTTAAGGCCACGGCCGCTTCCTACCCTCTTGCTTGCCTACCCCTGCCAATCTTCCCATCCCTCCACAAGGCCCCTGTTCAGCATAGCAGGTGAGGCCGCCTGGGCGAGGTACTGGTCATACTCCCCAGTTGTATCCCCCGACCAAGAGTCTGAAGCTCAAGGACACTGCCCTTGAGGCGGTAGAGGTGGGATCCCTCGCTGAGTCCGAGGGAAAAACCGAACCTGGAGGGTAAACAGATGATGATGATGATGATGTTTTGCGAACGGATGTATAACATTTCGCCAGAGTTCAGAATCGTGTGCAAAATCTGCTCACTGAACATTAGTACCATACAGTACGCCCGCAGGGGAATAGCGCCCCTATATCAATCAATCAATCAATCAATACTGATCTGCATTTAGGGCAGTCGCCCAGGTGGCAGATTCCCTATCTGTTGCTTTCCTAGCCTTTTCCTAAATGATTTCAAAGAAATTGGAAATTTATTAAACATCTCCCTTGGTAAGTTGTTCCAATCCCTAACTCCCCTTCCTATAATTGAATATTTGCCCCAGTTTGTCCTCTTGAATTCCAACCTTATCTTCATATTGTGATCTTTCCTACTTTTATAAACGCCATTCAAACTTATTCGTCTACTGATGTCATTCCACCCCATCTCTCCGCTGACAGCTCGGAACATACCACTTAGTCGAGCAGCTCTTCTTCTTTCTCTCAATTCTTCCCAACCCAAACATTGCAACATTTTTGTAACGATACTCTTTTGTCGGAAATCACCCAGAACAAATCAAGCTGCTTTTCTTTGGATTTTTTCCAGTTCTTGAATCAGGTAATCCTGGTGAGGGTCCCATACACTGGAACCATACTGTAGTTGGGGTCTTACCAGAGACTTATATGCCCTCTCCTTTACATCCTTACTACAACCCCTAAACACCCTCATAACCATGTGCAGAGATCTGTACCCTTTATTTACAATCCCACTGATGTGATTACCCCAATGAAGATCTTTCCTTATATTAACACCTAGATACTTACAATGATCCCCAAAAGGAACTTTCACCCCATCAACGCAGTAATTAAAACTGAGAGGACTTTTCCTATTTGTGAAACTCACAACCTGACTTTTAACCCCGTTTATCAACATACCATTGTCTGCTGTCCATCTCACCACATTTTCGAGGTAACGTTGCAGTTGCTCACAATCTTGTAACTTATTTATCACTCTATAGAGAATAACATCATCCGCAAAAAGCCTTACCTCCGATTCCACTCCTTTACTCATATCATTTATATATATAAGAAAATATAAAGGTGCGATAATACTGCCCTGAGGAATTCCCCTCTTAATTATTACAGGGTCAGATAAAGCTTCACCTACTCTAATTCTCTGAGATCTATTTTCTAGAAATATAGCAACCCATTCAGTCACTCTTTTGTCTAGTCTAGTTGCACCTATTTTTGCCAGTAGTCTCTCATGATCCACCCTATCAGATGCTTTAGACAGGTCAATCGCGATACAGTCCATTTGACCTCCAGAATCCAAGATATCTGCTATATCTTGCTGGAATCCTACAAGTTGAGCTTCAGTGGAATAACCTTTCCTAAAACCGAATTGCCTTCTATCGAACCAGTTAATAATTTCACAAACATGTCTAATATAATCAGAAAGAATGCCTTCCCAAAGCTTACATACAATGCATGTCAAACTTACTGGCCTGTAATTTTCAGCTTTATGTCTATCACCCTTTCCTTTATACACATGGGCTACTATAGCAACACTCCATTCATCTGGTATAGCTTGTCCGACCAAACAATAATCAAATAAGTACTTCAGATATGGTACTATATCCCAACCCATTGTCTTTAGTATATCCAAAGAAATCTGATCAATTCCAGCCGCTTTTCTAGTTTTCAACTTTTGTATCTTATTGTAAATGTCATTGTTATCATATGTAAATTTTATTACTTCTTTGGCCCTAGTCTCCTCCTCTATCTCGACATTATCCTTGTAACCAACAATCTTTACATACTGCTGACTGAATACTTCTGCCTTTTGAAGATCCTCACATACACATTCCCCTTGTTCATTAATTATTCCTGGAATGTCCTTCTTGGAACCTGTTTCTGCCTTAAAATACCTATACATACCCTTCCATTTTTCACTAAAATTTGTATGACTGCCAATTATGCTTGCCATCATGTTATCCTTAGCTGCTTTCTTTGCTAGATTCCATTTTTTAGTAAGTTCCTTCAATTTCTCCTTACTTCCACAGCCATTTCTAACTCTATTTCTTTCCAGTCTGCACCTCCTTTTTAGTCTCTTTATTTCTCTATTATAATAAGGTGGGTCTTTACCATTCCTTACCACCCTTAATGGTACAAACCTGTTTTCGCATTCCTCAACAATTTCTTTAAACCCATCCCAGAGTCTGTTTACATTTTTATTTACCGTTTTCCACCGATCATAGTTACTTTTTAGAAACTGCCTCATGCCTGCTTTATCAGCCATATGGTACTGCCTAACAGTCCTACTTTTAAGACCTTCCTTTCTATCACATTTATTTTTAACTACCACAAAAACAGCTTCATGATCACTAATACCATCTATTACTTCAGTTTCCCTATAGAGCTCATCTGGTTTTATCAGCACCACATCCAGGATATTTTTCCCTTTGGTTGGTTCCATCACTTTCTGAATCAGCTGTCCTTCCCATATTAACTTATTTGCCATTTGTTGGTCATGCTTCCTGTCGTTTGCATTTCCTTCCCAATTGACATCTGGCAAATTCAGATCTCCCGCTACAATCACATTTCTTTCCATGTCGTTTCCCACATAGCTGACTATCCTATCAAATAATTCCGAATCCGCGTCAATGCTACCCTTTCCCGATCTGTACACTCCAAATATATCAAGTTGCCTATTATCTTTAGAAATGAGCCTTACATCTAGAAATTCATGTGTCTCATCTTTAACTTTTTCGTAGCTTAAAAATTCTTCTTTCACCAGAATGAACACGCCCCCTCCCACCCTTCCTAACCTATCTCTACGATACACACTCCAGTGCCGTGAGAAAATTTCTGCATCCATTATATCATTTCTCAACCATGATTCAACTCCTATTACAATATCTGGTAAATATATATCTATTAACCATGTGCACGTAAGTTGGGCTGCAGCAAACGATACTGGAAGGGGCTGCTGAATCACACTGTATACAGGATGATTTCTTTCACCGTGTACAATCTCTAGAAGATGATCTTGGAGAGGATATGGAACAAAAATTGTCTAATGAATGTATGTCCGGAAATGCATGGTGTCCATGCTAGCGACCATATATTCAATCATACTTTATTAGAGAGACTGCAGGCCAATACGCGCTGTACCATGCCGCCACAGTTACAGTATGTGTGGTTTCCTCCTAGAGGGTGCTACTGTTCCTCATATGTCGTGCCCTAGCGCCCTCTCCTGCCATAGTCATTGGTACCGTTGTGTCCCAGTCTCTTCTCGTGCTGACGCACCGGGTAGTAGATGTGTTACAGCGTTGTACACAATAGTTCCCTATTCGACTCGAGAGCTTGTCGACATGGTAAAATGAAATGGCGTATGGCTTTAGGTGTCGGGAGTGTCCGAGGACATGTTCGGCTCGCCAGATGCAGGTCTTTTGATTTGACACACGTAGGCGACTTTCACGTCGTGATGAGGATGAAATGATAATGAAGACGGCACATACACCCAGCCCCCGTGCCAGCGAAATTAACCAATTCTGGTTAAAATTCCCGACCCTGCCGGGAATCAAACCCGGAACACCTGTGACCAAAGGCCAGCACGCTAACCATTTAGCCATGGAGCCGGGCTGCCAACATGGTGTTTACATACGGCAAGGCAAAGGGCAACGGGCGACGGGCAGCACGGTTGTATCGGGAGACCTATCCCTGCCGACAACAACCACAGCATTCAATGTTTGCAACAGTGTTTCACCGTTTTTCTGAGACAGGGTCGTCTAAGAAAGCAGGAAATCATGAAGGACGTACGCGCCCTGTTCGAACACCAGACGTGAAGGAAAAGGCGACCGTCGTGTCAGTACCAGGCAGTTGGCCCGCCAGTACAGGTTAAGCCAGATGACCATGTGGAACATACTCTATGACAGTTGTTACAATCCTTACCAATTACAAACTTTCCACATCGGGGGCGGTTTTGTTACTGGTTTATTCACCAGGCAACCACGATTCAGGATTTATGGCATCCATCCTATCCACAGATAAGGCCGCCTTTACGCGGGGTGCTACCTTCAATTTTCATAACAGTCATCTGTGGAATTGTATGCAGAACCCCCATGGCTTGGTGCCAGCGAAACATCAGCAACGGTTCAGCCGGAATGTGTGGGCCGGGATAATTGGCGACCGCATTTTGGGACCAGTCTCCCTTCCACCTCGCCTAACAGGCCGGAACTCTCGGCATTTCTTGCGGGTGACATTGCCTCCCCTGCTGGAAGACATACAATTGGTGATTCGCAGGGTAATGTGGCTGCTACATTATCGTGCTCCAGCCCACTTCACCGTGAACGTCCGGACACATCTCAATCTTGTCTTCCCTGGTCGATGGATTGGACGAGAAGGTCCAGTTGCATGGCCTGCTCGTTCACCAGATCTCAACCCGTGCGATTTCTGGTTATGGGGCCATCTCAGAAGTATCGTGTCTGCAGAGCCCATTCCAGATGAGAAGACACTGGAGCAGTGTATTCATGCCGCCTTTGACACTGTCCGGATGCAGCCTGTCCGATGTGTAACGTGTGAGACAAAACATGCTACGGCGCGTACACACATGCGTGGAGGCTCATGGAAACCATTTTCAACATATACTGTAACTGTGGCTCCATGGTACAGCGCGTATTAGACCACCGTCTCTGTAACAAAGGATGATTGAATAAATGGTCCCTAACAAACAAACCATGCATTTCCGGACATACGTTCATTACACTTTTTGTGTTCCGTATCCTCTCCTCGATGAATCCCTAGAGTTTGTATACGGTAGAAAAAATCAGCCGGTATATTACGCATGTTTTAAAAATGCTATTTGCACTTAAAAAATACAATATTAACAAAAACCTAAAATATAATGTTGCTACTTTTAATCCTTCCCTTTCAGAAATCTTGCTTCTTTGCGGACAATTTTCCGCCCCTTTCCTTCATTTCCGCTTTGAAATCCGCAATCGACATTGCACCTATGTCATTTCCCATCTCTTTCGAAGCATCAGCAGAATATGGTAATTGCATTTCCATGCATTTAAAGTAACAGTTTCGTTTCGATTGTCATAAATTTAGAAATAACCATATAAGTCTCATGTAAAACAATCGAGAAGCGGAAAGCGAATACCGTGTATTACCATTACGCCGCCTAGCGGACAAGTTTTGCGTAATACATCCTTATTGAGAGGTTGTGGGAAAAACCCTCAGGAATACTTTTTAATGAGAACGGCCCCTTCTGGGGCGATTTTCCATGGTGAACAGCTGGAGTATAATTATGGACTGGGAGCGATTGGCACTAGTAGCGATTGACAGGACACCACTCACTTGACCTCCCGAGGCTGAGTAGACCCCGTTTCAGTCCTCGAGCTTTCAAATTTCGTGGAAGAGCCGTGAATCGAATCCGGGCCTCCAGGGAAGGTAACTAATCACACTAACCACTACACCACAGAGGTGGACTCCATTATTATTTTGTTAAATGTATTAACTTTCTTTCTTTCTTTCTTTCTTTCCTTCTTTCTTTCTTAATCTGTTTACCCTCCAGGGTTGGCTTTTCCCTCGGACTCAGCGAGGGATCACACCTCTACCGCCTCAAGAGCAGTGTCCTGGAGCGTTAGACATTGGGTCGGGGATACAATTGGGAGGATGACCAGTACCTCGCCCAGGCTGCCTCACCTGCTATGCTGAACGGGAGCCTTGGTGGGAGATGGGAAGATTGGAAGGGATAGGCAAGTAAGAGGGAAGGAAGCGGCCGTGGCCTTGAGTTAGGTACCATCTTGGCATTTTCTTGGAAGAGAAGTGGGAAACCACGGAAAACCACTTCCAGGATGACTGAGGTGGGAATCGAACCCACCTCTACTCAGTTGGCCTCCCGAGGCTGAGTGGACCCCGTTCCAGCCCTCGTACCGCTTTTCAAATTTCGTAGCAGAGCCGGGAATCGAACCCGGGCTCCCGGGGTGGCAGCTAATCACACTAACCACTACGCCACAGAGGCGGACGTGTATTTCCTATTACATATAATTCTTTACTGCCTTATGCAATGACACTTACTTTACCCCATACAAAGATCAAGATTTTATAAGCGAATTTAGAATATTTTTTCGGAGCTTATGTTCAGTATTTGGTATCTTTCTCTCCAAACATCTCGTGCTAGATGCATTTTGTTTAGATTTACCGCTTACAATTATTAACTTTATTATGACTTTATTGCGCCAAAGATTATCAAGCTTTACCTTCTGAAGTCTAATATGAGGACGTTACCAAGAGTGTCATTGACAACTGCGAGGATGCAGCCTCTGATCCGCTGATGAGATCAACAGTTCTCACCTTTCTTGATTTCACGCACGATGTGATGTTCTTGTTGGGTTGGTGGAGGTTTTTTCGAAAAAAATGAGGAACGCATACCCATCAACATTATCCGAAGTGCTCTCATACTTTGACACCCAACAGAACACAGAATAGGAGCCACAGGCGTCAGCAAGGGCATCCTGCCGAGGAAAGGACCAAACCCCCATATACGACTCCACCAGCAAGTGGGAAATGTGAAGGAGGAAGATGAAAGAATACCATTTTATCGAAAATTCTTCTCATTCTATATTTTCATGTGTAACTTTCTTGGTGAACTGTTAACATTATACCTATGAGTGGGGACGTTAGAATAAGACACACGGTATCTCCTGCCAGTCATCCAAAAGGGGACCCAGGGTCTCTTAACTTGGGAGTGAGGATTAGCGACCCAGGGCCCCTTAGCCCCTTATCTGAGTCCTGGCCAGTTATTTGTATCAAGCTCCTTACTTTCATCTATTCTATCCGTTCTGGTCAACTCTTCTTCTTTTCCGACCCCCAAAGTTTAGTGCAATCGAGGACTAGGGAGTCTTTCATTTTTCGAAGTGTCGGATCACTTCCATATTTTCCCTCTGATTACAGTTAATGGAGGATGGTTCCCAGTTGCAGTTCATCTTAAAACAATAATTACCACCACCATCACTGAGCTATTGATATTCTTTTAATTCCAGATGTTTACTCTCTTTTTTCTACAGTTGCAAGGTAGCTCCTGTATTCTTAATAATACAGTACTTCTTCTTCTTCTCCTTCTTAGTCTGTTTACCCTCCAGGGTTGGCTTTTCCGCGGACGGAGCGAGGGATCCCACCCCTACCCCCTCAAGGGCAGTGTCCTGGAGCGTGAGACTCTGGGTCGGGGGATACAACTGGGGAGTATGACCAGTACCTCGCCCAGGCGACCTCACCTGCTATGCTGAACAGGGGCCTTGGTGGGGGATGGGATGATTGAAAGGGAGAGACAAGGAAGAGGGAAGGAAGCGGCCGTGGCCTTAAATTAGGTACCATCCCGGCATTTGGCTGGAGGAGAGGTGGGAAACCACGGAAAACCACTTCCAGGATGGCTGAGGTGGGAATCGAACTCACCTCTACTCAGTTGACCTCCCGAGGCTGAGTGGACCCCGTTCCAGCCCTCGTACCACCTTTCAAATTTCGTGGCAGAGCCAGGAATCGAACCCGGGCCTCTGGGGATGGCAGCTAATCACACTAACCACTATACCACAGAGGCGGCTATAATACAGTACTACAACTACAATTTCTGCTGAACATTACTAATACGCGTCATCGTGTGATTCCGATAATGCATACCACAGATGTATCATGTATTTCCACAAAATGCAGTAGATCAACATTACTGGGAGAAGGCAGTGACTGTTGATGTTCCCGAGTAATTATCTTACTCACGTTTTGCTATACAACGTATAATAGAGGTTCATAATCGTTACATTAGGGTAAGAGTGATCAGAAGTAAATATTTAGATCTTGTAAGTAAGATACCTGACATTATATCCGCGGTCTTTGTGAGCAGTGAAGAACTATACAGATAACCTAAAACCCTTTGTTGACCCACTCAAAATGGCCACCTCTGTTGATAGAGGTCGGCATCTATCGAATTCAGTGAATGAAAAAATCAATGATACTTTTCCTCAACAGACACCAAGTAAGTCAACAAATATTAACAACACCGTAAATGACCCTCCACATCCTAACAGTGCATCAGGTAACCAAATGACAACCGTCACAAGTAGGCCTAGTAATGAACGTAATTCAAGCTTAAGCTATTCTGCTGCAATACAGTCGTACCCCTCCAAACAACAAGCTATTGTAATCGAATCTCATGATGGGATCAGTATCAAGGATTATGTGCTAGCTATAGGTGAACTTACAACCCCTAGCAACATTCGGTTTGTTTCACGTATATCGAACGGAAGGATATGCATCCTTCTCTCTAGTAAGAAAAATATTGAAGATCTGATATTGAAAACCCCTAAGATCTTAATAAACAATATATCACTGGAAATACGACCCCTTCTAACAAAAAAAAACAAGCGTATTATATTATCCAACGTCTGTCCTGCGATCCCAAACTATGTTATTGAAGAGGAATTGTTAAAACTCGGTGTGAAAATCATGTCTAGGATTACCCCAATCAGAGCAGGTTTGTCAATTCCAGGATTCTCCCACATTTCAAGCTTTCGAAGACAAATGTACATTCAAAATGAAGACTTTGATAACTCCCTGAATCCCTTCATCTCGAATACGATGGTACAAACTACTGGATTTACCTATCATCCGACTCACCCACTTGTTTTCTTTGCCATACCGAAGGACATCTGGCCAAAGATTGTCCTAACAACGTATCACTTCCAAAAGATGAATCCTCTTCGAATCATTTTCCTCAGCTCCCAGAGATTTCACAAAAGTCAGAGGTCGAAAACCCCAAAACAGACATCGGTACTTCTAGCTCTCCCCCAAAAGATAGGCCTATTCAAGAAGCCACTTCACTGACCAACCCTGACTTAGCACTTAGCCAAGTCTGTAATGATCCTCCCTCCTCCAGAATTTAAATTGAGAGAGAAATTGCAGCACCTATGGAAATACACGCCACCCCTACAAAAGTGAATTTTCCTGGATGTAAAAGGCCAATTTCACTAGCTAGTTGTGAAACAACTAATCCAAATCCTCCTGATAGCAACAAATCCATACTGGCCTCTCCTGAACAAATCGAAAACCTAAGACAAGTTACCTACAGCTCCAATCCTTCCTTGAAAACACAGTTGGTGCCAAGGACATATCAGCAATTGCTTCAAACTACACTCAAGACATAGAGAGTCTTGCTAAAGCCCTTCAAAAACTCTATCCTTACTATACCGATAAAAGAATAAAAAACAAAAGCACTCGAATAGTAAAAAAGCTACTGAAATCCGCCATTCAAAGTGAAGACCCAACGCATATCAATGTAACGCCAGACTATTCCAGTGACGACAATTTCTTTCCAGTATAACAATGGAGATAAACCTCGTGCTGCTTTTGATCATTATTATGACAACATTACTCCAATGGAATCTTAACAGTTATCGATCACAGTTAGAATATCTACAACTCCTAATAAATAAACACCAACCATCTGTTATCTGTCTCCAAGAAACAAACTTTCAGAACGACTTTGCTGCCAATCTAAGACTCTACAGTGTCCATCACAAAAATAGAACTAATGTGAATCATGCGAGTGGAGGAGTAGCTATTTATATCAAAAACAATATCCATGCCAAAGAAATTACTGTTAACACTAATTTGGTAGCTATAGCAATTTCAGTCTATTTACCACCTTCTCTATGTATCTTCAATGTTTATATTCCAAACAGTTATTTGTCTCAAGGTGACGATCTACAAAACCTTATCTACCAACTACCTAAACTATTCATCCTAGTAGATGACTTCAACAGCCACAACACGTTATGGGGTAGCCATAGTTCTGATGCAAGAGGAAAAGAGATAGAAAAGATACTTGATGAATTTGATTGAATTCTAATAAACTCTACTGCTCCAATTCGCTTTGACATAGCCCATGGCACCTGTAGTAGTATAGACCTAACCATCTGCACACCTGACGTAGCAACCCTTTTCAACTGGTCTGTTTATTCAACACTCCAAGGAAATAGTGACCACTTCCCGATATTAATCAATAATGAAAATTCTTCTGTCAACTCTTCATTTATTAACAACTCTAAATGGAACTTAAATAAGGCAGATTGGACGAAATTTAGGCAGATAGTCAATAATCACTTAGAAGACTCAACCCCTCCAAATTATTTCCCTTCTAAGCACATAAATACTATTGTTCAAGATTTCACAGAACTTACTATAATCTATCAGCTTCATTGTCCGTATTGATGAATTAAGAATGCAAGTATGAAGAATGAGATTTCCACCTAATCAATACTTTATTACAAATGTTTGAAGTTATCTACATTGAAACAGTACCGGTATCGACCTGTAAAAAGGTCATCATCAGCTGTTGGTGAACCTGCTTAATAGCGATAGTACGTAAAACATTAAAACGTATTGATTAGGTGGAAACTCATTCTTCATACTTTCACAGAACTTGTTAAATCTGCGGACATGAGTGTTCCAAAAGTAATCTCAAATTCCTTTAAGAAAACAGTACCTTGATGGAACGATACTTGTAAGGAGGCTATTAGGAATAAGAATCAAGCTTTCTATCTCTACTAAAGAAAACCCACACCTGAAAATAAAGCCCAATTTCAGAAATGTAGAGCAATCACTCGAAAAGAAATTAAACTCAGCAAAAAGAATTCATGGCTATCATTTGTCTCCTCGCTAAGTTCCCAAACCCCACAAAAGGAATATTACTTCCCTCAGAAACTCGGTGATGGAACCTTCATAAACAAACCTCAAAACATCGCCGATAAATTAGCTGACACATTTGCCGAGATCTCTAGTGACAAAAATTATGATCCCGAATTTCTCCTTACAGAGAAATCCAGTGAATCCGTTGACCTAAGGAAAGCCATCTCTGACCCCAACTATAATCTAAACGATGCTTTTCAACTACAGGAAATAATTATTGAACTTGACAAATGTGGCAAATCTAGTCCTGGCCCAGATGCGGTCCCTTATGAATTTCTGAAACAGCTTCCACTAAATGCAATAAATTATCTTCTGGCCATTTGCAACCACATATGGAGCTCTAAGACTTTTCCTGATCAATGGCGAAATGCCATTGTAGTTCCAATACCCAAACCAGGGAAGGACAACTCAATTGCAGAAAATTATCGCCCTATTGCTTTAACTAATGCGATGTGCAAACGCATGGAGAAAATAGTCAACAAAAGATTACGCTGGTATCTCGAGCACATAAATTTATTCAGTAATGTGTAAAACGAGTTAAGTAAAGCACACTCCACAACAGACACTTTGATAAGTCTGGAATCTGAAATACAGGAAGCGTTCCTCAATAACCAACACCTAATAGCAGTCAGTTTAGATATTAATAAGGCATATGACATGGTATGGAAAGACTATGTAATCAAATTACTAATGACACGTATATATTTGGAAATATATTTCATTTATAATTTTCTCCAAATGCGCCGAATTCAAGTTAGAGTAAATGGAATACTGTCAAAGGAAGTAGTAATCAACAATGAAATCCCACAAGGATCAGTTATCATTGTAACACTGTTTCTTGTGGCAATTAATGGTATAGTCTCTAACATCCACACACCAGTTAAGTGTTGCCTTCTTGCTGACGATTTCATAATATTCTGCCCAGGGAAAAACATTACGACAACTCAACTCCTATTACAAGAATCAATTGCAAATATTCTAAACTGGACTAAAACCACAGGGTTCAAATTTTCTAAAACTAAAACCAAATGTATTCTCTTCTCCAAAAAATAAACATATCATCCCTAACCTTATGGAAGACCATAAAATTGAATCAATTAAAACTATTAAAATTCTAGGAATTTTATTTGATAACAAGCTCACCTGGACCACATACCTTAAAAATCTTAAAGACGAGTGTCAAAGAAGAATGAATATCATGAAAATTCTCTCAGAAAAAACTGGGTTAGCAGACTACCATATCCTAATGAACACATACAGAGCCACAATCAGAGCCAAACTGGATTATGGCAGTATAGTATATTGTTCTGCCAGACCATCTACTCTTAAGAACCTTGATACCATCCAATCTTCCGCTCTTCGAATTGCCCTGGGAGCCCATCGCACCAGCCCCATAGGTAGTATAGAGATTGAAGCCAACGAACCAAAACTTGAAATCAGACGTAAACAGCTGAGTTTGACACACGCACTCAAGATAGCTGGCTTAAGTAACCAATACTTGAAAAAACACCTACTTTCAAGGAAACATAAAGGAAAACTAACTGGATCTCAACCCCAACCCTTTAACATCAGAATATACAATCTTATCAAAGAAATAAACCTCAGCCTTCCATCCATTTTATTTCCACACAACTCACCAGATACCCCTCCATGGAAAGCTCATTTGCCTCCAATCAACTGGGAATTGAACAACAATCTTAAAGCTCAAACTGACACGGCGAAATCCCAACAGTTATTTAATGAAATTTGTAGTAGATATTCATCATATAGTGCAATTTACACCGATGGATCAAAATTCAATGAGAGAAATGGTTGTGGAGTGAAATATAAAGACTATAGTAAGCTATACAGATTACCAGATCTTTTCACGGTTTTTACAAGTGAACTGTATGCTTTTAAACAGGCTATGATTCATATTTCTAAAGTGCATTAACTTCAATACAAAATTCATCAACAACACACCTCCTTGTTAAAGAAATTCAAATGCTGTACCACAAGATAAAGATTGCAGAAAAAACTGTTATTTTTATGTGGATACCATCTCACAGAGGAATACCAGGCAACGAATCAGCTGATCAAGCAGCAAAAGAGGCTACTAGTCTTCCAATCAACGACTGACAAATTGCCACGCCACATTCTGATATCATCGCTTATATCAAAATCAAACTACACGAAAAATGGTAAATGAACTGGCTTAAAATTTCCACTAGCAACCTCCAAAAAATTAAAGTGATATCTACGAGAACATATCCTCTCCAAAACCTTACCAGATATGAACAAGTCTTAATCTCCCGATTAAGGATAGGACACACGAAGATCACCCACAAGTATCTCCCAGAAAATAAACAACCTCCCACCTGCAGTAAATATAACTGCTCTCTCACTGTTAAGCATATCATCTCAGAATGCCAACTGTATGACCATTGGCGCCAACACCACAACATACCTAAGGAAATGGAACTGACACTGGCTTCTCCAGCACTGAGTCATCAAGTCATCAACTTCCTCAAGGACACTGGCTTGCACTCCAATATCTAATTATATTATACTTATTTATTTTTTCCTTTACATTTTTACAATTACAATATTACACTGAAGAAAATGGAAATTGCAACACCCAGAAGTAGTGGTGCTACATTGCTGCAATTGAACATGCAGGACGAGTGTTCGGTTGTGCCTTGATGAATACACTTGCAGGCCCCTCTGACCGAAAGTTTGGACAACAATCAATACAGGATGTGCCCACCACGAGCTGAAATACATTGATGAATTCGTCGAGGCATGGAGTCAATAAGGCCCTGGTTCGCATTCCTGAGGAATTGTGGCCCATGCTTGCTGCACTGCACGGGTCAGTTGTTCCAGAGTTGTGGGTGGCTGAGGATGGTTGGCCAGTTGTCGACCCATCATGTCACACACATGCTCAATAGGACTGAGGTCCGGGGATCTGGCGGGCCATTCTAAGGTTGTGATGTCGTAGAGAGCTGCTCTGGAGATGCGTGCAGTGTAAACCCCGGCATTGTCCTGCTGAAACATCCCATTGGCAATGTTCGCCATCATAGGTAAAACCACTGGATTGAGTACCCTATCAACGTACCGTCGAGCAGTCATAGTGCCCTCAACAAGCACTAATTATGATTTCACATTAAAGCCAATAGCTCCCCAGACCACAATGCTTGGTGTTGGCCCTGTGTGCCTCTCGACAATAAGATCTGGGCGGCCCCTCTCCCCGGTACGTCGGCGCTCACGATTCCGGCGATCACTGCGGGCAAGACAGAAGCGCGATTCATCACTAAAGACGACCCTATGCCATTCGTCGGCCCACGTCGATCTTTCTCGACACCAGGCCAGCCTTACACGTCGCTGTTGTGGGGTCAATGGAACACCTGCAGTGACACGGGCTCGTAAGCCAGCTGCACGCAGGCGATTACCAGCTGTTTGTTGTGTAACGTGGGGTGCCACAGCTGCTCGAATTTGCGCTGCTGTTGCATGGGGTTCCATTCGGGCCATCCGAATGACGCGGCGATCCTCTCTCACAGTTGTCTGTCGCGCTGGGCCTGTGCCAGGTCTACGAGTGTGTGTACCTTAATTTGACCACTGCTGCCATACACGTTGTACCGTAGATGCCTGTCGGCCAACACGTGCAGCGACAGTCCTTAGCGATAATCCAGCCTCACACAGCCCAATTATCCGAGCCCTCTCAAACGGCGACAGTTGTTGATAGCGTGCTCTTCTCTGTCGTCGAGGCATGTTTGACGGGGAACACTTCACAGCACAGACTGCAAGTCAACTGCGCTACACCAGAGTCCGTATACTGGAGTTGATTCCTCCGCGACCAATCGCGTGGGGAGACCTGTAGCAACAATCCAATGGGTCTGAAACTTTGATCGTTTACATACCTACATGGCGTCGTTCCATATCTTGAAAATCAACACAAACGACCAATGCCTTCATGGTGTTGCAATTTCCATTTTCTTAAGTATAATATTATTATTATTACTATTGTTCTGTAATCATATGTAAGAGTCGCGATAAGACCTTGGAGTTAAAGCGACTATAAACAACCCTAATAAAATAAAAAAACATTACTGATAACAATAATAAGTATAAAAGTAACAATAATGATAACAGTGGTTAGCAATGAGGTAATTTCCAAGGCATGATTCCAAGTACCAGTCACATTAATTATATCTTTGTCTTGCTCGAGGTCATTTGGCTTGTAAGCAGTGTCGCACAGCAGTGGAATGGCATAAAGTGTGACTCCACTTTAATTTATGTAGAAATATATCATCCACGTCTCTCTCCTTGGCTGAATAGTCAGCGTCCTGTCCTTCAGTTTAGAGTGTCCAGGGTTCGTTTCCTGGCCAGGCCTAAAAATGTAACTGGGTGTTTGTGTTCGTCGAAATAGACTTCTCTTAATTCAAATACAAAACACAACACTACAATCCACCATATTAACAAGCAATAATGAACACATTCTCCACATATTACTGGCATCGTCAGGAAGGTCGTAAAACTCGGCGAATTCTACACCAAATACCAGCCCCACTAAATTTTAGGCATAATAAGAAGGAATATTACCATCCGCACAGTTTAGGAGCGTGTGTCAATTTTTTTTTCGGAATACTCGATGTTATTTCCACTTCTTCCAATGTTTTAAATTCTGTCATGAAGATTAGGAATAGGATTTAGTCACATCCGACGAGTACTTTCTCGTTAGATTCAAGGAATATTTTATGAATGTAATATGTTTGAGATAATGATAATCATAATGTTAAATCATTCAAGATCTTTTGGTCTTTTCAATAACGAAATTACCAGCGTTTCGTCCCGGTGTGGGTTCATCAGTTGGATTGCCACACCCTTCCACCGGGCGAGTTGGCCGTGCAGTTAGGAGCGCGCAGCTGCGAGCTTGCATCCGGGAGATAGTGGGTTCGAACCCCACTGTCGGCAGCCCTGAAGATGGTTTTCCGTGGTTTCCCATTTTCACACCAGGCAAATGCTGGGGCTGTACCTTAATTAAGGCCGCGGCCGCTTCCTTCCCATTCCTAGGCATTTCCTCTCCCATCGTCGCCATAAGACCTACAGTATCTGTGTCGGTGCGACGTAAAACAAATAGCAAAATAAAACACCCTTCCGAGTGGCGGTTAAACCACCGTTCGTTGAAATACTACTGCCAGCCTCCTTTCTAGGACAATGCAGTGACCGTGCACTAGGGGAAATATGTACCTCCACTTGCATAAATGCCTGCCTTTGGCTTCTATATCAAAAATTAAATTCCCAGAAGGAAAAACCATTAGTATTTATTACCCAGTTATTTTTACTTTGGTTGTTTAATAATAATAATAATAATAATAATAATAATAATAATAATAATAATAATAATAATAATAATAATAATAACATTATTTGGGAGATGATGGGTTCGAACCCCACTGTTGGTGGACCTGAAGATGGTTTTCCGTGGTTTCCCATTTTCACAACAGGCAAATGCTGGGGCTGAACCTTAATCAAGGCATCGGCCACTTCTTTACCACTCCTAGCCTTTCCTATCCCATCGTCGCCATAAGACCTATCTGTGTCGGTGCGACGTAGAGCAAATTAAAAAAGGAAAGGTTGTGAAGAACTGCTGTACCGAACGTATAATATTAAAATTGTCATGAATTTCCTTTGAAATATTACGGAGACTCGATCAACCTTAATGGTCGTAAAATCTTTTTCATTGTCTGAATCAGTGACGCTTAGGCTATCTAATACTTTTCCCCTCAAAAACAGCTGTAAGTAAAGCGAACTTTTACATTTTTAGAGGTGTTTTAGCATCGTCTACGATCTTATAGTATTGGAACTAAATTATTAGTATTCTTATGATAAATGTTGTCCATATCATACAAATAATAATGTAATTCTAGTTCATTTAATACCTGAAAAAGAAACAACTTAATTAAATTGGCATGAACCTGCTTAAAAATATTACGAAGAATCAGTGAACATTAACGTTTGTGAAATCTTTCTGAATGTCTGGATCAGTGACACCTAATAGTTTTCCCATCAAAAATAGCTTAATGAAAGTAAAACGTAATTTTAAATGTTTAGAGTTGTTTAGCATCGTTTATAATTTTACTGTACTAGAATTAAATTGTTATTCTTAAGATAAATCCTGTCCATATCATAGGAATAATAATTTAATTCTAGTTAATAATTTCACACAGAAAGATGTGAGCTCGATTCCCCGTCAGGAAGTCTAAACAATTTATAAACGAGGTTCAGAGGTGCATATGGCCCTGAGGTTCACTCAGCCTACACCAAACGTGAGTGCCAGGTTAATTCCTGTTAGCAAATGTGGTCGGGCGTAGAGCTAAACACTCCACCCCATCAAGTGCCGAGCTTACGGATAGTGGAAGCCTTTACCTTCAACCTATCCAAGGGCGTTCATGACCTTACGAAGGTGACTTTAGTTTTACTTTTTAATTTAATCCCTGGAAAGGAAACAACTTAATTTCATTTGCATGAATTTCCTTAAAAACATAACTCACTGAAACATAATGATAGTGAAATCTTTTTCATTGACTGAACTAGTTGCCGCTGCATAATATTTGAAATTTTCGTAGTTTTCAGGTATACTCTGATGTTTTCTATTTCGGGTATTTTCCAAATGTTGTTTATTTATAAATTAGTTTCGATAGACTAAAAAACCTAAGTTATAAAACAGTTAAGTCGAAACTCAAAAAAGAGGGCTTCCACTACAACAAATTTCAACATTAACAAATGGAAATTCCAACTGCCGTTAAGGCGTGACCAACACCTTTGGGTGTCTCCAAAAATGTCATTTTTCAATTAGTAATGTTTTCATGTACTATGAAATTTTCTTTTCGAATCACTTTCGGAATTGCGTCGATATCTGTAATACTTTCCATGTTATGACCTAAAAAGTGCAGGGTCGTCACTCACCCCTCAGCCTTTTAAATTCTAGAAGCTTCCCAACACTTAAGAAAGTTTGTCACTGGTTTTATGCAAAACGTGTTTATCAAATCTTTTTCCCTGATAACTCCTGGAGTTAACAAGATAATCAGTTAAAATTTTGTACTCTTCTGCCGTGTGTTAGCGAAGAACCACCCGCAGTAGAACTGACTCTGTCTTTCAAAGTTGAATTTTAAAAATATATTTTGTGGAAATTTGAACAAACCGCCTCTGTGGTGTAGTAGTTAGTGTGATTAGCTGCCCGGAGACCTGGGTTAGATTCCCGGCTCTGCCACGAAATTTGAAAAGTGGTACGAGGACAGGAACGGGGTCCACTCACCTCAGCCGTCCTGGAAGTGGTTTTCCGTGGTTTCACACTTCTCCTCCAGACAAATGCCGGGATGGTACCTAACTTAAAGCCACTGCCGCTCCCTTCCCTCTTCCTTGTCTATCCCTTCCAATCTTCCCATCCCCCCGCAAGACCGCTCTTCAGCATAGCAGATGAAGCCGCCTGGCGAGGTACTGGTCATCCTCCCCAGTTGTATCTCTCGGCCCAGAGTATGAAGCTCTAGGACACTGCCCTTGAGGCGGTAGAGGTGGGATCCCTCGCTGAATTCGAGGGAAAAACCGACCCTGGAGGGTAAACAGATAAAGAAGATGAAGAAGGAATTTTTTTTTCTTTTGCTACGGGCTTTACGTCGCACCGACTCAGATAGGTCTTATGGCGACGATGGGATAGGAAAGGCCTAGGAATGGGAAGGAAGCGGCCGTGGCCTTAATTAAGGTACAGCCCCAGCATTCGCCTGGTGTGAAAATGGAAAACCACGGAAAACCATCTTCAGGGCTGCCGACAGTGGAATTCGAACCCACGATCTCCCGGATGCAAGCTCACAGCCGCGCGCCTCTATGCGCACGGCCAAGGAAGGAAATTTGAACAACTGAATAACAATATTAATACTTCAAATAACTGAATATTCTACTAGGGCAGATTTTAAAAAGAATCATTGTTAGTAATGTTATTGTGTTTTTACGTTCCACTAACTACTTTTTCGGAGACTCTGAGGTGCCAGAATTTTGTCCCGAAGGAGTTCTTTTACGTGCCAGTAAATCTACTGACAAGAAACTGAAGTATTTGAGCATCTTCAAGTACCACCAGACTGAGCCAGAATCGAACCTGCCAAGTTTGGCTCAGAACGCCAGCGCTCTACCGTTTGAGCTACTTAACGCAGCAAAAAAAAAAAAAAAAAAAAAAAAAGGTAGAAGAATCATTGAAAAATATTGCTATTCATAAATGTTATCAGGAAAATGTATTTATATTACACAGCCACCGTGGTGACATGCACTATGTGACATTTACATAGGCCTATATGGTCATGCTGGGAAAGAATTGTATATTTTCCAGTGATGTATACTTAGGGCGACCAAGGCCAACCTCAAATGTGAACGAAGGAAATCTAAAGCACATTATAATGTACGCATCTGACACATTGTTCCATTTAGAGAACTTCAAAGCAATGAGAGAAAACTTCGCACGTATTTCACGGAGCAAGGCAAAGGAGACAGATCTTGCAGCTCAGGCTGTAGGTCCATCACCTCGCGCGGCTTGCTGCTCTATGTCCGATAGGTGCGAGGGCCGGGGGAATATATGTGCTAGGCTTCGCTCCATCATATCGCCACTGGTAATGAACAACCATGCGTTACTCATCGTATATACTTCCTCACCTCATACTGATAGACAACAGACTGCTGGTATTTCATTCCCATTTAGTTCTACATCCTTGTAGGAAGACACTGCGCGGCTGCTGTTATAGGCTTCTTATACGTAAATCTGCTAAAATGAAATGCAAACATTCAGGTTGAGTGTTCTCTTTTGTTGGTTGTAATCGAGCCCGTGATCATGGGTCTGACACCACCACTGATCTCTCGAGGAAGCTAATAAACCAGTGAACGACAGGTTCGACCGCTGGTAATGCTGTAAAATTCAAAACAGTTATTTAATAAAAATAATAATAGTGCATGGCACCTCTAGAGGCTTGGTGTGAATTAATGAGGATGAAATGAATGGCGAATACGTCATAAACACCCTGTCCCATAGCCAGGGGAATTAACAGTACGAGGGGGTTAATTCTGAGAATTGAACCGGGCCCATCGGACCAAAGGCAAGCATTCTATCCGTTTAGCCACAAAGTCGGACTTTTGCTAAGGACTTTAATTTGCTAAACCTTAGGCTACCATCTGCACTGATCAGGTGTTGGAGTATTGACAGTAGCAGAGGTCAAGGCAGTACCTTGTGAAGCAGCCATGACAACACAGTAGGCTTCTTCGTTGGCCATTGGCTGCAGCTCAAACTCTCAAGGATTGACGTTCACTAAACCAACCATTGAAAATGTGTAACCTAAATCTAGTGGTAACCCACGTCTTGATCCCAGCATACGCCACTGATATTTTCCTCATGCAATTTAATTTTTGTCAACCTTTCAGCTACTGAGAAAGAAAATATGTCATCAAGTGTGCTTTTTATTCGTTAAAGGTATTGGTCCTCCCTTATGGGTTGCCCAGTTGTATTTCTTCTTAAAATAATAATTACCACAACCAGGTTTTGTAACAGGCAACATGAAGCGTAGTACTGAGCTAAGACGTGTGCGTTAGGAGGTTCTAGGTGCAATGTACGTCATGAAGGACATGTGCATGGTCTAGCAAACAGAGGGATAATTATTATGTAACATAATATAATTAAAGAAATCTACTGTGCGTGATGAATTTATTCAGTGTAGATGGACAGCAATTTCATTATATAATAATCGATATAATTATGTTTAGTGGTGAGACGTCTTCGTAATTTACAGTTTAGTGGCGAGAGTCCCTCCCTGTTGCTGGTACTTCTTCTTGTAGATACCATCAGGGTCGTACTTGGCTTCTAGTTTGTTCCAAATGTCAGGCTTGTTGTCGATCAGGTAGTTGATCACCTTCTCGGTACCACTCTTCTGCTTCTCCGTACACTTGGCACAGTCGTTAGTCAGCGCGTCCGGCACGTTCTCTGGAAAATGGAAAAACACATCTTGTTACTCTACACGCAATGTTCAGCTATACGAATACAGTAGAAACCCTGTAATCTGAATTTTCGATTAACATGAACCGAATTCGTGATAAGAGGTAAAGATCCCAGTTACAATATAAAGAAATGATTTTATCACAGTACTGTCCTTTTAATTGGTTATTCAAGCAAACATTTACGGAATAGAAAATTTCTTTTTCACTTATCTGCAAGACTCCCCCAATATTGAGACTCGTACATAATATAAAATACAGTTAAAATAAACCAACAGCCTTGCTACTAAAAGCCGGCCCCGTGGGGTAGGAGTAGAATGCCCCCCTCAATCAATCGCTACTGATCTGCACGTAGGGCAGACGCCCAAGTGGCAGAAACCTATCTGTTGAAACCTTTTCTTAAATGATCGCAAAGAAATTAGAAATTTATTGAAGTTATTGATAAATTATTCCAATCCCTAACTCCCCTTCCTATAAACGAATATTTGCTCCAATTTGTCCTCTTAAATTCCAACTTTATCTTCATATTGTGATCTTTCCTACTTTTAAAGACACTACTCAAATTTATTCGTCTACTGATGACCTCCCATGCCATCTCTCCTCTGACAGCTCGGAACATACCACTTAGTCGAGCAGCTCGTCTCCTTTCTCCCAAGTCTTCTCAGCCCAAACTTTGCAACTTTTTTGTAACGCTACTCTTTTGTCGGAAATCGCCCAGAACATGTTGAGCTGCTTTTCTTTGGATTTTCTCCAGTTCCTGAATCAAGTAATCCTGGTGAGGGTCCCATACACTGGAACC
Organism: Anabrus simplex; assembly: GCF_040414725.1. Taxonomy (NCBI): domain Eukaryota; kingdom Metazoa; phylum Arthropoda; class Insecta; order Orthoptera; family Tettigoniidae; genus Anabrus; species Anabrus simplex. The sequence goes on along the minus strand of NC_090269.1, from coordinate 370,352,182 downwards.
ATACTCTAGTTGGGGTCTCACCAGAGACAAATATGCTCTCCCCTTTACATCCTTACTACAACCCCTAAATACCCTCATAACCATGTGCAGAGGTCTGTACCCTTTATTAACAATCATATTTATGTGATTACCCCAATGAAGATTTTTCCTTATATTAATACCTCGGTATTTACAATGATCCCCAAACGGAACTTTCACCCGCAGTAATTAAAACTGAGAGGACTTTTCCTATTTGTGAAACTCACAACCTGACTTTTACCCCCCGTTCATCATCATAAAACTGCCTACTGTCCATCTCACAACATTATCGAGGTCATTTTGCAGTTGCTCACAATCTTGTAACTTATTTATTACTCTGTACAGAATAACATCATCTGCAAAAAGCCTTATCTCTGATTCCACTTCATTACACATATCATTGATATATAATAAAACATACAGGTCCAATAATACTGCCTTGAGGAATTCTCCTCTTAATTATTACAGGGACAGATATAGCTTCACCTACTCTAATTCTCTGAGTTATATTTTCTAGAAACAGAGCCACCCCCTCAGTCACTCTTTTGTCAAGTCCAACTGCACTCACTTTTGCCAGTAGTCTCCCATGATCTACCCTATCAAATGCCTTAGACAGGTCAATCTTGATACAGTCCTATTGGCCTTCTGAATCCAGGATATCTTGCTGGAATCCTACAAGTTGGGCTTCAGTGGAATAACCTTTCCTAAACCCAAACTGCCTCTATCAAACCAGATATTAATTTTGCAAACATGTCTTATATAATCAGAAAGAGTGCTTTTCCAAAGCTTACATGCAATGTATGTCAAACTAACTGGCCTGTAATTTTCAGCTTTATGTCTATCACTCTTTCCTTTATATACAGGGGCCACTATAGCAACTCTCCATTCATTTGGTAAAGTTCCTTCATGCAAACAATAATCAAACAAGTACTTCAGATATGGTACTATATCCCAACCCATTGTCTTTAGTATATCCCCCGAAACCTTATCGATTCCTGCTGCTTTTCTAGTTTTCAACTTTTGTACTTACTTTAAATGTCATTGCTGCCATATGTAAAATTTAATACTTCTTTAGCCTTAGTCACCTCCTCTGTCTGGACATTATCCTTGTAACCAACAATTTTTACTACTGCTGACTGAATATTTCTGCCTTTTGAAGATCCTCGCATACACACTCCCCTTGTTCATTAATGGTTCCTGGAAATGTCCTTCTTGGAACCTGTTTCTGTCTTAAAGTACCTATACATACTCTGCCTCTTACCCGGAGCCCCGGGTTCGATTCCCGGCCAGGTCAGGGATTTTTACCTGCATCTGAGGGCTGGTTTGTGGTCCACACAGCCTACGTGATTACAATTGACGAGCTATCTGACGGTGAGATGGCGGCTCCGGTCTAGAAAGTCAAGAATAACGGCTAAGGGGATCCGTCGTGCTGACCACACAACACCTCGTATTCTGCAGGCCTTTGGGCTGAGCAGTGGTCGCTTGGTAGGCCACGGCCCTTCGGGGCTGTTACACCATGGGCTTTTTTCTTACAACTAAAAACCACCCTTGTCTGCGTACCATATGACCTTGCCGTGGTGTGGAGGCTTGCGCTTCACAATGAAGCAGATAGCCGAGCCGTAGGTGCAACCATATCGGATGGATATCTGTCGAGAGAACGGACTAATTAATGGTTCATCGAAAGGGAGGTAGCAGCCTTTCGGAAGTAACAAGGGCGGCAGTCTAGATGATTGACTGACAAGGCCTTGTAATAATACTCAACATGGCTTAGCTGTGTTGATACTGCTACATGGCTGAAAGCAACGGGAAAATACAGCCATAACTAAGTCCCGAGGACATGCAGTTCTCTCCGTATGAATGGTGTACTGATGATGACTTCCTCCCGGGTTAAATATTCCGGAGGAAACTAGTCCCCCATTCGGATCCCACGGTGAGGGATACACGAGAGGGGGCTATCATCAGGAAGATACTGTACAGTAGATACTACTGTAAAATTTTGCGAGTCGGAGTGTGGCATGTTAGAAGTTTCAATCGTTGTGCTAGGTCAAAGACTCTGAAAAGGGAGATGGATAGACTAAAGTTAGATGTAGTTGGTATAAAAGAAGTGCATTGACAGGAAAAGCAGGATTTTTGGTCAGACGACTACAGAATTGTCAACACAAAATCAGACAGGGGAAATGCAGGAGTTGGTTTAATAATGAATAAGAAAATAGGACAGCGCGTGAGCTACTACGACCAGCATAATGAAAGGATTATTGTTGTCAAGATAGATGATGTTTGTTGTTTAAAGGGGCCTAACATCAAGGTCATCGGCACCTGTCAAGATAGACACCAAACCAATGCCCACTATAATAGTGCAGGTCTATATGCCTGCTACTTCAACGCATGATGAGTAAATCGAAAGAATATATGAAAAAATAGAATACTAAATACAATATGTAAAAGGTGACGAGAATCTAATTGTGATGGGAGACTGGAATTCATCGGTAGGCCAAGGAATGTAAGGTAATACAGCAGGAGAATTCGGATTGGGACAAAGGAACGAAAGAGGAAGTCGGTTGGTTGAAATCTGCACCAGTCACAATTTAGTCCCTGCTAATACTTGGTACAAACACCACAAACGACGGCTGTACACATGGGCGAGACGTGGAGACACTGGAAGGTATCAAATAGACCTCATTATGATTAGGCAGAGATTCAGAAACTATGCGTTGGATTGCAACACTTTCGCAGGAGCAGACGTGGACTCTGATCACAACTTGTTGGTCATGAAATGCCATCTGAAGTTGAAGAAATTGAAAAAAGGGAGGAATCCATTGAGACGGTATCTAGAGAGATTGAAAGAGAAGAGTGTGAAGGACTGTTTCAAGGAACATGTTGCACAAGGACTAAATGGAAAGGATGAAGGAAACAAAGTAGAAGAATGGGCACTCATGAAAATGAGGTCAGTAGTGCTGCTGAAGAGATGTTAGGAAGAAAGGAAAGATCAACATAGAATCAATGGATAACTCGAGAGATACTAGACCTGATTGATGAACGACGAAAATTGAAGAACTAAAGAAAAAATGAAGAGGGCAGAAAAGAATGCAGACGATTAAAGAATAAAGTGGATAGGATGTGCAGGACAGCTAAGGAAGAATGGCTTAAGGAGAAGTGCAAGGTTTTAAAAGTTGTATGTTGCTAGGAAAGGCAGATGCTGCATACAGGAAAATCAAGTAAACTTCTGGAGAAAGGAAAACTAGGTGTATGAATATTAATATACCGCCGGGCTGAGTGACTCAGACGGTTGAGGCGCTGGCCTTCTGACCCTAACTTGGCAGGTTCGGTCTTGGCTCAGTCCGGTGGTATTTAAAGGTGCTCAAATACGTCAGCCTCGTGTCGGTAGATTTACTGGCACGTAAAAGAACTCCTGCGGGACCAAATTCCGGCACCTCGGCGTCTCCGAAAACCAAAAGAGTAGTTAGTGGGACGTAAAGCAAATAACATTAACATTTTTATATACCAGATAGAAAACCACTTCTAGGGAGAGAAGACAAGGCAGAAAGGTAGCAGAAACATATCCAACAATTGTATCAAGGTAAGGACGTAGATGATATGGTTCTGGAACAAGAAGAGGCTGTTAATGCTGGTAAAATGGGTGACCCAATTTTGAGGTCAGAATTTGACAGAGCTTTGAGAGACCTAAATAGGAACAAACCACTTGTAATTATTGATGACATTCCTTCTGAACTGCTGACTGTTTTAGGAGAAACCAGCATGGCGAGGTTATTCCATTTAGTGTCCAAGATGTATGAGACAGGAGAAGTGCCACTGACAAGTGTGAAAACTACCACATCATTAGTATAGTTTCTCACGTCTGAAAAATTCTAACACGTATTATTTACAGAAGAATGGAAACACAAGTTGAAACTGAGTGGGGGGAAGATCAATTTGGCTTCAGAAGAAATGTAGGAACACGTGAAGTAATCCTGACTTTTCGTCTGAACTTAGAGGGTCGAATTAAGAAGGGCAAGCCTACATACATGGCGTTCGTAGATCTAGAAAAGGCATTTAATAATGTTTATTGAACCAAGCATTTGATATTCCGAAGGTGATCGAAAACAGCTAACAAGAAGGAAGAATTATCTACAATCTATATACAAATCAGTCTGCAGTGATAAGAATCGTGGGCCATGAAAAAAGAAGCAGCAATTCAGAAAGGATTGAGGCAAGGCTGCAGTTTATCCCCTTCCTTTTCGATGTTTGTTCAGAACAGGCAGTAAAAGAAATCACAGAAAAATTTGGTAAGGGAATCACAGTCCAAGGAGAGGAAATCAAAACCCTGAGATTTGCCGATGATATTGTTATTTTATCTGAGACTGCAGAAGATCTGGAGAAATTGTTGAATGGTATGGCCGGAGTCTTGGGTGAAGAGTACCAGATAAAAAAATAAGTCCAAAACAAAAGTAATGGAGTGCAGTCGTACGAAGTCAGGTGATGCAGGAAATATTAGGTTAGGAAATGAAGTCTTAAAACAAGTGAACGAATACAGTTACTTGGGTGGTAAAGTAACTAACGATGGCAGAAGTAAGGAGGACGTAAAATGCAGGTTAGCACAACCAAGGAAGACCATTCTTAAGAAAAGAAATTTGCTCACTTCGAACATTGATATAGGAATTTTTAAAAATATCTTTGAAGACTTTCGTTTGGAGCGTGGTATTGTATGGAAGTGAAACATGGACGATAACTCGCTCAGAAAGAAAGAGAATAGAATCTCTTGAAATGTAGTGTTACAAAATAATGCTGAAGTTGAGATGGATAGATAGAATCACGAATGATGTGATACTGAATCGGATTGGTGAGAGAGTTGTGGTTAAATTTGATGAAAAGAAGAGGCAGAATAATAGAACAAATCTTAAAACACCCAGGACTTGTGCAGTTAGTTTTTGAGGAATGTGTAGGGGTAAGAACGATAGGGGTAGGCCAAGGTATGAATATGACAAGCAGATTGGTGCAGATGTAGGATGCAGAAGTTATGTGGAAATTAAAAGGTTAGCACAGTATAGGGTGGCATGGATAGCTGCATCATACCAGTATATGGACTGATGACTCAAGCAACAACAACAACAACAGTGTAACATCTATTATCCGAAACAACTAGGGAGTGAAGGTGTTCGAATAAATGATTTTTCGGATAACCGATAGATTACGAAGAAATTGATATTAAACACAAAAAATCATACATTTTATATCACACGTTTTACAAATAACCTTATATAAAGTAATTCATTTATGTGAGCCTACAGTTTATGAAAATAAGTCCAAAATTTTGTTTTGTTTCAGAGCTGAGACTCGTTTCATTTTGCCGCTAAATCTCGCCATCGTTTTAAGGACAGCATCACTTTTTTATTCTTCTTGTTCTAACGACTTCATGCCCGCCTTAAGGCAGTGAAAGGCTTCCTCACTGGATGGCAAGTTTCCATCTTCACTGCCAAGTACACACGCAAATTCTGTAATGGCCTCACTGTTGCTTGTAATGTCTGATGTTTTTTGAATTTCCCGAGCTAAGCACTACTCTTCAACTTTATCGGAAAAACCGAGAACAACGCGTCGCCATTGCAAATAGCACAATTTGCCGACTGCAACGCTTTCGGTTAACAGATGTTTTGGTTGATTGGTATTCGGATAATCGATGTTTTACTATATATCAAAATTGTTATATGACAGCTGAATTATTCATGAACACTTGTCCTAGTCCATACAAATGGTTTCTGAGTACAATACGTAGTTAATTAAATTCCAGTGTACTGTCGTTCAAATAGAAGTCAAGCTTGCAATTAGTTAATACGTATTACACTGACTGACAGAGCAAATGCAACACCAAGAAGGAGTGGTTCGAAAGGGATGAAAGTTGGGGAAAAAAACAGAGACGGCACGGACGAATAATTGATGTTTATTTCAAACCGATATGCAGGTTACACAATGCGCACGGCATCGACTCAGTAGGATGTAGGACCACCGCGAGCGGCGATGCACGCAGAAACACGTCGAGGTACAGAGTCAATAAGAGTGCGGATGGTGTCCTGAGGGATGGTTCTCCATTCTCTGTCAACCATTTGTCACAGTTGGTCGTCCGTACGAGGCTGGGGCAGAGTTTGCAAACGGCGTCCAATGAGATCCCACACGTGTTCGATTGGTGAGAGATCCGGAGAGTACGCTGGCCACGGAAGCATCTGTACACCTCGTAGAGCCTGTTGGAAGATGCGAGCAGTGTGTGGGCAGGCATTATCCTGCTGAAACAGAGCATTGGGCAGCCCCTGAAGGTACGGGAGTGCCACCGGCCGCAGCACATGCTGCACGTAGCGGTGGGCATTTAACGTGCCTTGAATACGCACTAGAGGTGACGTGGAATCATACGCAATAGCGCCCCAAACCATGATGCCGCGTTGTCTAGCGGTAGGGCGCTCCACAGTTACTGCCGGATTTGACCTTTCTCCACGCCGACGCCACACTCGTCTGCGGTGATTGTTACTGACAGAACAGAAGCGTGACTCATCGGAGAACACGACGTTCCGCCATTCCCTCATCCAAGTCGCTCTAGCCCGGCACCATGCCAGGCGTGCACGTCTATGCTGTGGAGTCAATGGTAGTCTTCTGAGCGGACGCCGGGAGTGCAGGCCTCCTTCAACCAATCGACGGGAAATTGTTCTGGTCGATATTGGAACAGCCAGGGTGTCTTGTACATGCTGAAGAATGGCGGTTGACGTGGCGTGCGGGGCTGCCACCGCTTGGCGGCGGATGCGCCGATCCTCGCGTGCTAACGTCACTCGGGCTGTGCCTGGACCCCTCGCACATGCCACATGTCCCTGCGCCAACCATCTTCGCCACAGGCGCTGCACCGTGGACACATCCCTATGGGTATCGGCTGCGATTTGACGAAGCGACCAACCTGCCCTTCTCAGCCCGATCACCATACCCCTCGTAAAGTCCTCTGTCTGCTGGAAATGCCTCCGTTGACGGCGGCCTGGCATTCTTAGCTATACACGTGTCCTGTGCCACACGACAACACGTTCTACAATGACTCTCGGCCGAGAAATCACGGTACGAAGTGGGCCATTCGCCAACGCCGTGTCCCATTTATCGTTCGCTACGTGCGCAGCACAGCGGCGCATTTCACATCATGAGCATACCTCAGTGACGTCAGTCTACCCTGCAATTGGCATAAAGTTCTGACCACTCCTTCTTGGTGTTGCATTTGCTCTGTCAGTCAGTGTATTTATAGAAGAACGGAAAAACCATTGAAGCTAAGTTGGAAGAGATCAGTTTGGCTTCAGAACTAATTTAGGGTCACGAGAAGCAATCCTGACTACGTCTGATCTTAGAGAATCAAATTAAGAAGGACAAGCCCACGTACATGGCATGGCGTTCGTAGATCTGAAAAAAAGGCACTCGATAATATTGATTGGACCAAGCTATGTTGAGACTCTGAAGATGATCGTAATCTGATACCGAGAAAGACTTTCAATATGTACAAAAATTAGTCTGCAGTGAGAACAATTACGTGCTATGAAAAAGAAGCAGCAGTCCATAAAAGGAGTTTGGCAAGCCTGAAGTTGGTCCCTTCCCCTTTCCTTGTTAATGTTTATAAAGAACAGGCGGTAATGGAAATCAAAGGCGAATTTGGATAGGGAACCACAATCCACCTCTATATATTGTTATTTTATCTGAGCATAAAGAAGATCTGGTGACATTTCTGAAAGGTATGTGTACAGTCTTGAAAAAAAGAAATACAACAAAAGTAATGGAGGGCCGTGGAACGAAGTCGTGTGATGCAGGAAATATTAGATTAGGAAATTAAGTTCTAAGCGAAGTACATGAATGTTGTTACTTGGGTAGTGAAAGGACTTACTTTGGCAGAAGTAAGAAGGACATAAAATGCAGACTAGCACAAGCAGGATAAGCCATTTTTACTTAAAAACTGCACACAGCGAACATTGATAAAGGAATAAGAAAGATGTTTTTGAAGACCTTTTGTTTGCAATATGACATTGTATGGAAGTGAAACATGGACAGTAACTAGTATAGGAAGAAAAAGAATAGAAGCTTTTGAAATGTTGTGTTACAAAATAATGCTGAAGGTGAGATGCGTAGATCGAATCGCGAATTAAGAGATACTGAGTCGAATTCGTGAGAAGAGAACGATTTTGTGAAATTGAACCAGAAGAATAGATAGAATGATACTCTCTTTCTGCTAGGGGCTTTACGTCGCACCAACACAGATAGGTCTTATGGCGACGATGGGATAGGAAAGGCCTAGGAGTTGGAAAGAAGCGGCCGTGGCCTTAATTAAGGTACAGCCCCAGCATTTGCCTGGTGTGAAAATGGGAAACCACGGAAAACCATTTTCAGGGCTGCCGATAGTGGGATTCGAACCTACTATCTCCCGGATGCAAGCTCACAGCCGCGCGCCTCTACGCGCACGGCCAACTCGCCCGGTGATAGAATGATAGGACACATCTTAAGATACTCAAGACTTGTTTAGTTAGTTCTTTTTTTGTTTGTTTTTTTGCTAGTGGCTTTACGTCGCACCGATGTAGACAGGTCTTACAGCGATGATGGCATAGGAAAGGCTTGCCTGGTGTGAAAATGGGAAACCACGGAAAACCATCTTCAGGGCTGCCGACAGTGGGATTCAAACCCACTATCTCCCGGATGCAATCTCACAGCCGTGCGCCTCTAACCGCACGGCCAAGTCGCCCGGTAGTTAGTTTTTGATGGAAGTGTAGATGGTAAGAACGGTAAGAGTAAACCAAGATATGAATATGACAAACAGATTGGAGAACATGTAGGATGTGGTAGTTACGTAGAAATGAAATTGATAGCACGATATAGGGTGACATGGAAGACTGCATCAAACCATTTTATGGACTGATGACCCAATCACGACATGACGGTCACTTCGCATCATATTTACAAGGGCTTAAGTCTAACCTGCTCATTACTGTCCTAGAGTAGTCCAGCTTTAAGTAGCCTACCATCACTGTAGCAATGAGTAAAACCAGAACAAGCTTGTGGCTTTACAATACAGTTCATATCGAAAAGCACAGCCATAGAACCTCATGCTTTGCCTAGAATCGAAACCGCACAAGTGTGATATTTAATTTCAAAAATTCCACATGCAATGGCCAGATTTTGAACCGTAGCCGCCTTTGTGAGAAGTTAGTGACATTGCCACACATCTCTATTGACTAAACCTCCTCAAGGTGTGGGCGGTAGAATAATACCCACGGTATCCTTTGCCTGTCGTAAGAGGCGACTGAAAGGGGCCCCAGAGTCTCTTAACTTGGGGGAGTGAGTTGGCGACCACGGGGCCCTTAGCTGAGTCCTGGCATTGCTTCCACTTATTTGTACCAAGCTCCTCACTTTTTCATCTATCGTACCCGGCCTCCCTTGGTCAACTCTTGTTTTTTTCCGACCCCGACGGTATAAGGTTCCCGAGGCCTCGTGGCCCCGGTCTTTCTTTGGCCGGTACCTTCATTTTTCAAAGTATCGGACCCCTTCCACTCGCTTACCTCTGATTAGTGTTAATAGAGGATGGTTGCCCAGTTGTACCCCCTCTTAAAACAATAATCACACTTGTCATGGCCAACGCCAACGGCCGTAGCCGTGTTGAAATACCGGATCCCGTGAGATCTCCGAAGTTAAGCAACATTGGGCGTGGTCAGGAGTTGGATGGGTTACCACGCGCTGTTGGTGGGGGTAAGGGAATGGAGGAGCGGAAAGGAACTGGCCACCCTACCGCACGTAAACTCCGGCTCAGGAACACCTCTGCGGAGGTTCGGACCTGCCTTCGGGCAGAATAACCTTTACCTTACCTCATGACCAACCGTTCGGCTATGTTGGCATGGAAACAGAATGTTGTAAGAAAATTTCCGAATTCAATTTCCTTCCCAAAACACATCATTGATAGAGATTGTGTAGACTTACTACGTTAGGTATACTATAACTTAACTCGGTTGTCGGTCTCATAGGATAATATAGGCCTACATTCATGCACAATAACATAATTATGGCAAAACGTGTAACTGCGATATGAACATCATTTAAAGGATATCGTGGAGAGGAGTAGACGAACCTGCCCTCAACTGTCTATTGCAGAGTGAGTTGGCTTTGCGGTGTAGATTATGTAGCTATGAACTTGCTAATTCGCTTTCGGAAGGTTCTGAGTTCGAAACTTACCGTCAGCAGTGATGAAGATGGTTTTCAGTGGTATTCCCTGTCACACATCAGGCATACTCCGAGGCCGTATTACAACTGAGGAGCGTCTGTTCAAAAGGCGCTATTTTAGCCATAATAAAGTTTCAGAAAAACGCAAGGAAACGTATAATAAAAGCCACATGGAACGTACCTATGATCGCCTATGGTACTACTTTCAAGGAATTACATATTTCTGGTCTGGATTGTTCATTACTGGGGGCCGTATTTCTATGACAAGTCATATCTTTTTCGTTAACATTATATCGTGTGGTCTTGTATTTTCAACACATTTCCAACCATGATAATAAAAATTAAACAGGTTTTATTGGGCAAATAAATACATATTTAGACTTTTTCTGGCATATCTATATAAATAAAGTTGTAGGAGGTCCGCTGTCTGTAATTTCGTTTGTTTTGCCAATTCTTCAGATATTTATCCGTTTTAGGTCAACTCAACACCGAATCGGTGATTTTTAATTTTCGTGTCTGTCCGTTTGTCTGTCTGTTTGTCTGTTTGTTCCACCATCACGACGAAACGGCTGGACAGATCTCGACCAAACGTCATATTTACTGTATACGCATCCCGGGGAAGGTTTTGATATGCATATAATTTTAAAATCTTTGAATAGCCTGGGTGTTTATAGGAAAACCCGAACGGTTTTCCTCCATTTTCTCTTATACTATTGTCTTTCTCTAAACGCCGTGGTTTGTATTTAAACGTCTCTTCATTATAAACAACTTTTGTTATGTTCATAATTTCCCTTACTCTTCAAATGACGGAGAAAATTACTATTTTCTGCGGGTATCATGCTCTGCATTGAGTGACCGACAGACCGACAACGAACCTACAGGTTAGCATGGTAACGTCTCTGACTGCTTGCCAGCAGGGAAGTAACGTATTGCCATCTTCGTCATCATTCCTGTAAATTTGTGGTTGTTCCTTGGGTAGACTTCTTATCTGTTTACAAAAGAATCCCTGCACCTAAATTTCTCCTCTGTTACCGCTTTCTTATATCCTTAACTCATATCAGCATAATTTATAGAGGGGCATTTGAATTTTCCAATACATTCACTTGGTATTTACATATTATTGTCCTATCCGGCTATCCTTAGTTATTAACCTATTTTCTATTAATTTCAACTTTCTTAACTGTATTATTTTCTTACTCCGTACATATGCGAATGCTAATCCCGAAGCCTGGACACTCTTTCTTTGAGTAAATATTCTAAGCTCTGCAAATGTATAACTTTTGGCCCCGGAAGATATCGGAATATTGGTGCAATTTTATCGATAGTGCAGACCCTAGTTTCAGGATAATTGGTGGCTAAACGGTAAGTCGTATCACAAAGCAGAAAGCACATCGCCTTTCATTTTGTGGGGGAGAAGGGGTCTTAGGACTTTTTGTCGTTTTTCTACCCCTTATATGTTAAATAAGCTGTAATTCTCCATTTCAAGTTAATGTTGTACTTTTTGCACGTAAATTATTTTCCAATACATTCACTTGGTATTTACATGTTATTGTCCTATCCGGTTGTCCTTAGTTATTAACCTATTTTATTTTAATTTCAACTTTCTTAACTGTATTATTTTCTTACTCCGTACATATGCGAATACTAATCCTGAAGCCTAGACACTCTTTCTTTTGAGGAAATATTCTAAGCTCTGCAAATGTATAACTTTTGGCCCCGGAAGATATCGCAATATGGATGCAATTTTAACGACGCCCGTTAAAATTTGATTTGATGCCGTAGGTGACCTGCGCGTCGTGATGAAGATGAAAAGATGATGGAGACGACACATACACCCAGTCCCCGTGTCAGGGGAATTAACCAATTACGGTTAAAATTAACGACGCTACCTGGAATCGAAACCGGGACCCCTGTGACCAAGGGCCAGCACGCTAACCATTTAGCCATGGAGGCGGACAATTCTGCAGTTATTTGTCTGTAGATTTCCAGAAAATTTTTCGAAATGATTTAACTCTATTCAAGTACGCTCCCGTTACATCACGTGATGTTAAAATAAGTTTTCTCGCTAAAAGACGATACTCAGCAGCAACAGGAGAGTATTCCCATTCAACAACCTTAAGATGCATGTGGTCATAAATTGTAAAAAAAAAAGAAAATATGATAATGGAGACTAGATCAGGTATGACATATTCATCCAAATAACACATATTTTCAGTGTTGCCAACTCAGCGGATTTTCCGCCAAATTTGGCGGATTTTTAAATGGAACAGCGGATACATTTTCCATTTAGCGGACGGCGGATTTTTTGGACGGATTTTCAGACTTCTTTTAGCGATTTTTATCACCACGAGAAAAATGTAGAACTTAGTACGGCGTAATAGTTTACTTATTCCTATTGTATTGAACTTAGGCTGCATACTACCACTCGTTTTCTAGACCAGCTCTAGCCCACAGCCTCAGTCAGAATTTGTTACAATCGTTACTGAACTCTTGATGAACCGAGTAGTGTCGTATTTGATGACGTGTTTCTTTTGACATCATGTTCTTTTTTGTACGTCAATATGTCGAAAGAAAAGGTTAAAACGTAGTCAGATATTTCGTAAAGAGTAGTTAAATAATTAAACTTGAAAAGACTAGTTCGTTGGGCTTCCCAGTGATCTCAAATACCGACGGTGCGTCTATTGGCAGTGGAATATAAACGCAAAATTGTTTGACATTAATTATTGCCGCACTTATTGAAAACAATGAAAACAGTAATGAAAGTGAAAATAACTTTCTAAATAGATTTGAAAATTTCCGTATGGCCCTTGCTGCTGTGAACTGCCAGCATATTCTTTGAAAAGGCTTCATATGAAGCAACAGGACCTCAACTCAGCACATCTGCTTCAGAGCATATAGTGCGCGGAGGAGAAGATGATGAACCCCTGTTCTGAAACTGGTGAGTGTTCAGTTAATCTCTTTTATTAAAACAGCTGGGATACGCTATTTTGCTTCAGTTTGAAATTTAACGGAATTTAGCGGATTTTCAACTAAAATTTGGGGGAGAAAATATTTATGGCTTGGCAACACTGCATATGTTGTGTATAACGTTAAATTGATTGAATATTATTCAGCGAAAATAACTGCTAGTGTGATTAGCTGCCAGCCCCGGAGACCCGGGTTCGATTCCCGGCTCTGCCACAAAATTTGAAAAGTGGTACGAGGGCTGGAACGGGGTCAACTCAGCCTCGGGAGGTCAACTGAGTAGAGGTTGATTCAATTCCCACCTCAGCCATCCTGGAAGTGGTTTTCTGTGGTTTCCCACTTCTCCTCCAGGCAAATTCCAGGATGGTACCTAACTTAAGGCCACGGCCGCTTCCTTCCCTCTTCCTAGTCTATCCCTTCCAATCATCCCATCCCCCACCAGGGCCCCTGTTCAGCATAGCAGGTGAGGCCGCCTGGGCGAGATACTGGTCATTCTCCCCAGTTGTATTCCCGACCCAATGTCTCATGCTCCAGGACACTGCCCTTGAGGCGATAGAGGTGGGATCTCTTGCTGAGTCCGAGGGAGAAACCAACCCTGGAGGGTAAGCAGATTAAAGAAAGAAAATAACTGCAGTTTTTATGTCTTATACAGAGTCCATCATTGTCTAGGAGTATGCAGTGTAACCTTAATGATTTCGTGAACTATTCAGCATTGTGGTTGATTTTTAGGTTAAGTATTTCGAAGAATTAAAACTATTTTAACGGTACATTAATTGCAGCCTGTAGCGATGGTAACAAAATGTGTTTTAGTATGTAATGTAGGTCTACATACTGCTCATTAAATCATATTTTGTATTTTTTTGTTCTTATTTACATGGTTTTAAGTCACAAATGCATGCATATTTCACACATTTACAGGTCATAGAAATCCACCCCCTACTCATGACATACGATAGTATTTATCTACTGCAATGCATATGGACGAAATACTAAAAGTATTTGTGAAGTGGAAAAAGCACGTTTTCAACAGACACTCCTCAATTAAGGCCACGGCCTCTATCCACCTACTTCAAGAAATTCCCTAACTCACCGTCGTCGAAATCCTAAATAATCGAGCGAATTATCCGTGCTGTTAAGGTCGCGCAGCTGTGAATTTACATTTGGGAGATAAGTTTAGTGGGTTTGAACCTCACTGTCGGGAAACTCTAAGATGGTTTTCCGTGGTTTACCATTTTTACACCAGGCAAATGTTGGGGCTGTAACTTAGTTAAGGTCAACGCCACTTCCTTCCCACTCCTAGCCTTTTCCTATCCCATCGTCGCCATGAAACCAATCTCCGCTGGTGCGACGTAAAGCAAATTATAAAAAAAAGATTAAAAACCGAATGCGACCGTGCGACATTAGGGCGGCAATAAAAAGACAGTTGTCTACTTACTCTTAAGTTCTTTGCCATCAGGGGTACAGCCACGGTCAGTATCAGCGAGCAGACAGTCCACGTACTTCTTGAGCAGACGGTCATTGCGGAGGATCTCGTCCAGATCGATATTGTCCCATTTATCCGTGTACTTCTCGTCGGCTACGGATAAGGCTAGAATAGCCACAAGTACAGAGATGACGAGAAATACTCGGTTCATGTTGCTTGGTCTTATGATGTCCAATGTCTCTGTCCTAACAGACAGACCTATTTATATGACGAGCTTCTCACACATGGTCTGATGAACTTCCTCCTCCGTCCATCACCTCCCTCCTACCTCAAGGTTAACACCTACCAGGTATCCTGCTAAATTATTGGTAAGGAAAATATTTACACACGGGCACAATGTTTCTGTTCTTCTCCTTGTACGGAGGGGTAATTAGCATTTCATACCAAGAACTCTCTTTTCCGTTCGCATAGGAATGACGCTACAAGACGGTAAATAACTCAGTGGAGACATAACATTCATGATTTTTGTACGGTACAAGAAACTTTTCTGTCTTCTGAAACAAAATTTAGCAATATTCAAAATAGAAGTGACGAAACAGTAGTTGTTCAAATCTGAAAAAACCTGAAGAGAGATTATAGCTCACAGTGTATGTAAGCATATGTCCGACTTTTTGGCTGAATGGTCAGAATTGACGCCTTCGGTTCAGAGGGGTCCCGGGTTCAATTTCCGACCGGGTCGGGTATTTTTACCGCTTCTGATTAATTCTTCTGCCTCGAGGACTGGGTGTTTGTGTTCGTCGCAACACACTTGTCGTCACATTCAGACAATACACCACACACACTGCCAACCACCAAAGAAACACGCAATAGTGATTATATCCCTCCACATAAGGTTGGCGTTAGAAAGGGCGTTCAACCGTAAAACAAGGCCACCTTCACATGTGTGACAACTTAGCAGCACGATTCCAATAAGATGAGGGATAAGCGTCAGAATAAGAAACAATGGCATTGTATATGTCCTTCTTTTAACTCTCAGTTGGGACGGCTGCTTTTTACGGTACTGCTGAATTTGAAATTATTTATATGCAAAAAACAAGTAGCTCTCGCCTTTTTCTGTAGAGTTTCTGAATTTCTGTACAGTATGATAAGAAAAATTGTGCATTCTAACCAACATCGATTTTGGTCACCAAAACGTGAATCTATGTTTTAAGTTGTGCGGCAATTTATCGATTCTACGTTCTTTGTAAAAGACTGATATAGCAGAGAAATGGTGATCAAATTATTTTTCTAGATTTTTGGGAAAGCTTTTGAAGCTTCAGTTTACTTTCCTTTTCTATTTTCTTCTGGGTTAGTATTACTTATTTAAGGTTTTGCTGTGACATCATTGAAAACATACTTTTAAAAGAAACAAGTCCAATGAACAACAAGATAAGGAAGTTTAATGTTACAAAATAAATGATAACAGTTAAAGTTTAATACTCCAATCAAGGTTTGTAGATCTGAGAATGGGAAATAGCTCTCAGCACACGTAAACCAGTTTTTTCTATTTACTTTACGTCGCACCGACACAGTTAGGTCTTATGGCGACGATGCGAAGGAAGCGGCCGTGGCCTTAATTAAGGTACAGCCATTTGCCTGGTGTAAAAATGGCAAACCATGGATAACCATCTTCAGGGCTGCCGACAGTGGGGTTCGAACCCACTATCTCCCGGATGAAAGCTCACAGCCGCACGGCCAACTCGCCCGGTGCGTAAACCAGTATATGAGAAAATGTGTGTAGAAAAACAACTTGACATCTATAGTATGCGATGATATGAGACGTTTTCGTAAGATTGACTAAATTTTTCCATGGTGATTGAAAATAGGTCTCATGGCTTCTGTCACAGCACTTGGAAGTGGGTGTTTGTGCTGATAACTATTACCACTCCATGACACCTCACCTTTTGGGCACAACAGATGTCGGTATGAACAGAAAGGAGTGACCGTGTATATTAACGCGCTACGGCTATGGGGCCAAGCTCTGCATTTGGGAGACGCGTGGGTTCGAATCCTACTGTCAGCTACCCAATAGATTTTCCATTTTCACCTCCAGGCAAATGCCGGGAGAGTTCCTTGTCTTAGGCCACGGCCGATTCCTTCCACCTCCTTACCCTATATCACTCTCCATCACTCATTTCATCTTCATTACCTACTCAACTGAGGTTGACGTCAGGAAGCGCATGTGTCCTTAAAAATATGCCATATAATTTAATCTCACCCCTTCCCCGGCCTCGTATCTGGAAACGGGACTAAGGTTTAGACATACAGATGGTGTAGGTGTGAGGCTCAACTTACAAGGACGCGCGTTCCTTTTATATTTTTTAAGTCCTAACCATGCTTACAAAATCATAAAAGTGTACAGCATTTTGTTCAGAGAACTTAGGAGAATCTAATGCAATAAAAATGAATTTTGGATCCTTTCAAATTCCTTTAAGGTGGCCACGCATTTTAGAAATAGCTCTTATGATGTTAAAAGTACTTCTTCAAGTTTTGTCCGCTCGTGTAGCAGCTAAGGCGGTTTGGTACAGTATTTGTCTCCTGTGCTCAAGATGAACGGATTGATTCTTGACATTATTGTCCGGCATTCAAGAGTGCTAACATGCGTGATGCCCGAGTAAGTATTTTTACAACACGCTAAATAAAACAACAATTTTTTTAAAAAAAGATGATACCATAGCAGTAATTTTAATTGTTTTCCTCCCTACCGGCCGAAGTTAGAGTAACTGGGGAATCGAATTTTCATCTAGGTGTTAACACAGTTCATTATTGAATATTACTCGATTAACGTCCCAAGAACCATTTACTAAAGTCTTCGAAGACGCCGAAGTGGTGGATTTTTATCCCACAAGAATTCTTGTACCATGCGGTAAATCTACAGGCTTTGTTTAACCAGCCTATTCCAACAATAATCCTATCTGTTACCACTATATTATCTATAAAACAAGTGGCCACATTGAGCCCTTATTGAAGTACTCCTTTAATTGATCATTCATTTATTGAGAGTAGAGGTAATATTTCATTTTATTGAGTCTTGGTAACTTGCAGGGACGAAGACATCGGTTTCAAAATCTCAACAGGAAGCTTGGAGCCGAGGATCTATATGATCGCAAGCGTATTAAGAAATGGGGATTGCTACACGACGCACCCGACCTTCACGTGTTTGCTCTAGAACAAGGAAATGATGGAAGGCAATGGCGTGGACCAACGGACCACATTTAGGAAGCCCAGCGCGAGGCTAGGATATCATACGACATGAGTTTGAAGTGAGCGTCGGTGACGCGATGATTTGTACCAATGAAAATATAGCACCATCTCTATATTGGCTATACATTGGTTAAAGCGAGAGATGGCCCTGAACGAGCGTAGGACAAAGTGTGTGGAGGCGACTCTATAAAAGTGACCAGCGCGTGGGTTAGCTACCCTTATTCGGTCGGAGTCTTCGAAGTAGTAACGTTGTGAGAAGAAGTATACTTACAGCGAGTGCTGAGTCGGGTATTATGTGTCTTGATCGTGTGAAGACTTTCCAACATTTAGCTCAATACGCTCAGACTTCACTTAATTACTCATGATTTAGGGGCGATCTAAGAATATTTGTAGGCATGGGGGCCTGTAAGAACAATGCCAAGATAATAACTTCACCTTTACGTACTAACATTTCTGGTGGAATTGGACTGTGAGGCATTGGCATTTTGCCCCTAACCCCATGGCCAACTCGCCCAGTTGTTTATTTTAATAAACATGTTTTCCTGATGTCATGCCTCGCCTTGTATCGTTTACAGCTATTAGTTGACCCCGTCTTGTCCATGTTAGATATATGCTCCCCATCAAATCCAGGGTGTAGTTTTTAAGTTATATTTCATAGTTCGAACTGAACCACGACTGAGAGCGGCTGACTAGTCTGGGGCAGATTACCTTGATGGTAGAAACGGGGACAACGTATGGTTTAGAGACGTGTCACGAGTAACATGGTATGACAAATGGTTGGATGCTTTTGAGAGGACCGGGCGAGTTGGCCGTGCGTGTAGAGGCGCGCGGCTGTGAGCTTGAATCCGGGAGATAGTAGGTTCAAATCCCACTATCGGCAGCCCTGAAAATGGTTTTCCGTGGTTTCCCATTTTCACACCAAGCAAATGCTGGGGCTGTACCTTAATTAAGGCCACGGCCGCTTCCTTCCAACTCCTCGGCCTTTCCTATCCCATCGTCGCCATAAGACCTATCTGTGTCGGTGCGACGTAAAGCCCCTAGCTTCTGAGAGGAAGATATTAGTATTCAGTAATTAATCAGTTTATACACGAGGGTTAGTTTTTCAGCAAGGGATCCCACCTCTACCGCCTAAAGGGCAGCGTTCTGGAGCGTGAGACATTTGGTCGGGGACAAAAATGGGGAGGACAACCAGTACTTCGCCCAGGTGGCCTCACCTGCTATACTGAACAGGGATCTCGAGGCGCATTGGAAGGGATAGGCAAGGAAGTGGAAAGGAAGTGGCCGTCGCCTTAAGTTAGTTACCATCCCAGCCTTTTTCTGGAGAAGTATGAAACCACGGAAAACCACTTCGAGGATGACTGAGGTGTGAATCGAACCACTCTACTCAGTTGACCTCTCGACGCTGAGTTGACTCCATTCCAGCACTCGTACCACTTTTCAAATTTCGTGGCGGAGCCGGGAATCGAACTCGTGTCTCCGAGGGTGGTAGCTAATTACACTAAACACTATACCACCGTGGCGGACTGAGAGAAAGATATTCCATACACAACAGGCCCACTTTGTAAAATAAGAATATGGAGAAGGCAATAAAATAATGAAATATACTCCATCCCCAGATTAAAGCGAGACTGAGAGGTAGGCTGGGCGTGTGGTAGGGATGAGGGATAATGGGCGGTAATCCTGGTGGACAAAGAGTATGAGGTCGACCGAGAAATGGGTGTTAGATGGAATCGCATTCTCATGCAGGAATTGCGAACTAATGGCACAAGATCGAGATAACTGGGAGAATATTTTGAAGGAGGTTCTCAAGGACTGTACAGCAACAGAATAAGAAAAACAAGTTTCTACGAGTCAAGAAACCTACAGATTTGGGCCCGCAAACTTGAAAGCCAGCACTCTAACGTCTGAGTCCCTCAGACTTGAGCACTTGGGTAAGGTCTTTTTAAGTTCATATGCAAAAGTACGTAAATCCTAATGGATCGTTGTATGATCCATCCTACTGTATGTCCTCTGCTAGATGATCAGCACGGCAGCTGAGCACCACCAGAGATTACGTGGTTACAGGGAAAACACAGAAACCAATGGCAGTACCAAAATGAGGCTTAAGAGTGATGTAGTTTTCCATTGCTTTCCTTGCTGGGCCAGAAAGTACAGTTACAGCACGATCGTCGCTATGATCGTCATAACATTCGAACGCTTTAGTAACAACAGTTGGCTGTACAACGGACCTTCACAGACAGTGCTCATGGCGATGATGGGATAGAAAAGTGCTAGGAGTCGGAAGGAAGCGGTCGTAGCATTATTCAAGGTACAAACCCAGCATTTGCCTGGATTGAAAATGGGAAACGACGTAAAATCATCTTCAGGCCTGCCGACAGTGAAGTTCGAACCCACAACCTCCCGAACGCAAGCTCACAGCTGAGCGGCACTAACCGCAACGCCAACTCGCTCGGTAAAACGCATTAGTCATGCTCCGAATGCCATTAACAGCATCATCCATACCTCAGCCTTTTCTACACTGCCACAGTAATAAACGAGACTGAGAATTCGGTGAAAGCTACATTTTCCTTGTCCTGTGGCAAAAGACAGATGCTCAAACATTGTATCCATCAAGAAATAACAACAGGAGCATTATGCGTGTTGTACCCTCAAACATCTTTTACATTTTCAATGAAAGGAAGAGCGAATACATTACACCTTTCTACTGTATAAACCATTCAACTATTCCTCGTACGAGATCAGGGACGGTATTTTTTATCAAAAAGAATACAGAGAGTTTTAAAATGGGAATAATTTGAGGTATAAATATCAAGTGAGTACAGTAACATATTTCAGTCGAAATAAAGCTAGGCTTGCCAAATTTCAACAGAAACGTACTAACGAGAAGAAACTTGACTTCTTCAGTCGTTGCAAACTCAGACCTCATCTGTTTAATGATTACCTTGAGATGAATTCTAACTGAAACATTTCATTGCTTCGATGGCACTTAGATTTGTCTCTAATATAGCAAATAACATAAATGGTTTATAAAACTCTCCCTTGCATTCTCCATGTCTTTGTGGTTGAAAACTTAATAAAGAGCTCGATAGCTGCAGTCACTTAAGTGCATCGAGTATTCAGGAGATAGTGGGTTCGAACCCCACTGTCGGCAGTCCTGAAGATAGTTTTTCGTGGTATCCCATTTTTGCACTGAGAAAATGTTGGGGCTGTACCTTAACTAAGGCTATGGACTCTTCCCGCCCACTGCTAGCCCTTTCCTCTCCCATCGTCGCCATAAGACCTACCTGCGTGGGTGCGTCGTAAAGCAACTTCTAAAAAACCTGATCTTAAGATTCGCCAGGGAAAAAAGTGAGTACAATATTGTCACTTGTTTGCTTCAGTGGGTCCGACTCACTGGCTGAATGGTCAGTGTTGAGGCATCGGTTCAGAGGGTCGCGTGTTCAATTCCTGGCCGGGTCGGGGATTTAAATTGCATCTGATTAATACTTCTGGCTCCGGGACTGGGGTTTCCGTTTGTACCAACACTTTCCTCTTAATATTCAAACAACACACTACACCACCAACCACAAGAGAAACTCGCAATAGTGATTATATTTCTCCATATAGGGTTGGCGTCAATAAGGGCATCTGGCCGTTAAACGGGATCAAATAAACATGCGCGACAAAGTTCGCACCCGCGACCCCACAGATGCGGGAAAAGAGGTAGAAAACGATTCACTTCAAGTAGGTTTTCAAAACACATCTCCCAAATACGTTGCCTTTGCATAGAATTTAGTGAGTTCATATGCCTTATCAGTTCCCATGTAAATCTTTTATTATTACAAAGTGACCTTAATATTAAGGTGCATGGTATGAAAATGGGAAACCGCGGAAAACATCTTTAGGGCTGCCGACGGTGGGAGTCGAACCACCACCTCCCGAATGCAAGCTCACAGCAACGCGACCCCAACCGTATGACCAACTTGCTCGGTAATTTTTATCGCTAGGAGCAAACCCGTTTAATTACGGATTATACGGACACCAGCTTAGATGAAATCGAACTGGAGGTATACGAAGGTTTAAATACTAATTTTACCGGGCGAGTTGGCCGTGCGCGTAGAGGCGCGCGGCTGTGAGCTTGCATCCGGGAGATAGTAGGTTCGAATCCCACTATCGGCAGCCCTGAAGATGGTTTTCCGTGGTTTCCCATTTTCACACCAGGCAAATGCTGGGGTTGTACCTTAATTAAGGCCACGGCGGCTTCCTTCTAACTCCTCGGCCTTTCCTATCCCATCGTCGCCATAAGACCTATCTGTGTCGGTGCGACGTAAAGCCCCTAGCAAAAAAATACTAATTTATAATGTCAAACTAATTTCTGCTCCTTGGATGAATGGTCAGCGCAGTGTTGTTCGGTTCAGAAGGTTTTGGGTTCTATTCCCTGCTTCATCAGAGATTTTAACCTCAAATGGCTGCCGGGAGACTGGGTTTCTGTACTCTCGCCAAAATACCTGCAACTCATGCACAGCACACAAAACAATATCTTCCACTACAGTAACACGCAGTTTCCTATTCATGGCAGATGCCGTCCACCCTCGTCGGAAGGTCTGCCGTACAATTGCTGCACCATCCTACAAATAGCCACACGAAATTATTGTTAATAATTGCAATCCATATATGGTCCCCTAACCGTTAGGGTGAGAAACGTAACTGCTTAGGTGAAGTCATCATTATGCTACAGAGAAATTTACGGGAAAGCTCAAAATATAACCCACAAGTCTCGGATCTGGTCCACCTCTGTGGTGTAGTGGTTAGTGTGATTAGCTGCCACTCCCGGAGGTCCCGGGTTCGATTCTCGGCTCTGCCACAAAATTTGAAAAGTGGTATGAGGACTGGAACGGGGTTCTCTCAGCCTCGGGAGGTCAACTGAGTAGAGGTGGGTTCGATTCCCACCTCAGCCATCCTCGAAGTGGTTTTCCGTGGTTTCCCACTTCTCCCCCCATGCAAATGCCGGAATGGTACCTAACTTAAGGCAACGGCCGCTTCCTTCCCTCTTCCTTGTCTATCCATTCCAATCTTCCTATTCCCACAAGGCCCCTGTTCAACATAACAGGTGAGGCCACCTGGGCGATGTACTGGTCATCCTTCCCAGTTGTATTGTACCTGTCCAAGGCTTCAGTACATAAAAACGTTACCGTGGTTTATGAATATTATATTAGAATGGAGCACCTCCAATGAGCTTCGAATTCAGCCCGGTTATCGAAGTCTAACTTTCCCCTACTAGAATGATTCGCTAGCTGAGTCGGTATAGCATTTCGGGTCTGACTGGAGCGTCCGATGGGGCGATACTTTTCTAATAATCTCTATAGTAGGGGAATATTAATTATGAGAGGAACACTAGTTCATTACTAATGAGAAGAGAAACAATATCTTGTATAACAATTTTACTATACTAGTGAAACACATCTTTTAACATGGACATGCCATACAACGCACTTTACAAATGTTATTTAGATTGATCCTGACGTCGTGAATCTTCGTTGGTCTCTCTCTACACATCATTCGACGTTAAATTATTTAAAATTCAAGGAAGCCTTTCCTCTTGAATTATTTACACTATTTCAAACTTAGAGAGGCGTTTCCTCTTTCACTGTCTCCTGGAATGAACTCAGGATCTTCTGAGACAGGGTATATTTAACCTGGAATTCCCTGCACGCTGTAAATAATTAAGGAAAGAAATTGGCGGGATCCTTCCTTTAATGCACATTGGAATCTATGCGACGTTGGTAATATTTAAATTGACGCACGTAATCGCTGTACCGAGAGGAATGAACCAACTACTTGTATTCCGTTCCCTTTCAATGAAGCAAACACTTTACTTCATCCCTTTGATGGGCTCGTAAATCACCCAGCTGTGAGTCGCCCACGACCCACTTCCAAATAGCGGGCCACTGGGTCCTCTCATACAATTGCTTCACGGCAAATAATCTCACTTCTTTCCTTCCTAGCCACAATGGCAGCACATTAAATATCGGCTCTAAATCTGGCCGTAATCGTCATCTTCGTAGCACGGTATCCACTTCGCACATATTAATAACAGATTCCAGGGGAACTTTAGATTCCTACTTCACAATATACATTAGGGCTAAAGCCTGCCTTGCCCCCCGCTCCTCCTCTCGGTACCTCGAATACAATGCTATTTAATGATGAACCCCTGCCACACGGGTCCGAATTACATCACGCACTCACGAGCTAAATAATTCAACGATATATACCCCAATGCCATGTCTACATCCGTTGATTCAGCAGCCTTAATTACTAGTTAGGAGGACTCCCTACCAGGTGTGAAGTGCAAAAATATAGGTCAATTACTGAGAGATCTTTGATGACTCATATTTGCTATTGAGAAGACGATAACTGGGGTCATTTTTACAGAATATTTAAGCCCTCTTTACTCGACAGCGCTTCACACTTAATTAATCTAAGGTCCTTAGAATTACGTCATGCATTACCAAAAACCCTTATAAAAACTGAAGTAAAATATGGTTGTTGCAAACCATGATGAATGTATTCCATAAAAAAACAAAATGAAATTATTATTATCCGTTTGAAATGGCATATTGGCGATCAATCTTACATCTACATGCAAATTTACTCTATATGTACAATAGGATATGACTTTCAAAGCTACAAATAGTTGGAAATGTACTCATCTTCCGGAAAACCACGAACACAGCATTACAGGAGGGCACGCCCATGTATTTACTCTGCCCTCATGATGCCATCAGCGATGTGAAGTCCTTTGTTGACCAACTGGCAAGTCACGAACATGACGGCTTGATCTCGTGCGAAGTTCCAGACGATCTCTGCTACACCAAGCGAAATTCCGGCAGGCAGCTAGATACCTCATTCACTCCGACGTTCTTGTAGACTCATTGTGTAAATGAGGGGAAGTTATCTCATGTGAATGCAGACTAAATACGTGGTTGGGTCTGCTTAATGACACAAGCATCCCAACCTAACGTCGGTTGTGTTCCTGAATCCCGACATTATTCCCTTTTCATCCACCTATCCTTTTTATTGGCAGCTACTCTAAGTCCTGAAGCTCCACTGGTTCACTTAGAAACGTCACTGGTTAGACCACTAATGTGTTAGCACTTTCATATTACACAACAATAATTCAGGCATACTCTACTGCACTTAGTCATACGTAAGTCGAGCTCTCTACTGCATTAGGGATCGATCTAACTTGGCACTGCCCTTAATCATGCCGACAATGAGCCGTTCATTCCCTTTCCTTATATTTCTCATTCATGTCGAGTATACTCGCTCCACGCACTTAGTTAAATACGTGCATATTTCTGTTAATTGAGCCGTATCAGTTTATGCATATATGAGGCTCGATGCACGACCTCTTCGGCACACGGACAGCGATCATCACGGTTTCGTACCGTTCCTACTATACTTGTTGGCAACACACTGTACGTGCAAACAGCTTACTCAGATTATGGTTATTTCCACATATATTCACAGACTTTAATAAATCACTGCATTACACTGCTCACATTACAGAATGATTTCTTCGTAAAAGACTCACACACAAATCACGACGAACTGGTAACGAACTGATGTTGACCTGAAAATGAACTGGTGGTGTCTGTTACTCAGCTCCTTACTATATAGGCGAGATGCCCTGGTGCTAGCACCGGGGGTAAAACACACCCCCTTCTCAAAATGTGCTCCGGTAATACGCACCGTCGAGTGACGAACAGGATATCAAATTGTAGCTCCTGTATTCCCATTTTCACTGAGTGAATATTATTAAAATATCTTCGTGGATTCTCAAGCAATCTTAAAAGCGTCCTTTTGTCTCTGTCGGTGAACGATGACGAGCGCCAGGGGATACCTTGAGCTGGCTGCACGGTTGGGACCCAACATCTGGTAATCATTAAGACGAGCCCTTGTTACGGAGTAGCTACCGTTCTTTCAATTATGTAGAGCACTTCTCGGTCTCATAATTATGTGTAAAATTCTCTGATTCAAATGAATGTTTGCACGTGACCCGCCGTCGAGTATTTTGCGATCTATAATAATTATCAGGGGAAAAACAATTGAACTCGATGAGTTGGCAGTGGTGAATGAATGAGGGAAATAGGGTATAATGTTAGTTCTCACGTTGGATGTACTCCCTGAGCCCTGCTAGTGACCTAGATTCTCTGTCACGTGATAACGCGTCTCTTTCCGTCTCGCTCGTGGTTGGAGTGAGAGAACTTCGAGTACCAGCGCTCCTGCAATGCCTCGCTGCTAATTACCGACAACTAGAGTTGGGTCGCGCGAGCTGGCATACTGCAAATCGCGGAGCGGGTGGATAAATCCTAACTTGGACAGTTTTTACCGCAGAATGACGCGGAAAACCGCATATTTCAACTCCTGGGTATCATGATATACTATATGTGACATTGTGAACGGTCACAGTATCCCCCGACCCAAAGTCTCACGCTCCAGGTCACTGCCCTTGAGCGGTAGAGGTGGGATCCCTCGCTTAGTCCGAGGGAAAAGGCAACCCTGAAGTCTAAACAGATTAAGAAAAGAAAGAAAGAAAGTCTCGGATATATGGCTGGAACGGACTGTCTCTTTTATTTGATAGGCCCGGGACTCCTTGGAAACAGCCCGACGAACGAAATGGAATTCGGTGTAGGGTGTTCTAAACTTCAAAGGGACTTATGAAAGGCAGAAAGCAGCACTGGCTGAGTCAGTTAATAGAATGACACTCTACATTGTAGGAATTAGTAATATTTCGTAAATGGAGAAATAGGAAGTAAGACATTCTAATGTACTATCCACAAAACGATAGAATACGTGCGATATATTTTAGATAATGATATGGTGTCGGAAATTTGTCCTGCAGAAATTCTGCAATTTGCTAGAAGCAATCGAAGTGGAGTTGTCGCAATGTAACATCCTTACATGCCAACGAACACAGCTGGAATCGAACCCTCTATCGTGGTTACAAAATTATAATGACTAACCCTGTACTCCACTGACATTGGAACGTAATAATAATAATAATAATAATAATAATAATAATAGTAATAATGTCCGCCTCTGTGGTGTAGTGGTTAGTGCGATTAGCTGCCAACCCCAGAGGCCCGGGTTCGATTGCCGGTTCTGCCACGAAATTTTAAAAAGTGCTACGAGGGCTGGAACTGGGTCCCCTCAGTCTCGTGAGGTCAACTGAGTAGAAGGGGGTTCGATTCACTCAGCCATCCTCGAAGTTGTTTTCCGTGCTTTCCCACTTCTCCTGCAGGCAAATGCCGAGATGGTACCTAACTTAAGGCCATGGCCGCTTCCTTCCCTCTTCCTTGTCTATCCCTTCGAATCTTCCCCATCCCCCGCAAGGCCCCTGTTCAGCATAGCAGGTGAGGCCGCCTGGGCGAGGTACTGGTCATTCTCCCCAGTTGTATCCCCCGATCAAGAGTCTGAAGCTCCAGGACACTGCCCTTGTGGCGGTAGAGGTTGTATCCCTCGCTGAGTCCGAGGGAAAAACCGAACCTGGAGGGTAAACAGATGATGATGATGATGAAGACTAATACAAAGCATTTCAAATAACTAATTAATATCTGTAACCGCCCAGCAAGTAACAAAGTGGGAATGCCAGTACTACCTCTAAACTGTTACAAAAATTATCGCTCACCGGGCGAGTTGGCCGTGCGCGTAGAGGCGCGTGGCTGTGAGCTTGCATCCGGGAGATAGTAGGTTCGAATCCCACTATCGGCAGCCCTGAAAATGGTTTCCCGTGGTTTCCCATTTTCACACCAGGCAAATGCTGGGGCTGTACCTTAATTAAGGCCACGGCCGCTTCCTTCCAACTCCTAGGCCTTTCCTATCCCATCGTCGTCATAAGACCTATCTGTGTCGGTGCGACGTAAAGCCCATAGCAAAAAAAAAAAATTATCGCTCGCCCCTGCGCAGGAGTGCCAGCTTAAAGCAAGCAGATGTGCTTCCACATATCCGTTACCCTTCCCTTGGTTTCACTGAGAAGGTACTTTTGTATTAGGTTTCCCGGTGGAACATAATATTTCTGGAACAGCTTACTGGTTTTTTCTTTGCTAGTAGCTTTACGTCGCACCGACACAGATAGGTCTTATGGCGACGACGGGAAAGGCCTAACAGTTGGAAGGAAGTGGCCGTGGCCTTAATTAAGGTACAGCACCAGCATTTGCCTGGTGTGAAAATGGGAAATCACGAAAAACCATCTTCAGGGCTGCTGAGAGTGGGATTCGAAGCCAGTATCTCCAGGATGCAAGATCACAGCCGCGTGTCTCTAACCGCATGGCCAACTCGCCCGGTCAGGTTACTGTTACAATTGGCCTTACGTAGCACCGACACAGATGGGTCTAATAATTATTGTTACTGGCGTTACGTTCCACTAAGTATTTTTTGCAGTTTTTCGGAGACGCTGAGGTGCCGGAATTCAGTCCCATAGGAGTTCTTTTACGTGCCACTAAATCTACCGACAAGAGACTGACGCATTTAAGTACCTTCAAATATCACCAGACTGAGCCAAGGTGGAACCTGGGGATCAGAAGACCAGCGCCTCAACAGTCTGAGCCACTCAGCCCGGCATGGATAGGTGTTTTGGCGACGATAGAACAGGAAAGGGCTAGGAGTGGGAAGGAAGCGGCCGTGGCCTTATTTAAGATACAGCCCCAGCATTTGTCTGGTGTGAAAATGTGATACCACGGAAAATGATTTTCAGCGCTGCCGACAGGGGGGTTCAAGCCCACTACCTCCCGAATGTAAGCTCACAGCTGCGCACCCCTAAACGCACTTTGATGGAATAGAATACATTATCATGTTACGATATGTAACTCCCATCTCTGCAACATAGCAATTTCTGGTCTGGAGTGAGTATTGAGTGAGTGCTTTCAGATGTATTTCCATAAGTCTGTTTTTTCCAATCCAAGCAGACTTCGTATTAGTTGTAGATTGACCGAGCTCGATAGCTGCAGTCGCTTAAGTGCGGCCAGTATCCAATATTCGGGAGATAGTGGGTTCGAACCCCACTGTCGGCAGCCCTGAAGATGGTTTTCGGTAGTTTCCCATTTTCACACCAGGCAAATGCTTGGGCTGTACCTTAATTAAGGCCATGGCTGCTTCCTTCCCACTCCTAGCTCTTTCCTGTCCTATCGTCGTCATAAGATCTACCTGTGTCGGTGCGACGTAAAGCGAATTGTAAAGACAATAAAAAAGAAGTTGGTTCGAACCCCACTGTCGGCATCCCTGAAGATGGTTTTCCGTGGTTTCCCATTTTCACACCAGGCAAATGCTGGGGCTGTACCTTAATTCAGGCCACGGCCGCTTCCTTCCAACTCCTAGCTCTTCCCTGTCCCATCATCGCCATAAGACCTATCCGTGTCGGTGCGACGTAAAGCAACTAGCAAAAAAAAGAAAAAAAAAGTTGTAGATTGGATTACTGCACTTGCTTCAATCGTATGAACCATAGTGTTCCATTCCTCTACGTGATACAATATTGCACTATATTAGCACAACAATTCGGAGAGAGAGGGGCAATTGCACGCATCTAAGGCAAAACATCTGTATAAAGTACTATGGTGGATGCAAAATTTCTACAATACTCTAGTATGATATGAAATATAGTTAGGAATACGGAATGTGGAATACAAGTACACAAGTAGTAAAGTTTCCGGGTCTTCTATCAAAATATACGAATTGGTTTTGCGTACCATTACCCACCCATGTGGGGCAATGGCACGCTTGTACTTCTTTCACCACAGAAGACAAACATCGTTGGTGGTGTTCCTCCGCGGCAACCCTGACACTACTTCTTCCGTGTAATCATCATTATCATCATGTTGACAAAGTTCATCGTCACATGTATCGTCTGACGAACTGTTGTTGTCTTGAAAAAGTACCTTCTTTGTCTTCTTCATTTTCTTGAATTTGCAACTCGAGTCTTCTTCACAATATGTATAATCGTTTCTTACTCTTCTTTTCAAACTCCTCAAATGCTAACTTTCCGGATGTGGCTGTCAAAATTTCAGAGTGCTGCTTAGGCCTAGACCTTCGTGTTTTCGCACAAAATGTCAACGCTCTGATAGGGAGAGGAGAGAAATTGATACAAAAACAATTCCGTTTTCCTTGCAGAAATTAAAGGAGGAAAGTGATGTGTGACTCGAAAAGAAGAGTTGAATTGTTCACTGATGATTGCGTGTGTGCAGCGAAATGCTTGAGCCACGTCAGGAACAAGTTCTCATTCATTTATCCTGACTTGGAGCACACGTAATTGCTTCCTGGGTGGCCTCCACGTGTTATTGCAGTGGACATCCTCACACCAGGATATACAGTATAAACATGGGTGGTATATAATTACCCGTAGGATTCATGGCGAAATATTCATTAAGCTGGTCGCTGTCCCTACTTGCTTTTGACCTTTGCTGGCAAATTTTGGAGGTGGCTTCTGGACGGTTGAAATGCTGGTTTCGTCAACGTTATAAATACGGGACGTAAGAAACTTACGTTTTTCACTGACAGTCAAGGGATTATGATAAAGTCCGTCAACTTCTGCTTTATTAAATGATAAAATTCTGCTTATGCTAGTTGCTTCGTGTCAAGAAACCTTGCGCCCAGTCCTTGCCGGCCAGCTAATTCAGTAGTGTTGTTAAAATTGTTAGAAATATTGTTCCTGTCCGCAAATTCATAGGCAACACGACGTAGTTCAATCATCGTTATGCCGTAAAATAGCCTAGCCAACTGAAGAAGGTGACAACAGAATTGTACGCACTGAAGGGGTAATGAGACGCAAAGCGCGTACGATTACCCCTCTAGACACATTCTGTCCTGCCATTTTACAACCACGTGTGTATCACAAGATATCGCATTTCACGTTAAGAAAACTGAAGACTTTCGAGAAAAAAGTGGACAGTTTAGTACGTACATTAATGTAAATTCAACTCTTCTGACGTAAGGTGATGTAATAAAACGAATATTTCTGTACAGCACAAGAAACGTATGCAACTCAGGCTGACATTCTGCTCACATCAACGTTATGCTGACTCCCCATTAGATTGAAGCTGATTACAGAATGCTTGCTACCATGGGAGGGGATTTAGAGGGGTGCGTCCCATTGCCCGACGCGTCCCATTGCCCCACTCTCCCCTAACGTGTATTCTTTCAGTACCTGTAAACTTTGCAAGTACATGCACGAGGATATTAATGAATAACATCGTTCGTTGCGGGCAGAGCCCGCGGGAAACTTCTATTACCTCATAATTCACGGATTCCAGGCCTACATAGCGACCTGAATGTTAGGTGTGTTCAGTTTGACGAAACCTCTCGGTCAATATTCTTGAATTTCTAGACCGGGGCCGCTAACTCACCGTCAGATATCTCCTCAGTTGTTCCCACGCAGGCTGCGTACACGTCGAACAAGCCACCAGATGTAGGTAAGAATTCCTGACTTCTCCGGTAATGGAACACGGTTCCTTCGAGTAAGAGCAGGCTCGTTAGCCATAGATAGCGGGACTGGCTTAATTCAAAGATAATAATTTTAAAGAAGAAACACATTGTGTACAATGATTTAATTTAGTTTATTGTAGATGGATAGTAACATTATTACATGAGAAGTGATATGTGTTTAATGATTAAAATGATCTACATTCTAGACTTTGATGCCATGTTTTTTTCCCTCTTCCTGGTACTTCTTCTTGTAGGTACCATCGGGGTCGTACTTGGCCTCCAGTTTCTGCCAGATGTCAGGCTTGTTGTCGATCAGGAAGCGGATTACCTTCTCGGTTCCGTTCTTCTGCTTCTCCGTGCACTTGGCACACTCGTTAGTCAGAGCGTCGGGCACGTTCTCTGGAAAGTGAAAGACATCTTGTCACAGTACATACATTACAAACACAGCCATAATATGCAGTCGTATTCGACAGTTTCAAAATTAACACTAGAAGTCCTTTGAAAATTGGATCCTACCAAAGGGTGAAAGTACGGATTGAAAATCAGATTTCTCTTAAGAATTAGAACTAATTATTTGACGTGCTTATGTCAATAATTTCTTTCTAGTACTAGAATCTCAAACCAAATAGTCAATTTTGACATAAATGTGTCGTAGAATTGGAAGTCGTCCGAATGTTTGTTCAACGAAATAATGTAATGTAACAAGATGTGTGAAGTGATTTTACCTAGCAACAGTACCTTGAGAGCTGCACAGGCCATGGATGTGTATGTCATGGCCATCCGTCTATACTTCACATCACAGCCTGCATGGTTCCTAGGTAATATCGTGTCAGGACACATTTACGATCGTTTCATTTTCCCAAAGGGAAACTTAATAATATTTTGGCCCTGAAATGTTATTTAATTACTTTGGTGCAGTATGTATCCAAAATATGTGTGATCACATGTCGCACATCGTTCGTAGGTTTCTCAAGATTGTTCAACATGTTGATGAACAAAGGGGAGAGCGAAAAGTATTAGGAGTGGAAAGGAAATGGCCGTGGCCTTAATTTAAGTATAGCCCCAGCATTTTACAGGTGTGAAAATGAGAAACCACGGAAAACCATATTCAGGGCTGCCGACAGTGGAATTCGACCCTACTATCCCCCAAATGTAAGCTCACAGCTGCGCGCCCCTAATCGTACGGCTAACTCATTCGGTCTTTATTATTATTATTATTATTATTATTAAATTCCTAATATATATTCATGTAATAAGATAAGAAGTTCCGCTGCATCGCTGCCACATTCGGTTAATTTGAGCAAATCGGTCTAGAAAGCCAAGAATAATGGCCGAGAGGATTCGTCGTGCTGACCACACGGCACGTCGTAATCTGCAGGCCTTCGGGCTGAGCAGCGGTCGCTTGGTAGGCCAAGGCCCTTCAAGGGCTGTAGTGACATGGGGTTTGGTTCGGTTTGGTTTAATTTAAGCAAATGCAATATAACACATCCTCTGCAAATGATGTTATGGCAGTAAATACATTGCAAAAATTATGTTGAAGATAACCACATTATTATTATTATTATTATTATTATTATTATTATTATTAGGATTATTATTAATATTAAATTCCTAATATATATTAACTATTATGGTTTATTGCCCGTTTCTCTTCATTTTAAGAATGTATCCCACTCCTAGTCTAAGAACCACAACTGCTGTTTGCCTTCCCTCCATGTAAACATACTATCAAAACTTGCCAAATCATATCAGATCTCGTCTATCCTTCAGCAATGATGAACAATATTTGACAACTCTTCTTGTGAAGTATTGAAAGGAAAATGTGATAAGTTTACCCATATGCATAAGACTAGTGTGTTCCACACTGCGGAAGAGATCATACGAAAACCATTGTGTTGTAACTTGCTGTCCTGCGAGAGCCAAGAGTAGCCCAACCGGTTTGTGTGAACAGAACCAGTAAACAGTGGGCGTTGACGTGTCAGTGACTCCTGTGGCACACTGCACTTCCAGTTCCAGCAGGGCTTGCATTTGGTAAGTGAAAGTTGAGTGTGGATGGTCAGCTTCAGATGAGTACAATGGTTAATAGTCTTATTCACTGTACTTTCGTTATTGCATCACTGTAGTTATTTAACTCAAGACAGGCCAGCAGGTGTAACCGTAAGCAAGTTTATGGGAGGCTCGATATCTAGGTATTGGGTCCGATACCAGTTTAAGTTAAATGTCGAAGAAGGAGGTGACTCTCATTGACTTACGTGGAGCAGTTGGTTTTTTATGATATATTGTTCGTGGCGTCGACCTCTACAGATCTTTTGTCACTACTTGCACCATATGATATGAACCTGCGTGTAATTGGAATTGCGGAAGTGTAGAGTGTTGAATGTGAGGAAAGGAACGTTAAGGGCGACATAAACGCCCAGTCCCCAGGCCAGAGATATTAATCGTGTTCAATTAAAAAACCCTAACCCAGCCGGGAATCGAACCCGGGGCTGCCAGATAACAGGCCGACGCGTTGCCCCCTACACCGCGGGGCCGGACGGAGCAGTTGGTTAGTCGCATTCCTCCTACAGTAATGATATTATTGATTTTGCGTCCCACTAACTATACCCGTAATATTAAAAGAAGCATTTTGGCAGATATTGCTGGAGGAAGAAGCATTGCACGATATTGCTACATTCCTACACTCCTTTCTCCTTCCCCTCGCTTGCAGATCACTTGTTCGTTCGTTCAGACCGCTGCGTTCTGCGGTACGTAACTCAGAAGTGAGAAGTATGGCAAAACAAAACACAAAAACAAGAGCCTGCCAGCAGGCTTATCCCCATGGCAACCGCAGTGGATCCGCCCACGTTTCCATGGCAACCATACCCTTTACTTCCTCCTCTCTACCCAGGCAGGCAGTAAAGTGTTTCCTAACATAACCTGCTTTCAGGCCGCTATATCTATATGGACAGACTCCGTGGAGACTGTACAAGAGGGAACGTTGAATAGGCTCCCGATATTCTCATGCTGCTCTCTGTTAGTTAGATCATTGGCCAGAAACCTCAAATAGCACTGCCAAAGATTTTGATGTTATAAGGAAACCGCAAAAAACCGTTGGTGGTGCCAAAATGAAGCGTACGTGGCAGGGTGAGGTGTGAGGTAATTTGCTATTGCTTTCCTCACTGGGCCCGACACAGATAGGTCTCATGACGACGATGGGATACCGTACACAAGGGGCAGTAGTGAGAAAGAAGCGGCCGTGGTCTTGGTTAAGGTACAGTACCATCATTTATCTGGTGTGAAAACGGGAAACCGAGGAAAACTATCTTCAGGGCTGCCGACAGGAAAATCTAGTAAAGCTGCGAATGGCATTGCTCAGCCCTACCCTTACCTCTGCATCGTTCGCATTGTCACAGCTATAATTGATATTGGGACTTCGCTGGAAGCCAAGCGAAATATGAAAAATATTACATCCATTCATAAACGGTGAGTAAACAAATGTTAGTACCAGTATGTGAAATCGTGGCTTAATGCAGATTATACAGTGACTATATCAATTAATATTATATTATTAATATGCCGGTGTGACATAAAGCAGATATCTAGTGTTATGGATATTATGGAAGGTGCTACACATAGGGTTAATCGTGCTGCAATAGCACTTTCGGT
This sequence comes from Anabrus simplex, assembly GCF_040414725.1. Lineage (NCBI taxonomy): Eukaryota > Metazoa > Arthropoda > Insecta > Orthoptera > Tettigoniidae > Anabrus > Anabrus simplex. The sequence goes on along the minus strand of NC_090269.1, from coordinate 370,317,228 downwards.
TCCCTTTTACAACATATTGTAAGTTAAGAGTGTCATAGTGTCAATTTAGTAATTGTATCATCTCAGCTACCGAGATCAAGACCTTCAGAAGTCGTGCCATATAGGCAGCCTAACTACCAATTTCGACATTTCCATTGTGCTACTGTCTGGCAAAGAAAGCGAAATTCCTTTGGACGATGCTGTATTTGCGTTTATTTAAAGCATGGCTGCCCTTTAGGCATGATTTTGGCCCAAAGGATGTTGAAAGCCCCCTTATTCATACATAACGCTAAATGAAGTAATGGTGAAGGTGTTCAAATACTGAATTCCGGCACTTCGGCAGCTCTAAAAACCGGAAAGAAGTAGTTAGTGAGACGTTAGACCAATAATATTATTACATGAAGTAATGGAAGTCTTAATATGAACGTTATACTAAGGTACAACCAACGGGGAGCCGCCTCTGTGGTGTAGTGGTTAGCGTGATTAGCTGCCACCCCCGGAGGTCCGGGTTCGATTCCCGGCTCTGCCACGAAATTTGAAAAGTGGTACGAGGGCTGGAACGGGGTCCACTCAGCCTCGGGAAGTGGTTTTCCGTGGTTTCCCACTTCTCCTCCAGGCAAATGCCGGGATGGTACCTAACTTAAGGCCACGGCCGCTTCCTTCCCTCTTCCTTGCCTATCCCTTCCAATCTTCCCATCCCTCCACAAGGCCCCTGTTCAGCATAGCAGGTGAGGCCGCCTGGGCGAGGTACTGGTCATACTCCCCAGTTGTATTCCCCGACCAAGAGTCTGAAGCTCCAGGACACTGCCCTTGAGGCGGTAGAGGTGGGATCCCTCGCTAAGTCCGAGAGAAAAACCGAACCTGGAGGGTAAACAGATGATGATGATGATGATGATGACAACCAACGGGGATACGACAGTCATAGGACCAAACTTTCAGATCTCTCAAAATCCTATGCGGTTGGTGCAAATCCGTTTTTAGCTTTGTAGCGAGATGTTATGTCCGGATGCCCTTCATGACGTCAAACTCTTGATGCTTGTTGTTGTTTACAACATTTAAGGTCATCGGCCCCAGACATGAAACTCATCAGGGGAATTAATGAGATGAAGTGAGTGAGTGATACATTATAGGAAGGGAGAGCGTGAAGCCCGGTGTCGAAACATAGCCTACTCCCATCGAATAGCACCACGGGCTTTACATCTCCATCCGACGGACGAATCACCATCAACAGTGTCATATGCCCTCACTCCATATGGTTACTGTACAGGGGTTTGAAACTGAATCCAGGCTTTTGGCCCGCAATAAGGTGCAAAGCATACAGAGTCCTGGGATTCATCCGCAGATCTCTACTGGGAGCCAGGAAGAAAGCAGTTCAGACAGCCTATTTGTCATTAGTACGGCCAATACTGTTGTACGGGCTTCCTTCCTGGCACCCTACTACAGTAGAGAACATGACGAAACTAGAGAGAGTTCAACGCCGAGCAGAACGACTAATTACTCAACACGGTCATTTAAATACAGCCAGGTCACTGCCCTCCATAACAACCCTCTGTAAACAAATAGATATTGCTTTCCTGAGAAAATCCCTCGCAGGTAACATTCATATAAACCCTTTCAACCGTTTACAGCTGAACTATCGTTCCGTTCAAAGAGGTCGAGGTGTGTCCCTTTTCCCTCCATTTGCAAGAACAGCATCATATCAAAGTGGCTTCCTTTGTCGTTCTGCTCGGTTGTGGAATGAACTCCCACCGCAGATAAAAGAACTACCTGCAGAAAATTTTTGTAAAGACGTAAAAAGGATGTATATATAACGAAACCCTCTGTACAAAACATAATTTATCTACTGTGTGAAAGTTCAGTATGAGTGGGAGGATGGATGAAAGTTATGGGATCCCGAGTGATTGAGACGGTAATGGGTATGAGTGAGCCGGCCTAGCTAAAATATATGTGACCGGGCGAGATGGCCGTGCGCGTAGAGGCGCGCGGCTGTGAGCTTGCATCCGGGAGATAGTAGGTTCGAATCCCACTATCGGCAGCCCTGAAGATGGTTTTCCGTGGTTTCCCATTTTCACACCAGGCAAATGCTGGGGCTGTACCTTCATTAAGGCCACGGCCACTTCCTTCCAACTCCTAGGCCTTTCCTATCCCATCGTCGCAATAAGACCTATCTGCGTCGGTGCGACGTAAAGCCCCTAGCAAAAAAAAAATATATGTGGGGTTTCTAGAGAGAGAGGGAGAGAGACCCTGTGTGTGTGTGTGTGTGTGTGTGTGTGTGTCGAATTACTTGAATGTTGAACAGGTCTTGTGAGTATTATGTAAATATGCCTATGTAAATATGGTAACTGTATATAAGAACACCATGTAGAATGTAATTGTATATTTGTATATAATTTTTAGTGGTGATGGAGGCACTTTTGTGTATGTGGGGCAATGCCCTTTCTCCATTCACCATCCCTAAATTGTAACTACAATTAGTGGAAAATAAATAATAATAATAATAATAATAATAATAATAATAATAATAATAATAATAATCTAGTGATTACAATCAATTTCCCAACATTAAACTGCCCTAATTGAATAATACGCTAGCGAGCGAGTTGGCCGTGTGGTTAAGGGCGCGCAGTTCTGAGTTAGCATTCGGGGATAGTTGGTTCGAACCCCACTGTCAGCAGCACTGAAAATGGTTTTCCGTGGTTTCTCATTTTCACACCAGGCAAATGCTAGGGCGTACCTTAATTAAGGCCACGGCCGCTTCCTTCCCATTCCTAGGCGTTTCCTATCCCATCGTCGCCATTAAGACCTATCTGTGTCGGTGTGACGTAAAGTAAAATAGCAAAAAAATAGTTGGATTTCCCATTTTCACACCTTAATTAAAGACGCGGCCGCTTCCTTCCAATTCCTAGCCCTTTCCTATCCCTATCTGCGTCGGTGCGACGTACAGCAACTTTTAAAATAATAATACACGCACACAATACGATCGTTATGCAAAAACGTGCACCTGTGGTAAGATATAAAGTCTGACGTCATGTAAAAGGATGGTTGAAACTCGTAAAAGTATTACGCATACTAAATGAAATTATCGCCTTTGTATGACTGCGGACGACTGTGATTTTTGTTCACTTTCCAAGGCGGCTACTGCCATGAGAAGATTTGTACAATCGTAAATAACCTTCATCGTGTGAAACCTGACAGAAAATTATAAAAGTATTCCTGAAAAGTATTTGTAAAAGCTACAGAATGACATCTCAGAATGATGCCACACCTGGTGTTAAAATGAACTGGTTTGAAATAATATGTTCTTAATAGAGATGACCGGTAAGTTTACTGTAGAATCAAAACAATAAAGCGTGAATTTCCGTTTAGAATATCTGTCGTGTTCTGGATGGAATTCGAACAGCGACCACTTGGTTAGCGCGATGATGTCACTAAGATATGATAGCTGCTGAAATTGAAAGCTATTACAAAGCAGCACACGTAGCAGAATCGATTTGGTGAATTTATCCAACCTCTGGACGACATAATGTCCATTGTCACTGACAATAAGAAAGAAGCAGATGAAAATGTTCGGATTTGTATGAAAAATAACGAGAAAAAAAACGAAAACAAGTTTCGATAAACGTTGTCTCATGAAAAATAAAACTTTGTCAACATCTTCAAAACCTGACGTGATTTAGGAAATCGGTTTTCAGATTTGAAATAGGCATAAAAAGCAGCACTAGAAATATTACACTTTACGTCAGATATCTACCGGTTGAAAATCAGTGTTTTTAAAGGCTGTTCTTTTATTTCGTGTCGCTATTGACAGCCTGGTAGAGACCTTGTAAGGCAGACCCTTCGATGAGTGTAGCTGGAATCTGCCGTGTATGGGAGACTACGTGTTATTGTAGTGGAGCATAGTGTTGTAAGTGTTGTAGAGATATTGAGGACAGAACAAATTCTCAGCCGCACAGCCAAGGAACTTAACTACATAAGGTTAACATCCTTGGCTAGGCCCGGAATAGAACCCGATGCCCTCTGAACCGAAGGCAACTACGCTGACCAATCAGCAAAAACGTGCTTTACGTGGATTAACTCTATTTTCTTTCACATTCTAATGTAAGTACATGGTTTAGAATAATGTAAGTTACATTCTAAGGAAAATAATTATACCCCAAACCCCATAGCGCAACAGCCCCGAAGGTCCATGGCCTACCGAGCGACCGCTGCTCAGCCCGAAGGCCTGCAGATTACGAGGTGCCATGTGGTCAGCACGTCGGATCCTCTCGGCCGTTATTCTTGGCTATCTAGACCGGAGCCGCCATCTCACTGTCGGATAGCTCCTCAATTGTAATCAAGCAGGCTGAATGACCTCGAACCAGCCTTCAAATGCAGGTAAAAATCTCTGACCTGGCCGGGAATTGAACCCGGGCCCACCGGGTAAGAGAAAGGCACGCTACCCCTACACCGAAGGAAAATAATACACAAAATGAAATTCATTACATTTTATGGATTATATTCCAGACGAAATCCTAAATCTTCTGAAATTTAATGTTAAAGGTACAGTACATTTATGTAACACGCTACGAAAAGATTAGACATATTTCTCATACTACAAGTATTTAAATTATAGTGCAGCATCTTTATTTTTATATTTTCTTTACTAATTTAATGCATTTTATTTAGTGAAGTTATTGTTACTAAGAACTAATGTAAAATCAATCTTAAATAAGTCATCATCATCATCATCATCATCTGTTTACCCTCCAGGTTCGGTTTTCCCTCGGACTTAGCGAGGGATCCCACCTCTACCGCCTCAAGGGCAGTGTCCTGGAGCTTCAGACTCTTGGTCGGGGGATACAACTGGGGAGTATGACCAGTACCTCGCCCAGGCGGCCTCACCTGCTATGCTGAACAGGGGCCTTGTGGAGGGATGGGAAGATTGGAAGGATTAGGCAAGGAAGAGGGAAGGAAGCGGCCGTGGCCTTAAGTTAGGTACCATCCCGGCATTCGCCTGGAGGAGAAGTGGGAAACCACGGAAAACTACTTCCAGGATGGCTGAGGTGGGAATCGAACCCACCTCTACTCAGTTGACCTCTCGAGGCTGAGTGGACCCCGTTCCAGCCCTCGTACCACTTTTCAAATTTTGTGGCAGAGCCGGGAATCGAACCCGGGCCTCCGGGGGTGGCAGCTAATCACGCTAACCACTACACCACAGAGGCGGACTCTTAAATAAGCACGAATGATAAGTAACGGCGCAGAACAACTATTTGTATAAAAATGGTATACAATTCATAATATTAAAAAAATCATTAAATTTTAAAGAAGAATATTTAAAAATATTTTTAACCAAACGGAGCGGCCACGCGTGTTTCGCTACGGCTATGGAAGCAAGCTCTGCATTAGGTAGGCGCCTGGGTTCGAAATCCATCGTCGGCTGTCATGAGAATTGATTTCTGTATTTTCCTGTTTTCACTTCCAGACAAATGCCGGAACAGTTCTTATTCATAGGCCGCAATCGATTCCTTCCACCTACTTACACAATTTCATTCACTATCGTCCATTTCATCTTCATTAGCTCCTCAACTGAGCCTGGCGTCAGGAAGAGCATGCGGCCGTAAAAACATGACACCTCATCACCGACCCCAATCTAGGGGAAGACATACAGTAGTCTGTACATTACAAATTGTGAGTTGTGAGTTTGTTTATATGTAATGGATAATCTCAGAAACTATTGGAAAGATTTTAAATTTATTTCACCATTTGAAAGATAATATCATTTCGGGTAACACAAGCTACGTAACATCCAGCAATATAGACCTCCGTAGAGTAACGGTTAGTGTTATTAGCTGCCGTCCTCTAGGGCCCGGGTTCGATTCCCCGTACTGCAAGCAATTTAAGAATGGCAGCAGGGCCAGCTCACCTCTATTGGGGGTGTGTCTGAAAAGAGTTACATCACCTCAGGACGAATACACGAGTTTACCTTATCCCACAATATTAAAGTATTTCCGCGAGAACCGTGATTCAAAGAAAACATGGCAGCAATGTTTGTATATTTGACCGTCTGCTTGTTTTTCTTTTTCACGTAAAATCTACTTGACTGATGGATCTCAAATTTGGCAAGGTTATAGCTGATACTTTTGGTTAACACACAGGCTACTTACTATCACTATATCTTTTAACTGGGCTGTGTAACGGAAGAAAATGTGAATCAAGTCAGAAGAAAACGTACGCTTGGAACTCTTAAAACAGAACATTATTATTCCTATCGAAAACTGATCGCACCGAGTGTATTTGAAATTCCATTTCCCATAAACATCTTTATAAGAATTTTATTCGTATCCCTAATAGTTTTTTTTGCCGGGCTGAGTGGCTCAGACGGTTAAGACGCTGGCCTTCTGACCCCAACTTGGCAGGTTCGATCCTGGCTCAGATCAGTGGTATTTGAAGGTGCTCAAATACGTCAGCCTCCTGTCGATAGATTTACTGGCACGTAAAAAACTCCTGCGGGACAAAATTCCGGCACCTCGGCGTCTCCGAAAACCGGAAAAGCAAATAACATTATTATTATCCTAATAGTTTTCGACAGAAAAATATTTACCTCTGCTTTGGCGCATGCTCTCTTTGTTTTTGTTTCCTTCGTGTAAAAACTACTTGACGGACCGTGATCAAATTTGGCAAGCATACAAGTGGAACTTTTGGTTAACTTATAGGCTAATTACTATTACGGTGTATCTTATAATTAAAACTCCCCAGCTCAATTGTGACCGGCAGTAGGCAAGAGAGCCTGCCAATATATTTACTTCAAAATCCCCAATTAGGAACGGCGTATGGCAACCTCCCCATGGTGTTTCTCGGGTAAGACAATTTGATTAAATCTTACAACGTGTAGGCTATACTATTGCATTTACAATTATTCTATATACAATGTATAATTCCTCAGCGAAGCACGGGCACGACAGCTAGTAATATATAATATAAATGAGTGAATTACGTTATAGAAAATCATATTTTAATTAAAAGTCGCTTCTGCCGTACAGCTCTCCTGTGTCTGCTACAGATTGACTTGGCTACTGCACAGGTGTTGTAGCTGGAGAAATGGATTCGAATAGCACCATCTGCACCTCCAAAGATAGTCTCTCATTTTCACACCGGGAAAATACGGAGTAGTGTGATTATCTGCTATCCCCGGAGGTCCAGGTTCGATTCCGGAAGGCTGGAACAGAGTCCACTGAACTTCGGGAGGTCAACTGAGTAGAGGGGGCTTCGATTCCCACCCTTGCCATCCACAAAGTGGTTTTCTGTGGTTTCCCACTTCTCCTCCAGACAAATACCGGGATTGTACCTAACTTAAGGCCATGGCCGCTTCCTTTCCTCTTACTTGTCTATCCCAGTATAGCAGATGAGGCCACCTAGGCGAGGTACTGTGCTCCTCCCCAGTTTCATCCCACAGACCCAACTGACACTGCCCTTGAGGCGGTAGAGGTGGGATCCCTCGGTGAGTCTAGGGAGAAACCAACCGTGGACGTAAACGGATTAAGAAAGAAAGAAAGAAAATACCGAGAATGCAGTTTAATTGTGGCTATAGTCGCTAGCTACCCAGTCGTACACTTTTCTTACCCCACAGTCGCCGGAAACGTACGACGGTAAATACATTATTAAAAAATCAGTTGTCTACTTACTCTTCAACTCCTTGCCATCGGTCGTACATCCAGCGTCAGTATCAGCTAGCAGACAATCCACGTACTTCTTGAGCAGACGGTCATTGCCAAGTATCTCGTCCAGATCGACGTTGTCCCATTTATCCGTGTATGTCTCCTCGGCTGCGGAGAAGGCCAGAATGGCCACGAGTGTAGAGATGACGAGGATTGCTCGGTTCATGTTGCTTCGTCTTAGGATGTTCAATGTCCCTGTTCTGCCAAACAGGCCTATTTATATAACGAAGTTCGCATGCATGGACCGCTAAACTTCTCCTCCGGCTATCCCCACCATTCCACCTCGGGATTCACGCTGATATTATCGCCAACCAATTATGTTGTTTAGAAACCGGTAAGGACACTTTTAAACCCAAGCACAGTATTCCCACAAGTAGGGAAGATAGCATAACATACCAAGAACGGTATTTTCCATTCGCAAAACTGTATAAGTTTCCCTAGAAACATAAAATTCATGCGTTGTGTAAGAGAAACCGGTCTGGCTGTAATTATGGGCAGCGGAGGGGACATTGACGTCGGAGGTTGGTGAATTGCTCTGGGCAAGTCGTTCATCAGCCTGACTCACGCGCTAAGATAACACAGCATCCATTTGCGAGAATATTTCCATATGAATAATTTGTTTAAATCAGCCTCACCGCCCAAGTGGCTGTGCGGTTTAAGTCGCGTAGCTATCGCCTTGCATTCGGAAGATAGCGAGTTCGAACCCCATTGTCGGTAGCTCTGAAGAGGGTTTTTCCTGGTTTCCCAATTTCAAATCCAGCAAATTCTGAGACTGTACTTTAAATAAGGCCGCGGCCACTTCCTTCCCGCTCCTAACCCTTTCCTATCCCATCGTCGCCACAAGACTTGCCTGTGTCGGTGTGACGTAAAGCTAATTGCAATTTTTTTTGCTAGTGGGTACCATTTCAACCACATACCAGCCCTCCTGTCATTCTTAAATTTCTGCCAGTACCGGGAATCGAACCCGGACCCTCGACGACAGCAGCTAATAACACTAACCGTTACGCTACAGGGGCGGACAACTGATCATATCATTCATGGTAGTTTCATAGGCCGTGACTCAGCTTCACCCTTTCAACGCACTGAATCCTACACTTGTCGACTGCAAATTCCATACACGTGTATCTCGAAAACAATTCGTTAAATACAAATAAACTAACATTTATCAAATTGATTTTCACTTTTTGAAAGATACATTTATTACCACTTGGTTTTCTCAACAGGAAATTTGACAAATCTTTCGTTTTTTACGTTACACCGACTCAGAGATGTTGTATGTTTTTACGGCGATGATGGGAGAGAACAGGGCTAGGACTGAGAAGGAAGCGACCGTGGCCTTAATTTAAGTACAGGCCCAGCATTTGTCTGGTATGACAATTGAAAACCACGGCAAACCATCTTATGGGCTGCACAGTGCTTGAAGGCATACCGGCTGGTTTAGATCATTGCGTAAAAACATTTCAGTCTGCAACATTCCTATGATCGTCCCTGAAATATATTATTGTTAATTCACGTCTTTAACTCCAGACAAATACGGGGAAAATATATTTCTGAAACGCTACTGTGGCTTCCCGTCCATTTCTTGTAATTGCATTCTCTTTTTCTATCCTATACTTTGTTAAAATCATCAGGTTGATTTACCAATCAGCTTCCCTTGTTGTACCCCGAAACTATGTTATCGTGAGTTGTTATATGCAACAAATGTGAAGTAAATAGTCCGCCTCTGTGGTGTAGTGGTTAGTGTGATTAGCTGCCACCCCCGGAGGATCGGGTTTGATTCCCGGCTCTGCCTCGTAATTTGAAAATTGGTACGAGGGCTGAGACGGGGTCAACTCAGCCACGGGAGGTCAACTGAGTAGAGGTGGGTTCGATTCCCACCTCAGCCATCCCGGAAGTGGTTTTCCGTGGTTTCCCAATTCTCCTCCAGGCAAATGCCGGGATGGTACCTAACTTAAGGCCATGGCCGCTTCCTTCTCACCCCCCGCAAGGCCCCTGTTCAGCATAGCAGGTGAGACCGCCTGGGCGAGGTACTGGTCAGTTGTATCCCGACCCAGAGTCTGAAGCTCCAGGTCACTGCCCTTGAGACGGTAAAGGTGGGATCCCTCGCTGAGTCCGAGGTAAAAACCGACCCTGGAGGGTAAACAGATAAAGAAGAAATGAAGTACATAAATCGTTGCGCCTAGAAAAACCTCTATGTCATAATATTTCAGCTTAGACTCTGTAGACTTTGGCCAGGAAGGTTCCGTCATCTAAGGTTCCTTCTTTTCTTACAGTTGGCTTTACGTCGCACCGACACAGATACGTCTTATGGTGACGATGGAATAGGAAAGGCCTGGGAATGGGAAGAAAGTGGCCTCCTCCTTAATTAAGGTACAGTCCCAGCATTTGCCTGGTGTGAAAATGGGAAACCACGGAAAACTATCTTCAGGACTGCTGATAGTGGGGTTCGAACCCATTAACTCCCGGATGCACATCTAAGGGTCAGTACTGCATGAACTATATAAACGAATTGTCGTTCTAAGTGATACATGTGTTGCGGGTCAGTATTTCACTCCTCAGCATAACGGTATTTTGAGGGGCATCGATGAATATTTCTTAATATTAAACTAATCTACTGCTAAAACTTGGAAAAGGTTTATATTACACATTTTCTAGTGTTCCTTAGTCTTAATTGCGACAGTAATAGAACAGATACTATCTCCTTCACATCGAAACGGTACTCTAAGGAGACGAACTTGCATCTACTCCTGCTGGTTTAGACCCTATGATATTCTTTCTTTCTTTCTTAGTACGTTTACCTTCCAGGGTTGATTTTCCCCTCGGACTCAGCGACGGCTCCCACCTGAAGGGCACTGCCGTTGAGGGTGAGACATATTGTCGGGGGTGAAACTGGAGAGGAGGATCAGTACCTCGATCAGGCGACGTCACCTGTTATGCTGAACGGGGACCTTGTGGGGGGCTGGGAAGATTGGAAGGGATAGGAAGGAAGTGGCCGTGCCCTTAAATTAAGGTACAATCCCGGCATTTGTCTGGAGAAGTGGTGGAAAACCAAGGAAAACCACTTCGAGGATGGCTGAATTTGAAATCGAACCCCCATGTACTCAGCTGAACTCCCGAAGCTAAGTAGACCCCGTTTCAGCCCTCGTACTACTTTCAAATTTCGTGGCAATCGAAGCGGGGCCTCCAGGGGTGACAGTTAAACACACTAACCACTGTATCACAGAGGCGGACCTGGTTTATGATATTTCAGTTCAATTTCCATTATATATTCGTTTTCATCCCTATTATCAGACTTTTACCATCTATCAAGTCCTTTCTTAACGCTTCTGTGATTTCGTCTGTTTTTTATCCACTTTTCTCTCCATATCAAGGATTATTGTCCGCCAGAACAGGTTTTTTGCAACCTATATAAATATTGTTATTTATTTATTTAATCCGTTTACCCGTCAGGGTTGGTTTCTCCACCGGACTCAGCGAGGGATTCCACCTCTGCCACCTCAAATTTCGTGGCGGAGCTGGGAATCGAACCCTGGCCTCCAGGGATGGCAGCGAATTAATATTTCAAAGTTATTCACAAAGTTTTCCACAACATCCCTTTCAACTTTACAACATTACTTGATTTTACTTTCTATCTTCAGTGTGATATTCCATACCTTTGTTACTGTAGTTTTTTAGCCTTTTTACATGCTCTTCTTACTATAAGATTCGAAAACAATGTACGAGTTTTTCCGATATTACACTTTCTTTCCTCTTTTTAGCAATGAAACTCCGCATACCTCCCATTAACTCCACTAAGCGAGTGGCTTCATGGTTTGCGTCACGTAGCTGTCAGCTTGCATTCGGGTGATAATCGGTTCAAACCCCACTTTCGGCCGCCCTTAAGGTGGTTTTGCGTGGTTTCACATTTTCACACCAGATAAGTGCTGGGGCTGTGCCTTAATTTAGGCCACGGTCGCTTCTTCGCCACTTCTAGCCCTTTCTTGCTCTATCGTCGCCATAAAACACATTTGTGTCGGTGCGATGTAAAGCAAATTGTAATTCTATTTGTTGTAATACCCTGTTCATATGTATGACACTTTCTTTAGATCATTTCGTTGTGGAGAAAGTGAGGGAAGCGCGTCTCCGCTGGTGCGGTCATGTTATGAGAAGGCAGGACGCCTCAGTTCAAGTTGATCCGGGAGAACACGACCACGTGGAAGGCCTTTAAAGACGTGGTCTGACAATATCAAGGCCGACATGCACGACGTTGGTTTAAAACCTGAAGATGTCAGCAATAGGACGAAATGGAGGAGAGGTAGCAAAGCAGTGGAACCCATATTTGGGCTAAAGGCTAGGAAAGAGAGAGAGAAAGATTTCGTTGAGTATGTTCATACATTTGTGCCCAACTTCCTAAGACATATATTTATTCTTTATTATTATATACACCGAGGGATGTCCTACCGGAGTCAGCGAGGGATCCCACCTCTACCGTCTCAACGGCAGTGTCCTGGAGGGTGAGACTTACTGTCATAGGATACAACTGGGGTAGGACCAGTACCTCGTCTAGACTGCCTCACCTGCTATGCTGAATAGAGGCCTTGTGGGGAATGGGAAGATTGGTAAGGATGGGCAAGTAACGGGAAGGAAGCGGCCATGGCCTTAAGTTAGGTACCATCCCGGCATTTGCCTGGAGGAGAAGAGAGATGGTGGTGGTGACTACTGTTTTAAGAGGAAGTACAACTAGGCAACCATCCTCTATATAACTCTAATCGGAGAGAGAAAAAATGGAAGGGATCCGACACTTTGAAAATGAAGGTATCGTCTAAAGAAATACAAGGATCATGAAGGGCGTGAAAATGAAAGGCCCTCGGTACCCTAATAGCGTCGGTGTCGGAAAAGAACAAGAGCTGATCAAGGGAGGTCGGGCGGGCTCAGTAAACTAACTTTGACTACCTCACCGCAATAACGCGTGCGCCGTGAACAACAAAACGTTCACTTCACACTACTATTCGGATCACTCACTATACGAATTTACGCATGCTAATAACATATTCTATAGCAGGCTAATCGCATTTTGAAATAAAACGATAGAGATCTGTCCTACATTGTAATGATATTATTATTATTATTATTATTATTATTATTATTATTATTATTATTATTATTATTATTATTAATTATTAATAATAATAATAGAAAAAATAGAAAGAGAGATGTATTAAAGAAATAAATCATCCGTCCTCCAATGAAGGTGACCGTTCGGATCCAGAATACAATTACAATTTCAATGGAGTTTTAAAATGTCAACCAGTATTCCGGAGATAGTGGGTTCGAATCCCACTGTCGGCAGCCCAGAAGATGGTGTCCCGTGGTTTCCCATTTTCCCACCAAGCAAATGCTGGGGCTGTACCTCAACTAAGGCAACGGACGCTTACTTCCCACTCCTAGGCCTTTCCTTTCCCATCGTTGCCATAGGACCTATCTGTGCCGGTGCGACGTAAAGCAACTTGCAAAAGAAAAATATCAAGAAATGGAAATTTAACCGTTAATGCTGTTATCTTCTTTTCTCCAGGGTTAGAGGGGGAGGAATATTAATCACGTTCTCAGGTATAGGCTACTGTAGATGGAAATGAATGATTTGCAAAGAATCCCTCAGTGTCTGTATTACTACTTTTTCTAACTCGCATAATGGAACTTTCAAATTTTGTAGGAAGGTCAATGTCTGACTAGGGAGGGTGTCTCTTGTTCCGAGTAGCAGGCCTCTGATAGTCCACCGATTGATAGGTATTTTATGTTTAGATGAAAGGTAAAGTAAGCACAGAACATAAATAGCTTGCTTCCCTAGGTCCACATCCCGAGCCTGATTTAGGTCTCTTTCAAAGCGAATGGTGCGATTTAAGACCATTGCTTTAATGTCCTCTCTGTTGATGGCTACGATGTCCGCCCTCCGATTAGAGTCATCGGTAGAAATGCAGTGAACCTCCTTGTGCACCTCCCATCCACGCTGTCTCAAGCCTTGAGCAATCGACGTTCTTATACGATGGTGACGATGGTTGCGCATTAGCTCAGTGCCCATCAATAACATTATTACCATACTACTATAAAACACTCCTCCTTTCCCCACTACTGATAAAGTAGGACAAGACCACAGCGATCCACCCCAAGAATCACCGTACAGAAAAATTGACGAATTTCGCTGCATATGCTATCATTAGAAATTCCCTTTCACGGTTATAGGTTAAATGACTAAGGGAAGTTTCCAGGTATGTAATCATGTGTTTACAGAAATCTGGTGTATGAAGTTATTACCTTCAATTACAGTAATCCAATAGCAATGAAATGCTTACAAATGATATGCGTCGTAAACAAGCTTAACGACACTACTTAGGTAGGGTGGAGGAGGGACGATAGCCGTGGGATATAGTCACAAGGCAGCCGCGACTATAATCCCGGCCAGTGCAACTGGGATTCTTGAAATTACAACACGAAGTTCCGTGTAAATCTGTAGGACCCGTGTCCATCACCTACAATTATGTTAAACTTCAAGTATAAGAAAACTAACCCCCATGGCCCTACAGCCCTGAAGAGCCTTGGCCTACTAAGCGATCGCTGCTCAGCCCAAAGGCCTGCAGATTAGAGATGTCGTGTGGTCAGCACGGTGAATCCTCGGCCGTTATTCTTGGCTTTCTATACAGGGGCCGCTATCTCACCGTCAGATAGCCCCTCAATTCTAATCATGAAGGCTGAGTCGACCTCGAACCAGCCCTCAGATCCAGGTAAAATTCCCTGAGCTGGCCGGGAATCGACCCTGGGTCTTCGGGTAAGAGGCAGGCATGCTACCTCTACACCACGGGGCTGGCCAACTTCAAGTATGCTTGACCAAAAATATAGCTTCCGATAGCTGGGAAGGGCATATATAGCAAGGGGTATGGACACAGTCTTGGGGGAAGGAACACAAGATGAAAATAAATAAGTCCAAAACAAAAGTAATGGAGTGCAGTCGAACGATGTCAGATGATGCAGGAAATATTAGATTAGGAAATGAAGTCTTAAAGGAAATAGATGAATGCTGTTTCTTAGGTGAGAGGACATAAAGTGTAGACTAGCACACTTGCTCACTTCGAACATTGATATAGGAATTAGAAATATATTTTTGAAGATGTGGCATTGTATGGAAGTGAAACATGGACTATAGCTAAAGAGAACAGAAAAGTTCCAAAATGTGGTATTGCAGAAGAATGCTTGAAGGTGAGATGAGTAGATCGAATCACGAAAGAGGAGATACTGAAGAGAATTGGTGAGAAGAGAACGAGCTGGTGAAATTTGACAAGTAGAGATAGAATGATAGGGTACATCTTAAGACACCGAGAATGTGTTCAGTTAGTTTTTGTAGGCGGTAAGAACGGTAGGGGTGGACCGAGGTATGAATGTGACAAACAGTTTAGAGTAGGTGCACTTTGTAATAGTTACGTAGAAATGAAAAAGTTACCACCGGATAGGCTGGCATGGTGGCTGCTTTAAACCAGTCTATGGACTTATGACCCAAGCAATAACAGGTTTTCGATTATACTTTGGAGTATTGAATAAAGAGTACCGTTGCAAAGTGTATTTCTTCCAGTGATGGAAATTTTACAAGAGAAAAAACCGGGTATTTGCCAATGGAGGTTCGTAATCATGAAACAATAAAATTAAAATTGGTCTACGTTGTACATACACCCAGAAACCACGTAAAATGAAATCATATCATTGCGGATAAAATATGTTTTGTTCCACACGGTATGATTATATGATTTTTTAATATTTTTTTACAATTAATCCTACATCCTTTTCTTATACCACCTTTCCCAAACCTGTGGGATCTCGGTCGCGAACTGTGTCGCACGTGTGGAGATTGCTACAGCCAGTTGCACTTCCTGCAGCCTCACCTATGTGGAGGGATATAGTTTTTATTGCATGTTTCTGTGGTGGTTGGTGGTGATATATGAAGAGGAGTGTGTTGGAACAAACACAAGCATTTAGTTCCCGAGCCTCCAAATGCAATTAAAATCCTCTAACCGACAGGGAATCGAACTTAGGACCCTCTGAAGCGAAGGCCTCAGTGCTGACCATTCAGCCAATAACAATCACTCTTACATTAACTTATTAAATTATGGTACTTCGTGGTAACTCAAGGAAACGAATGCGTTTGTGAATAACCGCAGATGTAATCACTTTTGGAAAATGAACCCATATATTTATTTTTATGAAAACCCCTAAATTTTCTCTTTTGTAAAATGAAGCCAGATTTTTAACTTTTATGAGTGACCCTAGATTCTTTGCTTGTTCTTGTTTACTGATATTCGTTTCTAATAATTGTTTTATACGTCGAATAGTATTTAGAGTATTACAACATTTTTTAGTTATCAAGATATATTGACTAAACACATGCAGATTTCGCAAATTTCATGCGGTTTCTAGATATTGTTGTTTCTTAATTGGCCTCTTGGTACTAGTAACTTTTATACATTTTCATCGATTTTGTGGATCATCGCGATGATTAATGGGGTAGTATGTACAATCTGAGGCCATCCCCGCGTTTGTATAAAATAGGCCCTACTGCCTCGTAATTTATTATTTATTTATTATTAATTATTATTATTAATTATTATTAATTATTAATTAATTATTAATTATTAATTATTAATTATTTATTAATTTATTATTGGTATTTATTATTGGTATACCAGGTGACGCCCCAGCCCCGTACTTTGTACTTATAAGTGTCCCGCATGCGATAATGATGAATGGGATGCCTAATCGCTAGTTTACAAAGGAGCGTTATAACGTGCTCTATTTCGGATGTGAAACAAATAGCAGCCATTTTACTATACCTGTAACATGGTGCATTTAATCAATTTCCACTGATGTGCATTTAGGACAGTCGCCCAGGTGGCAGATTCCCTATCTGCTTTTACCTAGTCTTTTCTTAAATAACTGCAAAGAATTTGTATTTTTATTGAACATTTCATTTGGTAAATTATTCCGTTCCCTAACTACTCTTCCTCTTGTAAACACATCAAAGATGCAGAAAATACAGTGTGGTTTTTTTACAATCTTCTTTACGCCGCAGCGACACAGACAGGTGTTATGGCGACGATGGGATAGAAACCGCGGAAAACCATCTTCAGGGCTGCCGACAGTGGGGTTCTAACCCACAATCTCCCGGATGCAAGATCACAGCTGCGTGCCCCTAACCGAAAACAGTTTAATAACCCATTCATTTATACATGTACAGACATTCCACTCTACCAAAATGTCCCTCGTATGTCGTGCCTTTAACGATCCATTTGCTCTTAATTTGAATTATGTTAGGCGAAATACGTATATAGAAGGCAGGCGGCTATTTTGGAACTCCTGAGCATAACGTCTGCGAGCTTCGGCTGCATTCCGAACAGATTCTCTATAGATTAAAATTATGTCTGTGTATTATTCGTTGCTGAACACACCAGCCTCTGTCAATATGTTGACATCAATTTTACCAAATACCAGCCTATTACTGAGTGTTCGAAAACGAGGTTTGGTAACGCAAGGGGGCGCATTAGACGGGTAGCACTGAGGAATGTGCAGCGAGCGGCAATCCCGTGTGATATCTCTTCATATTCTGCCGTAAATAACCTGCAGACAGAGGTACGCCTGTACAAAAAAAACAGTGTTATATAACCCATACTTTATTAGTTAATGCGGGGCACTATTAATTAGAAAGTACTTATTGGTTGGACACTCAGTATTTGTCTTTAAATCAATTCAGCCACCGCTACTTTATTTCTTGCTTCCATTTGCCGGTTCGTTACAACCTGCGTGTTGTTTGTTGGCTTTGCGGGTTGTTTATCAAGTGGTTCGGCGTTTGGCCACACATGGACTAATATTTGTGGAACTACTTACTACGTCATAAAATGATTCTCCAATCGTGGAATTCACTACACACCAGAAATATGGCCATCTTCGTCAACGCCCATCAAGAACAAAAGCTATTACCAACAACGGTGCAGCATTTTCACAGAATATTTTATATAAAACATGACAAATATTATATCTACGAAAATATTGACCCACGAAAGAACAGTGTTTTTCATTTTTTCTGGGGCTGATCAGAAAAATTTAACATTTGTGTTTATTTCCTTGTATTGGTTTCTTGTGGCTAATGTGTACTGTACTTCACTAAGAGTAACTGCGTTTTATTTTATTTAGGCGGGAATGAAATCGAGTTAATTAATGACCAGGAATCAAATTAAGCAGCCTAAGAAACCAAAACTTCATACAGCCTCAGTATGTCAAGAAAGACGAAGGAGTTCTGGTACACAAACCCGAATAATACAAGGTCCTTCTAGGCCAACCGGAATTAGAGAAAGCTGAGCACTGTGTTTCGAAACGAGATCGATCCGGAGATCACTACTGAATTATCAAATACGTCTTGTTATAAGTCGAATGGTGCGAGAAAATCGTTTAACTCTGGCCTACAGTGCGGTTAGGGGCACGCACCGGTGAGCTTGCATCCCGTAGATAATGGGTTCGAACCCCACTGTCGACAACCCTAAATATGGTTTTCCGTGGATTCCCATTTTTACACCAGGAAAATGCTTGGGCTATTCCTTAATTGAGGCTACGGCCACTTCCTTCCCATTCTTAAGCCTCTCCTATCCCATCGTTGCCATAAGACCTATCTGTGTCGGTGTGACGTGAAACAAATTGTAAAAAAAAATTCCGGCCCATAGCGAGTTCTCCACGAATATGTGGCGTTACAATTAATAAATAAACTTGGAATCTGACGGTGTCCGTCTTCGTACATCTGTATAATACATTTGGACTTTTCGTATGTGTTTTTGGACCATATGCACGGCACATTTTATACTTCTATGTTGGCAACGTTGCGAATTCCACTGCCTGAAATGTGTATGTTAACGCCATCTGTGCGCGCGCAGTGGAACTTGTGGTGAGTTTGAACGCTGATAGACGGATAGCGCGTCACTCGCTAAACTGCTGTAGTGTGCTGGGCGCTTTAGGAACGGCTGTCTGGTATTTGAACTCGCTGGAGAATGACGCTCATAACTGGCTCTCTGATGCCAGCTGGCGTATTAAACATGCCTAGTTCAGGCATTGGGTGAAAGGCATACTGTATCCCTTTCAGGGATTGTGAATTGTAAATAATATGTATAGCATTAGTGTATAAGATGAATATAGTGTCGTATTAGTTTTAAAATGTAATGTTTGCCTTGTGAGTGATAGTGATTGTTCGGTTGCTTAATTCATTATGGATTATTTGGTAATGTGGTTTTCTTCTTTATGTAAGTGTTCATATTTTTGCGAGGCGTAATTTATGTTTGTTCATTTTCGTCATGTGGACTTGTATTTTGGAGTCGTCGTATTTGCATTGTGATGTCCGATGAACTCTTGGTGTGTTTTGTTCGTTTCCCATTTTATTTTTCATCTTATTTATTTTATTCGGCTAAATTTTTGTGTGTGCTTCTCGTGACGTTTCCTTCATGCTGGTGTTTTTATTTGATTTATTGCCGTTCGTGCTTGTAAATTCTGCCGGTGTTTGACGTTAAATTTTATTGTGACATCTTGTTCTATTTATTTCATTATTTTAATACGGGTTAGTTTCTCCTCCGTAAATGTACATTTTGAATTGTGCACCAAGCAATCTCTGTTGACAATCATTTTCCAAAATAGTAATTATTATTATTAGTATTACCGGGCGAGTTGGCCGTGCGCGTAGAGGCGCGCGGCTGTGAGCTTGCATCCGGGAGATAGTAGGTTCGAATCCCACTATCGGCAGCCCTGAAGATGGTTTTCCGTGGTTTCCCATTTTCACACCAGGCAAATGCTGGGGCTGTACCTTAATTAAGGCCACGGCCGCTTCCTTCCAACTCCTAGGCCTTTCCTATTCCATCGTCGCCATAAGACCTATCTGTGTCGGTGCGACGTAAAGCCCCTAGCAAAAAAAAAAAAATTATTAGTATTAGAAGTAATTTAAGGTACATAGTTATATTTTTCTCTATTTGATGGTAGTAAAGTTCGGTATTATTCATTTTACGTGTAGTGCTTCTATAGAACGTAAGGACGTTGTTAATGGAGGGCTTTAATTACGTCGTGCCGTCATTCTTGCATTATTGAGTATCCTTATCTCACCTCGAACCGTGTCTGGTCTGCCATTGTTTATTATCTGCTCTTATCTTTGCCTGTCGTTACGTAACTGTTGCATTATTGTTATTATTATTATTATTATTATTGTTATTATATTATCGCGTGTGGAGTCTGCCTCTGGATGCCGTTGTGTACGGATCTCTATTGTTGTTGCTCTCTGACGAGCGTGTACTTGACTATGTGTTATTACTGACATTTTATATTACCGGATCGGTTTTGTCTTGAAGTGTACGGCATATGAATGATGATTTCTCGTCTCTTTCTGTTTGTGGTTTAATATTGGTGGTGTCTAATTTTACTACGCAATACGGTTGTATATTTGTGGAATGCTAATGTGACTGATATTTTCCGTCAAGATTTGTCTTCGTGAATTGATTTGATGCGACGCGAATATGCATTTTTCTTCTTCTGCTATGCGTTCGGTGCGGAGAACCCTCCATCGACAATGGTTCTTAGAAAATGTATTTATCCTTAAGTGTAGATAGCATGTAATATGGTTCACTTTAGGTCTATTCAAGGAGCTCCTTTCTTAGTTAGGTCGCTAGGGTTAGTATTTCGTTTTAAAAATTTATAATTTCTTAAATTTTGTACTATTTACCTAAACTATTTATTTAATTAAGTGATAGTATATTTATTTGTTAAAATATTTATTCTAATTTTAATTCTAATATTTTAATGTTTATTTTAATTTTAATATTTATTCTAATTCTAATTTATTTATTCTAATTTAAAAAGCATTATATATAATCAAATTTCTCTTCCTTTAAAAAACCAGAATTGTAGATACGACTTATGTATTTATTTTTATTTACTTGAAACTTCAAATATTTCTTCTAAATAGATAAAATTGATTTATTTCACCTATTTATTTGCTGATAAAGATGTAATAGTTTGTATTAATTTTTGAATTGATTGTAGTAGTTTTTTCTGAAAAGGGTGTATAAAATTTTATTTTACATGCTTGTTCTGGTTCCCTTGTTGATCTCACCCCTTTTAGTTCCTTGAGAAATGGGTCCCTTGTGTTAAATATTCACTCTTCCACATTTATTTTAAATTTATTCTGTGTTTTTGGTGGCATTTTATGTTGTTGCTTCCTTGTTGTGATACGCTTACCCATGGTGTCACTAGTCGGACACCATTTTGATATCACTTATGTGATGGGGCGTGTCAAAGGCATAGAGATATGGTTTCAATTATAAGAATTCAGGTTTCGATTTTTATTGCCCCTAACATCGCATACAATGTTCTAAAAATCTAAATGAAAGTCATACATACCGTTCAACTTTTAATCCTCGATATTGTTTGATTAAATGATTGCATTCAGTTCCTTCGCTGAATAGTCAGCGTAATGGCCTTTGGTTCAGAAGGCCACGGGTTCGATTTTATCCCGGGTCGGGGTTTAAACCTTGCCCGGTTAATTTTTCTAGTCCAAGGATGTTTATGTTCATCTGAATGCAGATTTTCATTTCCAGACAACAAATCACACTTCAAGCTACTACAGAAACACCTCCACTTTTCGATTACAGTGATACAGTTTTTATTGATGTAAATAATGAACAATGACTCTAACGTGCCAAAAATGCATGCATTAGAATACGCATTCGACATACTGTACCCATCCCGGGCATATCTTGGCAAAAATTACATAATTCGGCTTCACAAACAAATATATTAATGGAATTCCTGGTTGAGAACCTTCCGAAATTACTTCCCGAGGTTCGAAGTCCCATCCTCCCTACGTCCATTGCGTCAACGGCTAAAGCTCAGAAGCATACGCATAATGGAATGTTCGTAAAAGAAAAATGGGCACTGCACTAAATAAAACGAAAGTAGGGTTCTCTATCATGTAAGGGGAATATATTAATATTATTAAATGAGAAGAATCTTTGTTAAGAATATTTACTAAACATTTTGTTAAATTGATAGAACCACACGATAAATACATGAGATAAAGCCATATTATTACACACACAAAAATAATCAATAGTAAAGCGATCATTTGTATACAGTATATCTCAACAAATTTATCAGTTCGTACACTGTTGTGGTTGTCGCTTGGCATGCTTTAAATCACTTTATTAACGCACACTAATACTATACACACATTTCATGTACGCAGATTTATTTATCTCTAAGCAATGATGCTCGATGGTATCTATTATTTGAATGGACTGACCAGAAGTCAGGATGGCATTCTCCCATTAGACCATATTATTAGTTAGCTGCCATGGTTGTGAAATGTATGCATCTTATTAATACTTTTATTTTCTCACGCACGAGATTGCATCGCCGTATATCAAACACATGGTCTATTTGACCACATCAATTACATATTATACTGAACACATACGCGTAGCCTGGGTTTACCTGACCCTGTTATCTTCGAAGTAGACTAACACAACGTTGGTATCCTACCATTACCATAAACATTTGAGAATAATGAAATACATTACATAGGAAAATATCAAACATAGCGAACAACACATCTTGAAGGTATGGCCTAGTCAAGCCATATAGTATCAGGTTAAATCCATCGTTCTGACGCAGGTCGAACCCACGTTCTCCAGCTTCCGAGGTACAACATCTGAAACTCCTATCACGAGCTAATTTGATACATAAAAATGGAGAGGAATACGTTCTCCGCAGAATCATAAAATTATCAACGCTACTCATAATGTATAATTAGCATGGGATTGATATTGTAATGGTGATTGAAAGAAAACTTACAAGGCAAATGTTTGAGATCATTTGGAGACACCTCGGACCCCGTCGGACCAGATCTTTTACATCGTAAATCTGTCTATTTCATAATGGCCAGTGTCCTAGCTTGCGGCCACAAAGACACTTTCTATTTCTTTCTTTCTTTCTTTCTTTCTTTCTTTCTTTCTTTCTTTCTTTCTTTCTTTCTTCTAATATTGGCTCGTTTCCAAGCACACATTTATTTAAGGGCCGGCAATTCTTATTTCTTATTATTCCGGCCATTTATACAGCCTAATTCAATACATCATAACAGCCATCATTGTTCTAATTCTTTGTTATTCCATCATCTCAAACATTTCACAAGTTTCATATTCACCATTATCACGCTACTACATCTCAAATACATTTTATTCATTTATATAGAGGACTCTATTCTCACAAGTCATTTAACTAATTCTATTTCACTCGCGTATCTATATAATTCACAAATTACACCTCGGCTTGAATATCTTCAATGATCATATATTTATTATATGGGATTTATAGCATACCTGAATCACCCTGTGAAGCGAACACATAATCTATATTCAAATTATTATGAAGATCCTTACAAATTAGTAACATTAGGAAGAAATTATAAATTTAGCTGAAGTGCCATTCTTCCTCAAAATATTTGCTTCACACGCACTAAACATTTATGGGATCTATGTACTAATTCATGCAAATAAGTCCGCTGAAATATTAGTGATTATCCTTAAATCACAGAAGAAATCCCAATTAAATTAATAAAATAATATTTGCCACGTGTATAGTGTTCACTACATTTAATATTATTAATTATATTTACAAATAAAAGTTGATACTAGCATGCAAATCTCGTAGTTTAATATATTTAAAAAATACTTATCAAATACTGCATGTGGTTCGCTGCCATCTCGAGGGTACACCTGGGATTTTAGACCTTCATGACGACAGTTCCACTCTTAGATAGTCCTTGGTTCCTCTTCCTCTTTATATCCGCCATGTCCCGAATTGTGGTCTTCTGTTGTTGGAATCTCGAGACGTTCCCTGAAGAGAGGAATGCTGGCATGTAGGCACGATTCTCGTTGATTCCAGTTCTTGGGTTCGACGAACACGCACGAACATAAGGCAAAAATGAGAAAATTAGTTATTTTATTAGTTATTCACAGAGCCTACTGGTGATTAGATCTACTTATAAATTCGAATGGATTAACCCAAATAGTAGTAAGTTTGTATAAATCACTATTCATTTCCCCTTTAATCACACAGCCTGACTAATTGCTACCACGAGTGTCCATGGAGTATGCAAACGTTCTTCCTATCACAAACACCGTTCTTTTAATTTTACTGAGCGTCACTCACTGTTTAAATGCTTTTAAATCGGCCACCATTAATAACTGAATGTAATCGGCTGTCTCACTACTTCTAAACAACCTGAAACGTTTACCCGTTCTCTGATGATTGCATCATAAGCCGACACTGAAGACACTAATATTTAAAGGATTAAATATTGAAATAACACCTCTATTAATCACTACTGTACCTTATATCGTACCGCACGGCTTATTTCGAGATATTTACTTCGCGCTGATATGTTTTTCCTCGATACAGCACGTCATACACTGATATACATAGTTCATTACTGACACGTAAATACTGCGGCTACACAAATTACAATGGAATCCTGCGTCTAGGTCCGGGTTTTATTTATAGTGTTTGGGCTGAGTGGTTGGGGAGGTGGTAAACCACGCCCCTAATCGAGATTTGGCTCCGGTAAACGGAATCATTCAGCGACGCGAAAGTAAACAAATTATAGCTCCTGACCTCTATTTTATACTGATCCAGTTTTAAGTCAATACAATCAGCGGATCGTTCACAATTTCAAGAGTGTCCTTTTATAAATTCACGAGTCATGGTTCATCTCGTAAGTACTTCCACTTTTTTCCTCACGTTGCCAGATCTTAGCACTCAGCTTCAGTCTGCGCACCACCATATGACATGCGTCATTACCGATCCACTATTAAAGTATTGCGTTTATATGCATCAACAATTTGCATTAAATACGTCGGTTCGAATGAGACCTGACTTATAAATTTTCAATGATTATCTCAGACAAAGGTGTTCTTCTTTACTCCTTTTTAGTTAAATATGGTGAATTAGCACCAATGAATGCGGTGTTGAATCAGTAAGGATTTTTATTTCTTGGGGGTTAACACACCTTAATTCACCCCACTCGCCGACAACATACATTTCCATGCGTAGCGTCATCTCTCCTCGTCTCTCGCACCGAGTGAGAGCGTGATTTCAAGGTTCCGCGGTAATATGCTATCCTTTTTCTCGATACAGCGCAGATAACTGCTCCCTTCGGGCCTACGTATCGCAACTCAAATCCCGGTTCGGCACGTAAACTGCTCATTACGACATTATATGTAGCAGAATATTGCGGAAACGGCATATATGATTGACTAAACCTCCTAACAAGCCTATGGCATAGTGATGAACGGTTACAATACATCTCTATGCTCACATACTGTATCTCCTTTCTATAGACTGTTATCGTGGTTCGCCTGGACTGCAGATGTAAATTGCTTGCGACTGCTTAAGTGTACCAGATTTTCTCTGAAAACACGCCTACTTACCTGTATTTTCAGATATCGCTTCCTTAGTTCCGTTCATTTGTTAGTGTCTGGCCAGGCCATACGCTAGAAATCCCTGTACATCAAACCACAACGCACAACAGATCGTCCCCTGTCTCCGCCGCGTTTTATGGACTAAACTCCCACAGTGACGAAAAGTATGCTAAATCTGAAGTAAAATTCTAAAAATTGTAAGCATGTTTAGGCTAGATAGTTTAGGGATTTCTGCATTATGTTAGTGCCTTCTATATTTTACTATTTCAGAATGAGATTTCCATTTCTATTTGCGTCTGCTCTTCTATACATTTCGTCTTTATATTAACATTATTCGCTCATGAAACAATTAACTATGAAATATTCTTTCCAGGAAGGGAGAGGAAGCGAACCTCCTCATGAAGTGAATACATCCCTTCACATACATGTTGGAGTTATGAAAGGTTTCCAGCCGTAAAACTGGCCTAAATTCATACAAAATGCCCACCCCGGGTAATTGTAAGAATGGCAGGGAAAGGAAGAAGAAGAAGATTGATTAACTGATTTTACAAAATGTTTTCAGAACTGCTACATAAATAACGTGTTCCCTTTAACTAGATACTTGAATTACCTCTGTAGAGAAACTAGAATGTGTTTTCAGTACGTTTACAATATCCCGAATCCCTGCCCTACCCCATGGTGCTACATAAAGCTCCATTATTATTATTATTAATATTTATTTTCCTTAAATTGTGCATGGACAATTTAGGGGTGGTAGATGGAGAAAGGGCAAGCCCAACATACGCGGAAGTGCCTCCATCCCCACATGTATGTTTACATAAATCTACTGAATATTTACATAAGTGTGGACGATTTTAAATTTATTTATTTACACTACACACACTGCACTCTTAGAATAATAATTATCTTAGATTTATGCTATGCATATTAGAGTAAAAATACCAATTCATTTATATCCTCACTCATACCCCTGTATACACACTCATTCACAAACACTATCACAACCGCACGCATACATATTCGCCCACATTCAACGGTACTTGCACACATCATTCTTGAAAATTCTAATTTATACAAGTTATTTCCATCACATACGGGTTTATATTTACATTTCCTTTACTGCGTGGAGGAAGTGAAGAAGAGGAAGCAGTTTCACTTCAGATGGTAGAAGATTCCAGAGACGAGCAGACCATGCATAAAATCCATTTAAATATGACGTTGTTTGGGCGAGGGGTGGAACAAGAGTAACTCCTTAGCCTGTCTTAACAGAGCGCTAATTACGCGTAGGCAGTGGAAAGTGGAGAGGTGTGTGTTGTCTGTCAGAAATTTCTTAAGGAAAGCTACGTCTATTTGCTTACATAACGAATTCACTGGTGACAATGACTTGGCTGTGTTTTGAGGGATATGTTTGTTAATTATACGTTCTACTAGTCGCTGGACACCTTCTAATTTACTCATATTTTTTAGCCTTGGCCTGCCTAAACGACTACTGCCCAGCCATATTGACTGTAGATATGTCACATGGAGGTCATGAGGACATTATCACTCCTATTGTATTAATTTCTCGATCGGGCCATTTGAACTCACGATGGTGAGCGAACCCGGTTCCATCCCTTAGTCCAGGATTAGAATTCTTCAACGTACCGTGAATCGAATTCACGGCCTTAAGGCAAAAATCCATTCACGGGAGATCTACGACTACGCAACGAGCCAAGCAGCATATCAACTGCATATTTTAATTTTTTTAAACGAGGAGGGACAATTACGTGAATATGTTAATTACTTTCTCCTCTTGTCCGCGTCTGTGGTGAAATAGTGTGTTTAGCTGTCTACCCCTCCCACGGTTGCTCGGGTTCGATTTCCGCCTCTGCCATGAAATTTGAGAAGTGCTATGAGGACTGGTACCGGGAAGCCACGGGTTTGATTCCCTGCCAGGCCAGGAATTTTTACCTTGATATGAGGGCTGGTTCGAGGTCCACTCAGCCTGCGCGACTACAACTGAGGAGCTTTCTGACGGTGAGATGGCGGCCCCGCTCTAGAAAGCTA
Organism: Anabrus simplex; assembly: GCF_040414725.1. NCBI lineage: Eukaryota > Metazoa > Arthropoda > Insecta > Orthoptera > Tettigoniidae > Anabrus > Anabrus simplex. The sequence continues at coordinate 370,289,996 of NC_090269.1, read as the reverse complement.
AGAATAATGGCAGAGAGGATTCCTCATGCTGACCACGCGACACCTTGTAATCTGCAGGCCTTCGGACTGAGCATCGGTCACTTAGTAGGCCATGACCCTTCGGGGCTGTTGCGCCATGGGGTTTGGTTTTGCTACCTAGCTATAAGTTCTTCTCTTCGTTTTAATTTCAATCTTTAGTTTTCCTAGAAAATAGCTGTTAATTGTTGTTTCCATACAGTTATCTTGTTATTTTTTTTAGTTTTCTTCCGCTACTCCTCTTATTAGCTGATCTTTCTTCGTTGCCCTTTCATTTATTTATTTTAAAATTTTCATTGTGCTACTCTATTGTAATTCTTGTGTAATTCGGCATCTCGCTGTTTCGGTTTCCTAAATAAATAAATAAATAAATAAAATAAATAAATAAATATGTGTTCTCATACGTGGATACCACGCATATCAGCGTCAACAGAATGCACTGAGAGTGGGTAAAGTTAGGTATAGCAAGAGAATACCCGTATCCTGCCACAAGCACTAGCTTTCACTCATGAGACACTCAAGTGGAAACTTTCATAGAAGTGCTTGCTCCCAGCAGACTCGGGTTTAAAAAGAACCTCTAACAAGCCGAGAATACAATAGGCAGAATAATAATGAGACAGAGCAAGCCCCCAAGCCCGCGTATGAGAAGGGGAAGGGAAGAAAAAGAGACAGAGGACCAATTGGAATACAAATAACGTCATATAGAGCGTACGAATAAACGTGTCGAATTTTCACGAGATACCGATTTCTTCATATTATAATATAATCATCGCATGTATTCAAATGTATCGGACGAAACGTTCATCTGTAATATTAGTTAAAACCTTGATGGCATACAAACCTTCCCGACCATAAGGCTATTAGTGTTAAACGGTAGAAGCAATGTAAGGAAAGGAATATAATTAAGTAATTTAATACATATTGTGCCATTCCACTATTCCAGCAATCAAGGTCAATCTAATGAAGACGAACGCGCTATCTAGTAATGAAGTTAAACACAATGAATAAAGTATATAAAATGTCAAGGAAGTTGAGATTAACGCAAAGTCGGAATGAATACGATCGCGGTAGCGGTGACCGAGACAAAATAGATATTCGAATTGTTACGACCAACACTGTTTAAAAACACAAATGAAAAACTACTGTAAATCAAGGGAGTGGACGTGTCTCGATCAAGAAGCTGTACAAATCGCGTAAGATTACTAAAACGAAATTTTTAAGAAAGGAATGCTATTTACAGCGTATAAATAAGCATACAATAGAAGAATATTAAAAAATGTTAAATAAATACGCGTGAAATAGTAAAATACACAACTTATAAATTGATTCGCAGCGGCATACAGAAACTGCAACGATAAGGCCGTGACTACAAGAGAGGATATTAAATATATCGCAGTGTAAACGATTAACAACTAGTAACGCCATTCTGTTCGAGAACAAAATTTGAAATATTTGCAGACGTATTGCGAATATAAATGCAACTGATATTATACGAAGTAGTATTAAGCGGAATTAAGTAGTTACATCATGTTAGAAGGCTTTGAAAATGTTATGTCACAGCTGATTTCATCATTGTGTTTTGTATTTTCTGTGGAGTCTTTCAAGGAAACCATGGCTTGCTAAGAAGATTTGAAGGCGACTATCTGGATGATTCCGAACTGGAACTATATGGCAGAGATGACACCTGGTTCCCGATGACATCACGATGACCGGCCAAGCAGAATGAGCTGAATACAGAGCTGCTGAGGATGACCAAATGATTGATATCACTCCGGAAAGTGATGGAAGAAGATAACTTTCTTTAATAAAATATATATTGTTAATAATAAGAAGGTGAACACGTTTGTACTTAATGCCTACACTAATAGATATATGTTTATAGTCTTCAGAATGACTTAATTTTTATTAGATCCTCGCGAATGATTATTTTTGCCACTGATATGAGGGAATAGGTAGTCTTCACCAGAAATAAGACAAACCCCAGTTAGGTAATGTAATAAAGTGATAGTAATGTTTCAATGAGTGCAAAGAATCCCATTTAGCCATGTTATACCCTACCATATGTGAAGTGTTTAAAAGAGGAATAATTTTAGGATCTTCGATACGCAATGCCAAGTGATATTATAATATGTACAGATTATATGTTACCATAATAAATTAGGATATATGTCAGATATGGATATAATGGCAGACTGAAGACATGCTATTTGAAAACATATTGATCCGATACTACGAGTATTTGAAAGTAAGTTTATTTGAGTGTCAGATACGATTATAGGCGAAATGTGTGAAAGAATATTATGAAGAGATATAATATGAAATGAGTTATGATGAAGATATAATGATGTTATGTGATGAGAATGTATTGTAGGAATATGTAATGCTACGACGAAATATGGGACGTAAATGATTTATTGAAGAGTAAGGAAAGGAATATTGGTGCCTTCCCAAGTTACTTTCAGTTTTCTTCCTGCCTGTCTGTTTCGAATGTGGAAAGCACTGACCTGAGTATTTTGTGGGTTTGGCTTCAGGTCGTTCTTGTTGTTGTAGTCAGAAAAGGTGTTTACAACTCCTGTAAACACCATCTGTTCTGCTTCTTCGAAATCACTTGTCTGTACCGTCAAACCAAGGTCGTCAGCATATACGATACTTTTGGTTGCATGATGTCTGGGCTGATCATTTGTATAAATGTTGAAGAATATTGGTGACAATACACTCCTCTGAATCCTCCAACGGCTCTGACTCCCTTGCAATTCAACGTAGAATCTTCGGTTGTGCAATAAGGTGGCAATTATTCTAGTGAAACTCTAGTGTATCGGTAATGAATCGTGAGCGCGTTGTGTCTCATTGATCCGTGAGTGCGCCACTCAACAGTATCTGCTGCGAGTCAGCTGAATCCTGTGCCGTGAGCTCGCCGTTCCTGTGAATCGATGCACTGCTTCGAATCATACACTCTGTAGCCAGTATTAGCAGCAAGGAATACCGAAGCAGGCTTTCCAAACGTTTGCCACATTTTTGCTGGTACTTAATCAGAGCCAGTCCCTCATCACCTCTGGCCCATTTCTTCAACGTAGGAAATTGCTGTCTCTAGCCTGCACTTCCGTAATCATTCTACGGAATCGCACAAACGCCAGACTCCACCTAGCCTGCTCCGGGGCCGCTCGCTTCGTTGTCCGCACTCTACGGTCGCCTGCGATTCAAATGTGTGCTGCTGCCTGCCTGTGATTGCTGCATCTGTGACATCATCTTGTCACATGACTTGATCTGAAGTACTTCTCAGCTCTCGAATCATCTCAGCTATTCCCTGCTTTGCCTTGACTTTGTATAAATATCGGGCCCAGGTCGGCTGTTGGTGATCGTGGTGGTGGTGGTGGTTGTGGTGGTGGTGGTGGGGGTGATTATTGTTTCAATAGGAAGTACAACCTGGCAACCATCCTCTATATCTAATCAAAGAAAATTGAAAGGGACCCGACACTTCGAAAAATTGTCTAAAGAAAGATAAGGGCCGCGAAGGGCGTGAAAATGAAAGACTCCCTAGCCTTCGAAAGCTCTAATAGCGTCGGGATCGGAAAAGAACAAGAGTTGAGCAAGGAAGGTCAGATAGCAGAGATGAAAGTGAGGAGCATGGCACAAGTGGGCGGAAGCAATGCGGTCGCCAACACTCGCTCCCAAGTCAGGAGCCACTGGGGGCCCTTGTAGTCGCTTCTTACGGCAGGCAGGGAATTCCGTGGTTCTTATTCTACCGCCTGCATCCACAGGTGGCGATTCATTGTTGCTGCTATACTTACATGTCCAAAGTCATGGCTTCAACAGGGCGATATATGTTGTTTTCTCCTGATGGAGTGTTAGGCTGGTTGGAGAGATCTTTGTAATAACGGTCTTTTGCAAAAGCCACTGCTCTTTTTTGCTGCTGATATCAGTATTCGATATCAGTGAAGGTCAGCATCAAGACGTGTGTTCCACCAAGTCTCCAAGGCTACCGTTTACTCCTTGATTACTCGCTGGACTTCACCATACTATCACCAGGTCTGGTTGTCAAGGTAATTTTATCCAGGTATTGTTTAACCCAGAGTTACTGTTGCTGCCAGATGTATCTGTTTCACAGCAGGCTTCACCGATAATTCTACTAATGCTGACATCAGTGCATTTGGTTGAACATTCATTCTCCACTATCTGATTCTCTCTGTATGCCCTGCAGGCACCCATCTGGGAGAGATGCGGTGTTCTGCAGGGGTCTCGGGCTAGCCTTTTCTCTGCTATGGGTGTGTGCTCACCCGCTGGTCCGTGTCATTTCGGTTGGGCAGAGTCTGCAGATCGGCCTGGTATACGGCAAATACATCAACGCTTGACAGCTTGTGTTATTGGGTTAGTTATTTATTTTTGGATATCATTTATATCTTGGCTTCATTAATAGAATTGATGAGTAGAAGGGAGGAATAACATCGTATCCGGATTCCTTCGAAGGAGGTCATAATTCTCGTTTATGATCGCGGAATTTATTAGTTGGAAAGTCGCGGCCTTCTGGTGTGGATTATGCGTAAAACTGAGAGTTACTTGGCTACGGCCATGAACCGACAATCAGAAAAATTACCAGACGACCTTTAAATTAAATGTATTAACATATTACTTATCGAATATTTCATTGTGTCTGCTATGTACTGAATCAATTTAGCCTAATTGTATTGCATTATGAAATCATCGCCTTCTCTTCGAAAGTTTCCAGACTAATCCACGTCCTCGAATTTGTAGTTCCTTGTTTTGTATTTCGCACGGAACAGTTGCTTCACATACAATACACTGCACTCCCTCAATACACTTTACGTAACTTCTAGATTATTTGTAGTGTTTTTATTGTCTCCATTTGTGGAATACTTCCATCCTGTATACGACTTCCATTTATCAATGTTCGATACAATAAGATGGTCACACATCATTTAATGATCATGACGAGTATCTTAATGAGAAATGAAGTAAAATTTCATCTTGCGAGTGTTATGAGCATATACGTGGAAAATTCGCTAAACCACACACAATATATTTCCGGATGCTGAAGGAATCAGTAATACCTGCAACGGCTTACACTGTGATTGTTAGGATGGGTTATCTACGCAACTAAAATACAACACAACGCATTTATACATGGTTGCTGAATTCTCAGCCTGAAGAATGATCTAATGTCCAACAACCCTTGTCATAGAATTCCATACTTCATTGAATAGATGTGCACAGAAGAGGAGAGGAGACGTAGACTGTCGTTGTTTTACTAAGCGAACTGGGATGTCCTGTAATGTATCGCTCAACCAAGCCTACCAAATGACACTAATAAGAGACACTTTCACACCAGCCAGCATAGGGATTGGTTTTTAAATCAGAAATCACCGCAACATTCATTAATCATGTACTTAATTCAATGGCTAAACGATACATTGGAATTAAAACAATTTCCCTTGTTAGAGTTCTTACCACCGTTAATATGATCACCTCAGCTACTCATTCCCACAGTACAGTGGGAACACTGTATCCATCGCCACCATTGTAGCTAGAATAACGTGGACAAACATTGCATGACAAATTTAATATCGTCTACTTCTGGGAAATGCTGTGCTTTGAGATGTAGCGCGTGTATATTTTATGCAGTTTTGGAGCGTCAATGGTTCATCTATTACGGTAGATATGGAGATATTTTTTTATATCTTTAAACTTGCCACGTAAACCTTTCTGAAATAAACAATATTTTACATGCATTTTCAGATATATCCTTTATACAATATTTTGTATGTTTTCGACTTGTGCAGTGTACAATTCTGGCACCAATGATTTTTAAATCTTCTCCCTATCCATGTATAAGCAGAAACTGGGCATTTTTGTTATCACTTCTGATCCGAAGAGAAGTTTACCTTTGCACCACGAGACTTGCGCAGTATGACCCAGTGAGTTCAATTATCTGTCGTCGGTTGGTGTGCTTTGGAGGGCGAGCTATGCTGGTCTGCGGGCCTCCTTCTTCCCTGCTGGAGCATTTCTCACTTTCCTTCTCCTAAACCTCCCGGTTGAAGCGGCCGTGGCACTGGCCGTGGTTCCCGGGTGCGGGGAGGATGGTTTTGCTCACCACTGCCGGATTATCCGGTTGGAAATGGCAAGTTGCCTGTCGTGTTCATTCGGCCTGGTGTTGGTGCTGCAGTCGGTGGTCCTAATATGGGCCCTGTCTCGCGACCTGCAGTAGCGGTGTATACCTGCTTTGGAGTGTTCCCATAGGTCCTTGGCTGCGCTCTTTTCCTGGGATGTTTACTTTGTGTTTTCGGAGGTGGTCATGGTGCTGCGACTTTCGAGACCTTGCCGGGACTGTTCACAAGAGCTGGGATGCGTGAGGGCTATGGCTTTATCACACGCTCTCTTCCTGTTTCTTCTCGGTCATGACGTTGGAGTGGAGCGAGTTCAACAACCCTTTTGATTTCATTTTCCCTCTACCCATTAGATTGTGAAGCAATGAAGAGATGGACCGGTGTCCTCTTGTGTGGATCTGCCTGGCGTGACTTCTTGGCTCACTTGGGTGGCGTCCTCTTCGTCCCCCGTTTCTGTTTGGGGTGTTAGTTGAAGGCCTTGTCTGCGGGCCGGTTTTTGTGTATGGGTTTTTGGAATAGTAAGCGGCCTTCTCGTTTCGCGGGCGCATATAGGGACAGGAGTAGCCTGCTGCTTTTCTTTTGCACAGATGTTGTTGGGATGCTGTGGAAACTCGAGCAGGATGAACACTTTTTTCTCGCGAAATACAATAACATCGCATTCATTCCTACATAGGTACCCATTGAGGATATCACCTATCACGATGAAGCTGTAATTCATCCCTTTCTATGAATGAGTTGAAGGGGTGCACACTGAGGTCAGAAGAATACTTCGAACTTCTATTCTGCCAAAAATTAGCATCTCAGTGAGAGAAAGGAAGACGTTCATAGAATCAAGATGAAATGAAGGCATTTTACTGGTACCAGTTAAAAAACGAAATGTGAAAATATGACCTTGATCATAATAATGGCATGTGGCCTCCAAAGAGGCCTGATGTAGCTCTTACAAATTCACCCCCACTTGCGGATCTATGGGTGTGGAGTCCTACACATGATGAATTCTAATGATGAAGACGGCACACATACCTAGCCCCCGAGCCATCGGAAATAATCAATGAAGGTTAAAATCTACGGCCGGGCCGGGAATGGAACCCGAGACCCACTAACCATTTAGCTATGGAGCAGGACACCTTAATATTGGACAGGGGCAATTACAAGAAATGGACCCCCGAAGAACTACAGGGAGCTAAAATAAGATCCCAGTGCACGTATTCCGCGTCAAAGTAATAGACTGGTCAAAATGTCATCTCGCGGAGAGACCGTTGTCCTAGAATTCATTCAAGCAAGGGGCACTACCACCATGCTTGTACTGTCTCCCCCAAATTTACAAAGCGAACGCACATTATACCAAATTGCCTGTACGTTCGCCCTCTCATCTACGACCTAATTAGGTATCTGGACTCATTACTTCAGACATACATCTAGCAAATACAGTTTCGTATGAGGAACTCTGTTCATTATGTTAACCGGTTGTAAGGGACGAATATTAATAGCACTGTATGATGATGATCTTCGATGCTGTATTCATTTTAGCCACCGTACCCCTCGGTGCTGCATCTAGCTGACATTTCGGCGCTTTTCAGCTACTGCTTAGGGGCTACATACTCACAATGGAATGGTAGATGTTTCTAAATATTTATTGGGTCACAATGAAGAGCTCTGCGAATCTGGCCGTACCAATTTCTAAATGGAAAATTCGAGAAGTCCGCACTGGAAGCAGAACAGATGGTACGGCTATACCGGTAACCCTTCCGTCTTATGGCCACACGGTGAAGACAACCCGGAGTATCTCCAGCATGTCAACAGAATATAGACAGTGATCGACTTTTCTCAAACATGAAATGGAATTTTGGTAAATTTGGGTGAACTGCGGATCCGGTTACCTTTCGCCATTCTTATCTGTTGGGAAGCTGTTGCAATAGGGAAGAATGTGGCCTGCGGATTAACGCACTGTGTCACACTGTGCATATTTAAGGAGCACCGATCTGAAAGGAAGGCAAGTCTATGTTGGTGCTATCAACTAGACTTCTCAGCGGTGTAAAAGTGCGGGCGCCCACTATACTGCGCATACAGTAAGGGTACAACTGTACTCTTTCTCCCTTGTTAATTCTGATTTATATTTGCAGTATTTTCTAACTGTTGGGTTAGATTCAGTGTTGCTAACCATACAGTTTAGAAACCCTACTTATCGATAGGTCGTCTTACAGTTACGGTTACTCTTGCAGGTTGGCACTGTGTAAATCATTATTTTTTCGTGACTTGTGAAATTTCACGTACTGCCACTGCCGTGTTTTGAAAATCACTACTATTGCATTTGGCAAGAATAAAGAATATTTCCTTTCTTTGTAGGATTATACATCTCTTTGTGTAATACGAGGTAAGTAGATTTATTCATTACAAGTTGCTTTACGTCGTACCAACACAGATAGGTCTTATAGCGACGATGGGTCAGGAAAGGCCTTGAAGTGACGAGGAAGCGACCGTGGTTTTAATTGCGGTACAGCCTAGCATTTGTCTGGTATGAAAATTGGAATATACCGAAAAGCATCTTCAGGGCTGCCGAGAGTGCCGTTCGAACCCACTATCTACGGAATGCGAGCTCACAGCTGCGCGCCCCTAACCTCACGACCAACTCGTTCGGTCAGGTAAGTAGAATTGTTCCACTTTCGAATAATGCATTTAATAAAGTAGTTGGTGTAAAATGACGAACTCGGCATTTTATTTATACGGCCTTATTTCGTCCAATATTTACGTACATAATTCAATTAGGATGTATAAGAAGCAAGAAAAATCGACAAGAACTCCTCCGAAAAGCAAAGCAACGTTATCTCCTCTATAAAGATCATGTCAGTTGAAATGGAAGGAAATTTCTTTATCACCTTAACCTACTGTAACTTAACCTAACCTTGTCTTGTTACGACTTTGGTACAGCTTGCGGACTTAGTCTTTGTGTATTCTCATTGACTTACGGTATATGCACATGTAATATACAATATTTGCTGGTGTGTATTATTACAGCGTGCTTTCACTTCAGTCCGACAAGAAATAGCACATGTATCTTGATTTCAATATGTAATTAGTCAAGTTGTCAGCAGTGAAGAGCCATTAAAAAAAGAGAATAAGGCGGAGATATCAGCTTATTAATGTATCGCCTTCCGTGCCGAGTACTACTAGTGTCATTTCCTCATGACAAGTGCTACCAAAGAGTCGAAATGCGTAAAACCTCAGCATTGCCTAATATCTCGGAAAAATGAAAAGGTTGTCTCTTAACATCAACCATGAAAGTCTGCACTAATGTGTGTGTGTGTGTGTGTGTGTGTGTGTGTGTGTGTGTGTGTGTGTGTGTGTGTGTGTGTGTGTGTGTGTGTGTGTGTGTGTGTGTGTGCGTGTTTGGGTTCGCTATGACTTGGAAGACGATATTTCCCAAAGCTTCTCAGTGAGTCACGCCCATGAAATAATAATAATAATGTTATTTGCTTCACGTCTCACTAGCTACTTTTAAGGTTTTCGGAGACTCCGAGGTGGCGGAATTTAGTCCCGCAGGAGTTCTTTTACGTGCCAGAAAATCTACTGACATGAGGCTGACGTATGGTACGCTCATGATATCAAGAAGATTTGTGATAATATTATTGTTTGGAACATGGAGCTTGTATGTGAAGCAACAGGAACGAAAGTGGTAAACATTTTGTGAATAGTGTGGAGCTAGTACATTGTTGGCGAATCAACAACTGAGAAGTGTTGCGAAATTCAAAGACAGGGAATCCAACTTAGAAAACGTGCATCACTCTGGAGGATCTCCGGAATCTGAAGATTTCGTAAATCTATCCAATCAGGTCACTCCAAAAGAGACATGAGTTAGCAGAATGGTGAAAATTCCCATGAGTATCGATCATGTAAAATACTGATGAAGATTGGACAAACTTCTTATAATCTATGTAGATGTCCAATAGACTATTTACATTACTGATCTATATTTGGGAACTTATACGTGTACGTAAGAAATGCATACAATATGTAGCTGTTGGAGTTGTGTCCCTTGTACTTTCAATCCCTCACTGTCTCCTCACATCACATTACCACGAACTTGCATAAGGTCAGTACTATCATGTAATATTGTATACTGTATTTTCCTTGCAATATCTTACGTGTTTTCCAATGAAACTGGTCCATATCATGTTATCCCTAATGCCACATTATAAGTTCTCCGCTATATGAGACTGAAACAACTTCGCAGTGACATAAACCATTAGCCGGATACCGTACTGTTTGCGTTTTTGGTGTACACGTGTCACTCTTCTAGTTCCCAAACATATATCGGTATTGACGATAGTTGGTTGTATACATTATAGACTTCCCCAATTCAGCATCCGATTGCTGTATCACGAGCTACAGGCGGTTTCAAATCTTTAAGTTACTCTTTAAAGTTCTAAGCTGAAAGTATCTCGTCGACTGTTCTGCTACACTTCCTTGTAAGATTATTAGAACTAATCCCGTCCTCTTCTACTCCTTTTCAAGGAACTTGATCATGATCACCTTTTCACCTTGACTCTTGTACTTTGAGGCGGCAATAAACTTGGGATGGGCATTAAGGCACCTTGAACATAAAGAAAAATTGGAACAAAAATTTGAGAAAATGCATGGGAGGAGCAGTGTGGAAGGATTTTCAATGGATTACCACCTTACCTCACCTTACCTCACCTCACTCATATTAACGAGATGTGTTGAGAGCTTCCTCTTCGACAGCTCACCGAGCGTATGGGTAGGTAACTATTCCGTAGGAAAACGATCAACCAAAGTGTGACTCCGAGAAACTCCTGATAACCGATGACGCCAGGAGTCAACCTTGCCTACTGACATTCAGCGGACTTGGAGACACATTGGCCCTCAAAAACGAGGGAGCGTCATATTGCTGGCTGAAGGAAGAGAGGACTGGATACTTTAGGGAGGACTTGAGATGAGGGATTTAAGGGATTCCCGAGAAGGGCTACCACACGCTACTAGTCTCTCTGTTGATTCTGGAAAATGATATCATCTTCACAATTAACACATAACAATTTAAACCACTTCGCGCACAAACACTTCTAATACACACTAAGGACTCTTCTTTATCGATGCTGATTATATAGAATATTTCCGGACCGCAAAGGGAAAGTGTAGCAACACAACAATTCATGAAATGTTTCCCTTCTCCATATTCTGACACAATTTTAGAGAAAAATGGGTATAACTTCAGATAAGGCTCGCCAGGATAAATAACATAGTAATCATGGCTGACGGTGGCCGAATAGACTCTGCCATTGGTTGAAGATTACGCCAATGAAGTGCCGTTCCCATAATTAATGACAGCGAGAAGTCATGACCAACTTGCGCGATATATAAAGACCTAAGAGAATGAGGCAACGTGAAAGAATCAGCATGTGAAATAAATAAGAATATTAACATCTCGCTGTCTTGAATTATGGGAGTGACGTTTCGTAGGGCAAATCTTCAGGCAATGACAGAGTCTATTCCCGCCGCCACCGCCAGCCATGATCATATATGAACACCGAACAGAAATAACAACATGTTGAAATAGTTGAGACGTAGCGATGCAGTAATTACGAGTCTGAACACTGGAAAGCATAGATTGCGCCACTTATGCTCTAATATCAATAGGAAATAGAGGCCTATAGTAGCGATGCAGTAATTACTGATCTGAACATTGTAAAGCATAGATTGCGCCACTTATGCTTTAATATCAAAGAGGCCTATGGTAGTAATGCAGTAATTACGGATCTGAACACTGTAAAGCATAGATTGCGCCACTTGTGATTTAATATTAATAAGAAAAAGAGGTTAGAAGCCGCCAATGGTTTTGTCACTAGTGGACATAACGAATCCAAACCAATGATTTTGTCACTAGCTGGACCTAACGTATCGAGACTAATGGCGCCACTTGTGATTTAATATTAATAAGAAAAAGAGGTTAGAAGCCGCCAATGGTTTTGTCACTAGTGGACATAACGAATCCAAACCAATGATTTTGTCACTAGCTGGACCTAACGTATCGAGACTAATGGCGTATTTCAGCGCCTTCACGTACCACTGAACCGGACTGAGCCAGAACCGACCATACTTAAATGTCTAACTTTTGAAATTTTAACTCACAGCAGTACATTAAGCACTGGATGAAATTAATCGGTATACCACTAGGATAATATGTGACATAATAGCAACATTTTTGTTCGAACCCTACTATAATACGCTAGTTGTACGTGACGTCATTCTATCTTAATAACATACATAAAAGTACTGCTTTTCTTTAAAGAATTGTTGTTAATCCGTTTATCGATTTCCAACTACCTGTTCCCGATATCGATTAATATCGAACGCGGAATAATCCTGAAGCTTTGAAAGCAACAATCGCAGCAATCCAAAATGCAAGGCGCGAGTTTTGAAAGTGAAATTGATCTCTAATACCGTCGGAAAAAACCGGGAGAGTTGGCTGTGCGGTTAGAGCCGCGCGGCTGTGAGCTTGCATCGGGATATAGTGGGTTCGAATCCTGCTCTCGGCAGCCGTGAAGGTGGTTTCCCGTGGTTTCCCATTTTCACACCAGGCAAATGCTGGGGCTGTACCTTAATTAAGGCCACGGCCGCTTCCTTCCAAATCCTAGGCCTTTCCTATCCCACCGTCGCCATAAAACCTATCTGTGTCAGTGCGACGTAAAGTCACTAGGAAAAAAACGTCGGAAAATGCGGCAAAAGCGTTGAATGATACCAAACATACATTTCTGCAAAAGTCAAGGAGGTCGCCACTGCGGTGTACTGGTTAGTGTGATTAGTTGGCAACCTCTGAGACCCGAGTTCTGTACAAACAGATGAGAACAATGTCAGGAGGGTACTCGGAATGAAGATACAAAGGCTAAGTTAGGAATGGACTCTATGGATGAAGCTGTACGTACAAACCAGCTTCGGAAGTGGGGTCATGTGAGGCAGATGGATGAGGATAGGTTACCTAGGAGAACAATGGACTCTGTTATGGAGGGTAAGAGAAGTAGAGGGAGGCCAAGACGACGATGGTTAGACTCAGTTTGTAATGATTTAAAGACAAGAGGTATAGACCTAAATGGGGCCACAGCACTAGTCGCAAATAGAGGATTGTGGCGACATTTGGTAAATTTACAGAGTCTTGCTGACTGAACGCTGAAAGGCATAACAGTCTATAATGGTAATGCATGTATTATTGTGATATATTTAATTGTTGGCTTATCATCCTGGCGTCCAACATTAATTTTACAATTTGTACGATCACAGCATTAACTAATAAATCAGACAAAATATATTCACTGTATTGTATCATCAGTAGCCAAGAAACAAGCTACTACGACTCATCGAGGCATATTGCCCTCCTGTCACACCATGCTATGTTTTTCAACCACTGACTAATGTATGGCTGTATAGACAAGTCTTGCAACAACACCACGGAAATGAGAAGCATGTCGCCTTGGGCAACTTCGTGCATGCATGTAATAACGAAGTTCATGTTACTTTAGCTACTCTGCTTACAGAGCTCCTCTTGTCACTCACCTTGCATATTGACGCATTCAAGGCTATGATGGTCATGCTGCAATGAATCACCAACTTTTGGCTTCTTACGAAAGACGCTGAAAGGTTTTTAAAGCTCGCATCCTCAAGAGTTAGAAATCCGAGAACACCAAATCTTATCTCAATAATAATAATAATAATAATAATAATAATAATAATAATAATAATAATAATAATAATAATAATAATAATAATTTTAAAGCCCGGGCTAATCAGCTCTTAAGGACCTTGACTGCCCATCCAGATGATTTGAAGGTATTGGGATATCACGTGGTCAGCGTGACGACATCTTGATCCCTTTTTCTTGGCTTTTATGATTAGGGTCGCTACCTGTCATATTAGCAGCTCCTCGGGTGGTCTCTAAAGGCAGACTGACCGCCGTTTCAGCACTCTGTCCAGAATTAAAAGATTCAAACTAACTAGAAATTTAACCTAAGTTCTCCGTGTACCACTACACAACGCCGCTGGCAACGGTAATAATATTTACTTAACGTCCCTTCAGATGCTATAGGTTTTACGAGATACGCAGGTGAGCTGAAATTTTTCCCTTGAAATAGGCTGTAAATCTGCTAACACATGCATCTCGCAATTAAGCTATTCTAAATGCCAACCCATTGCACTGGGATTCGACCTTACAAATTTAAGCGTAGAATGTTAGAGCCTCAATTCTGTGAGTGTAAAAACCGAAAATTCTAACTTTACTATTGCGATGTGTCATTATCTTCTGCCCTGCACTATTTCCCGAAGACCCTCCAGACTGAGATCCATGACTACCTTGATGCCATTAATCTATCTCATCCGCTGTCGCCATCTTCTCCTTTTATCATCAGCCTTCTCCAAAATTAATATAGTTTAGTGAATAATATCTTCTCACAAAATGATCAATGTAATTCAGATTTCGCTTCAAAATTTTCCTCCAGAAGCTTGCGTTGAATCCCTGTAAAATGGACTTATTAGATCTCTTTGCAGTCCGCGGAATTCTAATGATTTTTCTCCAACATCATAGTCTAATCCTCGATGTTCAACCTTCCTTATTGCCGAAATATATCTTTCGTATATCGCTACTGGCAAGAAGCCTTTACAACACGTATCGTTGCTCTTAAACGTATGTCTGTAATGATGAAAATAAATCGGCCATTGTTCTTCCCCGAATGAGGAAGAGTCTTAATTTCATGCCTGCAGTCACCGCCAGCAGTGATCTTGGAGCCTAGGTAGTTGATACTGCGAACTACCTCTATTGTTTCTCCCCCTATAAGCCAGGAAGTTATAGTTTAGTTGCCATGATTTTCGTTTTCTTGACATTCAAGCATTAGTCCAGGCTTTGTACTTCCTTCTTTCAACTCCAGTTTGAGATATTTTTAGCTCTTCTTCGCTTTCTGCCATCAGGGTGGTGTCACCCGCATATCTAATGTTGTTTATAATTATCCGAGCAATTTTATTTCCAATTTGTTTTTCATCTATGCATTCTTCACAACATACTCTACAGATAAGTTGACTCGATAGGGAAACAATATGCAGCCTTGTCGTACGGTTTTCTAAATATTCACCCATTTATTTGCTCCACATAGGGTTCTCACCGTTGAGTCTTGGTCAGAATATTTCGTCAAAAGGCAAATACAATCATTTGCTATACCCATGTTCTTGAGTAGTTGTCACAATTTATTGTAATCGAGACAGACTAATGCATCAGCATAGCCAGTAAAACAAAGGCACAGCTTATTCTGCAACTCTCTTTCCTTCTTCATAAAAGAGTGTCTGAATGGGTGGCTATATTTCTAGAAAATAGAACTCAGAGAATTAGAGAAGGTGAAGCTTAATCTGTCCCTGTAATAATTAAGAGGGGAATTCCTCAAGGCAGTTTTATTGGACCGTTATATTTTCTTATATATATATATATATTAATGATATGTGTAGTAATCAGAAATAAGGCTTTTTATAGATAATGTTACTCTGTGAAAAAACCTACAGCCTGTTTTCCAGTCATTGACCGGGTCAGGGATGTGATGAATGAAGAAGATATAGGCTGATTATTGATACAGTAGTTGTTTCGGAGGTGAACATCACTTCTGACTTTAAACCTAAAAAAATCGTTGTGAATATTGAATTTAACGATAGCATTAGCCAAAGTGATTTATTAATGGATGATAGATGCAATGAAATGAGAATGGAGAGTGTTGCTGGAATGGAAGGTGACAGGGAAAACCGGAGTACCCGGAGAAAAACCTGTCCCGCCTCCGCTTTGTCCAGCACAAATCTCACATGGAGTGACCGGGATTTGAACCACGGTATCCAGCGGTTAGAGGCCGACGCGCTACCGTCTGAGCCACGGAGGCTCAATGTTACTCTGTACAGAGTAATACATTAAAAGATTGTGAGCATCTGCGAAATGTTGTGAGATGGACAGTAGGCAATGGTATGGTGATAAACGGTTTTAAAAGTCAGGCTGTGAGTTTCACAAATAGGAAAAGTCCCCTCAGCTTTAATTACTGCGTTGATGGGGTCAAAGTTCCTTTTGGGGACCATTGTAAGTACCTAGATGTTAATATAAGGAAAGATCTTCATTGGGGTAATCACGTAAATATGATTGTAAATAAAGCGTACAGATCTCTGCACATGGTTTTGAGGGTATTTAGGGGTAGTAGGAAGGACGTAAAAGAGAGGGCGTATAAGTCTCTTGTGAGACACCAACTAGAGTATGGTTCCAGTGTATGGGACCCTCACCAGGATTACTTGATTCTAGAACTGGAAAAAATCCAAAAGAAAGTAGCTCGATTTGTTCTGGGTGATTTCCGGAAAAATAGTAGCGTTACAAAAATGTTGCAAAGTTTGGGCTGGGAAGACTTGGACGAAAGGAGATGAGCTGCTCGAATAAGTGGTATGTTCCGAGCTGTCAGTGGAGGGATGGCATGGAATGACATAGACGAATAAGTTTGAGTGGTGTCTTTAAAAGTAGGAAAGATCACAATATGAAGATAAAGCTGGAATTCGAGAGGACAAATTGGGGCAAACATTCGTTTATAGGAAGGGGAGTTAGGGATTGGAATAACTTACCAAGGGAGATGTTCAACAAATTTCCAATTTCTTTGCAATTATTTAAGAAAATGCTAGGAAAACAACAGATAGGGAATCTGTCACCTAGGCGACTGCCTTAAATGCAGATCAGTAGTGACTGATTGGATTGATTGATCCATAAAATGTCAGCAATTTGATCTCTGATTGCTCTGCTTTTACAGAAACCGGCTTACTCTTCAGGGAGTTCTCGATTTATGTAATGCCGAAGCCTACTTTTCAGGATATTGAACATATACTTGCTGACGTCCGAGATGAGTACTACTGTTCTGTAGTTCGAACAATCTTTAGCACTGACCTTATTTGGATTGGGGATAAATGCTGAGTTTTCCCCATGTTTTGGCCACTACGGGGGTTTTCTATAGCTCCTCTCTGTATCTTCTCCTAGGATTTTGAACAATTCTGCTGGGATTCAATCAAATACACTTGCTCTGTTGTCTGCAATACTTTCTAGGACCCTCTCAAATTCATTTTCTAAAATATCTCGTTCTTGGTCCGAGATTAAATTAACTTAATAATAATAATAATAATAATAATAATAATAATAATAATAATAATTGTAACGGAAGTACACCCACTCCGTACATTTAAAAGGATCGACGTTTAGAAGGCCATCTCTAATACGAATTGTGAAACTTCTAGAGGAAGACGTTTGAACCTTTATCGTCTGATGTCTCTACCGTCAACTTGTGTGCTCCCTCCGGTCAGAGGATGGACCATTAATTTTCTAAGAAATTTGTAATTTTGAGGTTTTCAGCACTGAGTGTTGTAAATTCCTTTTTGTGTTCTTAGGTTATTCTTCTTCTAAATGTTCGACCAACCAGGAATTTTTATATTTATTTGATTATCCTATGATATTTGTGGGTGTGTCCAGGGCTTCGGCCCAGAAAATTCTAGAACCTTGCTCTCCGCTAAAAAAAAAATTGGGCCCTTTCGGGCCATGTTGTCTTTTGACCGCTCCAGTCCAGGAGTAGCGTGTGTTCGTAGAGGAAGCAGGGGAGGGCTTGCCTCGTCCATCTCCGGAAGGTGCACCAGTTCAAGGTAATGGCAAACATCTTGTAATCATGTAATAGTCTCAGAAAGCCAGTTTGAGGGGAGGCTTTCACATTCTTTGTAATGTATGATCTTAATGTATTTTTTTCAAACAAGTTAAAGACCTTAGGGATTAAAGAGTGTAAACCCTCTTGTATTCCCTTTCAACTTGGTCTTGAGGTGGCTAGGAAGTGTATTTCAAAGGAGTGCAAGTGTTCGCCTGTTAACATTTTGATTTCGGGCCAATATGTTTAACCTTTTCTTTTTACTAAGGCCGTGTAGAATGAACATTTATAGCAGCTGTTAAATATTCTCCTACCGAGCTCGATAGCTGCAGTCGCTTAAGTGCGGCCAGTATCCAGTATTCGGGAGATAGTGGGTTCGAACCCCACTGTCGGCAGCCCTGAAAATGGTTTTCCGTGGTTTTCCCATTTTCACGCCAGGCAAATGCTGGGGCCGTACCTTTATTAAAGCCACGGCCGCTTCCTTCCCACTCCTAGCCATTTCCTGTCCCATCGTCGCCATAAGACCTATCTGTGTCGGTGCGACGTAAAGCAACTAGCAAAAAAAAAAAAAAAATCCTTCAATTTTCTGTTTAATGCAATGTCGACTGTCGAGCGAGTAAGACAGTGGAAACTGGTTGTTGCTTATTTAATGTAATCGTTGAATTGTGCCTTTGAAATGTTGGTAAGGTAAGGGTTATTCTGCCCGAAGGCAGGTCCGAACCTCCGCAGAGGTGTTCCTGAACCGGAGTTTACGTGCGGTAGGGTGGCCAGTTCCTTTCCGCTCTTCCATTCCCTTAACCCCCTCCCCACCAACAGTGCGTGGCAACCCATCCAACTCCTGGCCACACCCAATGTTGCTTAACTTCGGAGATCACACGGGATCCGGTGTTTCAACACGGCTACGGCCGTTGGCTGAAATGTTGGAATCTTGTAAATATTGGAGAGTAGTCTCCTAGAGAGAAATTGTAGGTGAAACAAAGACGCCCTTTTTTGAATGTATGTAGTATATTCTGGAGCTCAGTCTCCTTGAGGATTTATTGAAGGGAGCAAACTTGTAACTTGGGAGTTTCAAGCTCATTTTGTTCAATAATGAAAACCAAATCCCAGGGTGCAACAGCCCCATTATTCTTAGATTTATAGACTGGAGCCGCTATTTCACCGTCAGAAAGATCCTCAGTTCTAATCATGTACGCTGAGTGGACCTCGAAATAGCTCTCAGATACGGGTCAAAATCGCTGACCTGGCCGGAAATCAAACCTGGGTCTCCGAGTAAAAGACAGTCACCCTGCTCCTGTTGTTATCAATATCACTTAATTTAAGATAGAAAAGCTTGAACTGATATATTATTAGAAAGATACACGTTTTTTTTTTTTTTTTTTTTTTTTTGTACTGAAGAATGCAGACAAGTTGAAGCTGAGTTGGGAGGAAATCAGTTTTTCTTCAGAAGACACGCGAAGCAATCCTGACGTTACATCTCATCTCAGAGGATCGAATTAAATAGGACAACCTCACGTGCATGGCATTCGGAGCTCTGGGAAAGACAGTGGATAACTTTGATTGGACCAAATTATTTGAGATTTTGAAGATGATCGGGATCAAATACCGAGAAAGAACGATTGTCAGTCTATGGTGATAAGAATGGAGGACTATGAGAAGGAAGCAGCAATCCAGAATTCAGTGAGGAAAGGATGAAGTTTGTCCCCTCTCATTCCAGTGTATAAACAGAGGTAAAGGAAATCAAAGAGTACTTTAGAAAAGAAATCTGAATCCAAGGAAAGAAACGCAACACAATGAGATTTGCCGATGATATTCTTATTTTATGTGAGTCTGTAGATGATCTGGAGAAAGTGCTGGGTTCTATGGATGAAATGAAATGTCGTATGGCTTTTTAGTGCCGGGATATCCCAGGACGGGTTCGGATCGCCAGGTGCAGGTCTTTCTATTTGACTCCCGTAGGCGACCTGCGTGTCATAATGAGGATGAAATGATGTTAAAGACAACACATACACCCAGCCCCCGTGCCATTGGAATTAACCAATTAAGGGAATCGAACCGGGACCCTCAGAACCGAAGGCCAGTACGCCGACCGTTCAGCCAAAGAGTCGGACGGTTCTATGGATAGTCTTGTAGGAGTACAAGACGTAAATAAATAGGTCCAAAACAAAAGAAATGGATTGCAGTCGAATTGAATCATTTGATGCAGGAAATCTTAGATTAGGAAGTAAAGTACAGTGGAACCTCGATAGCTCGAATCACCTTGCGAGCTAAATTTTATATCGAGTTATCGAAATTTCGAGATATCGAGAATACAGTTTTTGAGCATCTACGGGCTTATACTGTATTTAAAAATATACTAACAAACTCGTATTTTATGGCATCACTTTAATTATAACCCTTATTAAAGTAACTTTTTAGAAGATAGAATACAGTCCATACAGTAGTGAAACAAGAAACATACCTCGTTAACACCTTTGGAAAAACGTCCGTTAATCTCTTCTGTTTTTTACTGTCAACCTTCTTTTCTTCCACGCAGTTTTCAACAACATTTATTGCTGTGAGACACACTGCCATATATATTCGACTAACTCTGTATGTATGTATGAAACCACTCAGCCAAGATTCGCGAATGGAGCTTGTCATCCACGACTGCTTCAATAAAATGTGTGACACGGAGTTTCCCAGCAACCGTGCATGCTGTGACGTGAAGTATTAATGGATGGCCATGACATGCGGATCCATGGCCTGTGCAGCTAGCAAGGTACTCTTGCTAGGTAACGTCTTTTCACGCATTTTATTACAAGACATTATTTCGTTACAAAACGTGTATGATTCCCCCCCCCCCCCCAGCTCTAAGGCATATTTTTGTCAAAATAAATTAATAATGGACATTTCTATCAACTTAAACTCAGCTAAAATAAGATTAATAATACCCAAAACTTTGTTTGAGAATATGTTTTGAAAACAAACTAGTTACCAGTCACGAATGTTTACAATTAACCGTAATTTTTAAAGCTAATTTTAATGGTTTGTAGCAATTTTTGTCAGAAATTAAAGGAAGGATTTCATACTTAATTCAAAACTTAATGAAATGCGGTTAATTCTCGTCATTATCATAATTGCACACTTTCAGCATAATTACACGGGAAATAATGTATTATTCATTACTGTTATTCTTTCATCGGCAAATGCATCAAGCATTAGCAGTCAAGACCAGGGCTTGTAACAAATGGCCAGTGTTACATCATCATCACTAACATTTTAAAACTTGTTACCTTTAGATAAGGTACATTTTGCCTCAGTTATTTTTAACAGATCACTACTCACTACCATAATAATGTTACACTTGTTCTTGCTCCTCGGAACTGTAGCCAAAATCCTTGGGTGTAAGGGAGGCATACCTACACCCAATAACCTACATATTAATATCCTTATAACTTCAACACCGATCAATCATCTACTCTTGACCACAAATCTATCTCCTTCAGACTCTGGGAACTACCAATCAGTTAATAAATTAGTTCTCCTCCATTAGTGATGACGCAATCCTGGCCACTTGTTACAAGTCTTCGTCTTGACTGCTAGTGCTTCATGTATTTGCCGATAAAAGAATAATAGTAATTAGGAATTGAGTACAGTATTTCTCGTGTAATTATGCTTAATATGTGCTATTACGATAATGACGTGTATTAACATTATTTCATTAAGAGAAACTCCCAATAAGAATAATAAATATGCTACTTCATATCCTGTCTATTCAATAGAGAAGATAATGACGGATCCGTGAAAGAGGAACAACAATATTTAATTCTTCTACCACTATATGCATCACACAGCATCATACACCTATCAGTTATCTACTTCTAGCCACAAATCTATTTTTTCGAACACTTCGAACTGCCAATCAGTATATTAACTGGTTATATTCCAATGTTAACATTGCTGCTTTCACGGCCTCTACTTGTAGACATGATATAGGCTTATGGGCTTATGCCATGGCAAGAAAACAAGGACTTTACGTTTTGCAGAGAACTTTGTTCCTCATCGTCAGTAGAAAATCTCGACTGTTAATGAGGAAGACTTCTACAATAATGAGGGTTTGAATTTAAGAATGCTTTACCATAGGAGCTGTAATGATACGCTTGTTCGTCACCAGGTGGCTCGCTGTCAAGGTCTGTCTAGGGAGGTCAAGTCACGAATGCTTCTTATGGAGCCGCCATATTGGGTCTTTAAGCGAGCGTAACCAAAGGCAAGTGCATTTGAATTTAGAGGATTTCGGTGCCGTACATTGAAATAAAAACAGAACATCAACTATTTTTCGTAAAGAATTTTACTGGGCATGTACTGTTCATGTATATATAACTGTATAACACTTAAATGATATTAATTACATTCACAGCTATTTGAATAGGAAGATAATTAGCAGAGCCTGAAATTCTTTTTTTTTCCTTTTTTTTTTTAGAAACAAGAATCAACAGGAAAGCTCATGTCCTACTCTTTTACTACTTTACAACTAGGTCTTACTGTGTTTCCTATTAATATCATCTGTCCAATACGTAATCTTATTGACCGAAACATAGAAATCTGTACAGTACCTGTGTCATATTATTATTAACGGTACATGAAATACTGAACTTGAAGTACTATACTTAAAGTACTAAGAGATAGTTGTAATAAATTACCTTCAGCGTTTTCTTTATTAAGAAAACAATTACCGATACTGCGTTTCTAAGGGGTTACCCCAGTGTGTTGACGAACACTGAATGCCTCTTGAGTTGAGTGCATTAAATGATGTATGGTATCGGTAACTGTTGTTATCCATTCATGTGGTATTTCTTTGGGTTCTAAGGCAAAAATACTCTGCACATGTGCAATAAGAGTGATGTTCTTAGCTACTCTTAACTAGTTTATTGATAACCCATGCAGCTTATCGATGGCTTACTTCTAAAACCTCGTATCTCCCAATGCACTCCCTATCCATTTTCTTCCTTAAGACTGGTCACGCCTCCCAGCCACATATGGATGTACAGTCCATCAGAACCATTTTCGTTCTGTTCATTTTCCTATGCTGATGTGTAAAGGAAAATGAACCTTAAATACATTAAACTGTAGGAGTGCTTAAATTCGCCATTAAAACAACGTCCCTACAATACGGTATGATAAGGTCCATTTTCCTTTACACGATTGCACAGGAAAATGAACACTCTGGAAAAGGTTCTGATGGAATGCATATAAATATGTGACTGGGAGGCGTGACCAGTCTTAAGGAATATAATGGGTAGGAAGAGCATTGTAACATACGAGGTTTTAGAAGTAAGCCGACGTTATATAGTACCAAGTGGTGGTGGTGATTGTTGTTTTAAGAGGAAGTACAACTGGGCAACCATCGTCTATAAACACTAATCAGAAGAAAACAAATGGAAGGGGTCCAACACTTCGAAAAATGAAAGTATCGGCAAAAGAAAGATAAAGGCCACAAAGTGCGTGGAAATGAAAACTTCCTAGGCCGCGAATGCGCTAATGCCGTCGCGGCCGGGAAAGAACAAGTGTTGACCAGGGGAAGTCGGATGGGATAGAATAGGTCAGAGCCAAACACAAGTGAAAGCAATGTCAAGACTCAGCTAAGGGCCTCGTAGTCACAACCCAGATTGATTTCCCCCTGTGGGTGGGGGCAATAGAATAACACCCACGGTATCCCCTGCCCGTCATAAGAGGTGACTGAAAGTGGCGTCAGGAGCTCCTAACTAGGGAGCGTGGGTTGGCGACCTCGGGGCTCTCAACTGAGTCCTAACGTTCATGCATATAATAATAATAATAATAATAATAATAATAATAATAATAATAATAATAATAGTGGTTAAGAAAATTACAGCCATTGGTAGATACGATTCCTTAAGAAATATAAATTCAGTCACTATTAAGTTGAGTTAACCTAGGTTAGGCTATTTTAGGGATTACATTAGGATATTATGTTAGGCTACGGTACGTTAAATTACAGTAGTTGGTTAGTGCGAGTGTTGTGATCTTTAAGTATTTGTCCAGCCAGATAATGTACTCCATAGAGCATTTAAGGTGAATGAAATATAGCTGTAAATAATAACTACAGTACCGTAAAAGACTGCTATTAACAATTATTGTTGTAATGATGACAAGCTGGACACAAATTGTTGGTTTTAAGAGACAGGCCAGCGAAATTAACCAATTACGATTAAAATTCTTGACTTTGCCGGGAATCGAACCCGGGACCGCTATGACCAAAAGGCAAGCACGCTAATTATTGGAGCCGGAGGCATGAAAAGGAAATTTTCATAAACAACAATATTACTATTACACATTTCCTGTTACTTTCCTTGCTTGATTTGAAAGACAGTTCCCTTTCTTTGGGAGGTTTCCTATCATATGTCAAAGACTTGGGTGAATTAGGGACGTTGAAAATTGTTGGGATGGAATTCCACTTGAGTAGGT
The DNA here is from genome assembly GCF_040414725.1 of Anabrus simplex. Lineage (NCBI taxonomy): Eukaryota > Metazoa > Arthropoda > Insecta > Orthoptera > Tettigoniidae > Anabrus > Anabrus simplex. The sequence goes on along the minus strand of NC_090269.1, from coordinate 370,265,713 downwards.
TCCGTCCATCTGCCCTCTTTAGTTCAAATAGTGATTCTTCAAAATTATGCTAGAAGAAAATACACAATAAGACCTATAAATATAAAACATCGTTCATACAAACAGATTACTGTATTATTCAGGAATAATACGAGTGTACAAGTTCACAAAACCGCGCACAAGACGGAATTATCTGTAGATTACCATTTGTCATGCCTACAGTTTTGTACCCACTGAGCTCTCCTTTGCTTAACTTTCGGGAAGCGAAACACTCTAATTCCGTCAGTTGTCTTATTTTGACAATTTGGAGCGGCACACTATCCCATTTTCTTTCAAAATACAAGTAATAACTCACATCATTACATCGTGCACGCCCACATAACAACGATATTTGAGACCCAATATGGCCGCCACCGCAAAGGATTGTGGTAGCGTGACCAGACCTCCCTAGACAGACCTTGCTCGCTGTATGCTGGCACAGCGCTCCAAGCGGGAGCTGACGACAACACTAAGCTCCAATCACGGCCGACTGGATCCCTCGCGGCGCTCTTTAGCTAGCTAGAGCGACGCATCAAGTCGGCCGTGCTCCAGTTAAGATGTTTTATCACGCCATGTGTGCGTGAGAAGTAATGAAGAGGACATCAGACGAATCAGGGACGAAAGTGGTAGAAGTAAATAGAAACTAATAAAATAAAATGTAAAGACACTATGACATAATAGAACAGAGGTGAAGAGCGGAAAGAAAGTGTTTGAAAAGAACAGGGGATGATAATGATGTGAGATGGTGTGGGAGGGGGAGTATAACTGGTGTTCACACGTTATGAAAATATGACAAGTAACACATAACAAATAGCTTGGAATAAACCACATGGTGATGACGAAAGTACGAATTTGTAAAACACCGAAGCGAAATAATAATTTATCTACGTAAATCCCTTAATGGCTGGCTACCACGTATTACTTACCTGAAAGCCAGTGTCCCTGTTGAAACTGTTAGGACTTTTACGCATTTCCACCCCTACCCGTATAACCCTAGACCTGTACTGTTTAGTGCGGGTAAGAGCTTGAACATCTTGGAACACGACGTCATGACCCGACGATAGGGCGTGCTCAGCTATTGCTGACTTTTCTGGCTGGTTGAGACCGATATTTCTTTCGTGTTCCTTGATGCAAGTCCCAATGGACCGACGTGTTTGGCCAATGTATACCTTACCATAAGTACAGGAATTTTACACCCCAGGGTGTAATAGTGGGGACAATTTATCCTTACCAAACAAGATTTTATTATTATTATTATTATACTTGCGGAGTATCTTGACAATTCTGTCTATGGTATTGTGAATGTAAGGCAGGTACACAGTTCCCTTCACTTCTTCTTTCTGTGAGCTTTGCTTAATTGTCACTCTGGACTGCAGGCCTCTATGAATCTGAACATCGTTGTATCCTGGATATTTGTTGGCTCACAAATTCGTATTGCTCGCGTGGTGAGTGTCGCAAGATGCCCTGTTTTAGTGCTGGTTGGTGATGAGAATCCGCATGGAGATAGTGATTTGTGTGAGTAGGCTTACGATAGACGGTATGTCCTAAAGAGCCGTCTGGTTTCCTTCATACTAGAACATCCAAGAAAGAAAGGCAACCGTCCGACTCAATATCTATAGTGAATTTAATTGAAGGATCTTGCTGATTTAAGCGGTTTAAAAATACATGAAGTTCCTCAGGACCTTCTGTCCATACCAGAAATCATAGGTTTGACGGGCGCCAAAGCAATAGCCATTAAGACAAAAAAGAAGCTCGTTGAATCTCTAGTCTACTCAGTCTTCTTGTATGGCGCAGAGACGTGGACCATCCTCAAACGTGATCGTGAACGGATAGAAAGCTTTGTAATGTGGTGCTGGAGGAAAATGTTAAGGATTCCTTGGACAGCTCATCGCACGAACACATCAATCCTGAACCAACTTCAGATAAAAGTTCGTCTATCGTGTAAGGTCTCTCAACGAATTGTACGCTACTTTGGACATATAATGCGCCGAGATGGTAGTCTACAAAAGCTGATTGTTGAGGGCAAAGTCCAGGGAACCAGACAACGAGGACGAATACCAACGCGATGGATTGACATGGTGAACGGCCCCCCCACAGTGTTCTCTCAGAGTAACCACATTGAAAGCTTTAGATAGGGAAGAATGGCGGAGTATGGTTCATCGGCTAGAGGGCTGAATATTATGATAGTCACGACGCCTCAGTCATGAGGCAAAACGAAGAAGAAGAAAAAGAAGAAGAAGAAAGCAATAGCCACCTTCTCAAAATGCTCCATAAATAAATTAGCCACTGCCGGCGAGAGTGGACTTTCCGTCTGTTCGTAAAATGTCCCACCCCGACAAGAACTAGCTCGAAGTCATGCAGTGATGAAATAGCTCAGTAATGTCCTCATGGAACAGGTGCTCAGTGAGAGACATGGCCGAATCAATCGGCACTTTAATGAACAAGGACTCCACATCGATACTCATCAGCAGTGTATTGGGTTGAAGCGTTGTGGTTGACAACTTGTTGCCGAAATACAAAGAGTCCCTAAGGTATGATGCAGTACGTCCTTAGTTATTTAGCCAGAGCATAAGTAGGAGAACCTAAGAACCTATCGCACTAATGAATGGTCCTAGGAGAACGTCTTCCTTATGGATTTTAGGAAGTCCTTATAATCTAGATGGCACTGCGTCCCCCGAAATCAGATGTTTGGACACCTCTTTATAAATCGCGGATTGAATTAAGAGCTTCACATTGGCGTTGGACACATGAGGGTCACGTGAGTTCTATCTGTAAACAGGCTCTGAGAACATAGCCGAGATCTTGTTCTTATACTCGTTAGTGTTCATTACCACCGTCGCGTTACCCTTATCAGCTGAGAGAATGGTCAGTTCAGAGCCCTCTTTAAGTTCCTTCAAAGCTCTTGTTAAATCAAGGCGCGGGTTCAACAGCAGACCTAATAAGTCTCACACGTTTCTTTCGCACTTCCTCAGGCTCATCCGTAGGTGTGAGACTGTGTGTACTTCCCCAGCCTGTGTGAGACACCTAAAATTCCTTCGCATATCATGACAACTTGTTGCCGAAATACAAAGAGTCCCTAAGGTATGATGCAGTACGTCCTAAGTTATTTAGCCAGAGCATAAGTAGGAGAACCTAAGAACCTATCGCACTATTAACTATCACATTATTAACCAAAAACGAAATCATTACTCAGAATTGTCACTTAGGAAACTTTCACCCTGTATATACAGGATGCAGTGAAATTCGCACACTCGGGCGTTCTAGCGCGACTCCTCACATGCCAGCAATAAAAAATGTATCTCACAAAATTTCGTCCTACGAGTATATCCGGGAGAAAAAGGACGTTGAAGAGTGGCAATCTGGCAACACTGTAACCACATGCAGGGTACCTGAAGCCAGAATCGAACCCTCGGCCTAATGCATGCTAACCCAAAACTCTATCCACTGCACCAACTGTACAGCACGACTAGTATGTGCTGACAAAGGTAGTTACCATACATGTGGTTACAGTGTTGCCAGATTTCCACTCTTCAACGTTCTTTTCCTGCCGGATATACTCGCAGGACGAACTTTTGTGAGAGATATTTTTTTATTGTTGGCATGTTAGGAGTCGCGCTGCGACGCCCGAGTGCGCGAATTTCGCTTCTCTCTATATAATTGAGGCCCTCCGTAGGTCATATTTTCAATCAAACGGTAACTCGACCATTCTGGTCCGATATTTAGTTCCAGGGCGGTAAGCCCGAATGTAAGCGCACGATTTCATTACAATAGTTCAAATGTATGTAGCCACATTTTATAGACGACGTCACGTCAAGTAGATTTCCTCTGTGATTTCTGTTCACTTTTACTAGGTGAGATACAAGTAGTTCAGTGTGATGAAAGTAACATTTAAAATATCTGAATGGAAATAATTAATGGCGAAGAGGCAATCATGATAACAGCTATTGAAGCAACTGAATGTAAATTAGAGATTAATAAAGAAAATAAAAAGTGATAACGTTGACATTGTGGTTCTATCAGATTCAGTACGCCCTGAACCAGATTGCCCAGCTCCAAGAACAAACGAGTAAGGCAGACCTGAGATCTCCTTCAAGAAGACACAATGCATGACCAACATCGAGACAGAGACAGAGAAAGGATACAGAAAGTGGAGAAACTGATATATCTGGGAGAGTGGATAGACAACAACTTGCCAGAAAGAGAGGCCCTCATATCGAGAATTAACAAGATGAACTTGGCGTACGAACTAACTACGAACAGCCACAGTAAGAAGAAACTTTCAATCAATGCAAAACTTGACATTATGAGATTGTGATCCGTCTGGAAGCCTTATATGCAGCTGGGTGTTTGAATCTGATTATGATTTTTAATAGGATTGGTCAAGAAGTTGGAACTGGTGGAAAGGAAAAATGCTGAGGAAGATACTGGGATCCGAAAGAAGAGTGGATGGATCTTACAGAAGGAAAGGACGGAACATATCTCACACACCATCCGGAAGAAGAGAACCATGTTCTTCGGACCCATCTACAGAATGGACCTAGGAATACTAGCCAACCAGGTAGTATGGTATCTTGAGACCATAAAAACTATGGCGCGCTAGCGTTAGGAAGTGAAGAAGGATCTGAAATAATTGGAATACAACGAATTGAAGTCAGCAACTGGGGAACTTACAACTCCAGAAATAAAAACAACAAGAATTTCCAAGAAAAAATTAGATCCCTATCCCAAGCACATTGCAAGGACATTACAGAGTGAATGAATGAGTAACGGAATAGGATCAAAATCCAGAAGTAGCTGAAATCGAATTATTATTATTATTATTATTATTATTATTATTATTATTATTATTATTATTATTATTATTATTATTATTATTATTATTATTATTATTATTACTATTACTTATTATTATTATTACTACTATTATTATTATTCAAGTCGACACAATTATTCAACCAGAAGAGATAAATCGGGGAAAAATGTCAGAACAGCTAAACTACAAAGAGCTTACCTGGAACAGAGAGCGTACAACAAGAAATCAATATCACTGCAATAACAATAATGTTAATGTTATTTGTTTTACGTCCCACTAACTACTCTTTTACGGTTTTCGGAGACGCCGAGTTGCCGGAATTTAGTCCCGCACGAGTTCTTTTACGTGCCAGTAAATCTACCGATACGAGGCTGACGTATTTGAGCACCTTCAAATACCACCGGACTGAGTCAGGATCGAACCTGCCAAGTTGGGGTCAGAAGGCCAGCGCCTTAACCGTCTGAGCCACTCAGTCCGGCAATATCACTGCAAAATGACGATAGTTACTACTACAGTCATAAAACCCGAGCCACTTTATGCATTAGAACGCCTGATAACTGGTGGGCAAACACAAACAAAAGGAAACAAAAACAAAAGAGGAGAAATTCTCAGAAATATCATAGGACCAAAATACGAAAATGGAATGTGCACGACAAATAAACCACAAGAAATGTATCAAGTCACAGAAAAAATCACAGATACGAATAGAAAAAAGGCGATTACAATTCTACGGACATCTGCACAGAATCGATAACAACAGGCTGACAAAGTTAGCACTATCTCTGAAAATCCAAAACAACAACTACTACTACTACTACTACTACTACTACTACTACTACTTAATATTTTCATTCCTCCAATTGTTTAGTGAAAATGAAAGACGTACAAGAAACTGGTATTAAGCAAGAAACCATTCAAGATAGAACAAAATAAGCTTAGTAACCAGCTTATACGTATAATAATAATAACACCGGCCCCGCGGAGTAGGGGTAGCGAGTTCGAATTCCTGGCCAGCACACGTGATTAGAATTGAGGAGCTCTCCGACGGTGAGTTGATGGACACGGTCTAGAAAGCCAAAAGGAAAACAGCCGTGAGGGCTCGTCGAGCTCACCACAGGTAACCTCGTAATCTGCAGGCCTTCGGGCTGAGCAGAGGTCGCTTGGTAGGTCAATGGCCCTGCGGGGCTGTTGCGCCATGTGATTTCGTTTGGTTTCATAATAATAATAATAATAATAATAATAATAATAATAATAATAATAATAATAATAATAATAATAATAATCTTATTACCTCAGCTACAGAGTTTAAATCATCTTATTTGACGTCATTTAGGGAAAGCCTGCAAGACAACTTCAACATTCCAATTTAATCTACCAGATGTCGGAGTATATGGAGCCCTGTTGGGTGATCTACAGCTGAGCTTTAATTTTGATGGATAAACACCAAATATGAAACCAGAGAAATTTAGCATACTGACAGAACATGACACGAAGTAGTGAGTTAAGTTCTTTTCATCCTCAAAAATTCGACTCTGCTGGATTTGAACTCATTATAATATTATTGATAATATTTGTTTAGACATCTAAACACAAATTAAGGAGCTAAAAGTACGAGCATGACATTTTTTTAAACTTAATATAATAAACAATCTGGTGGATATCTGCCTGCTGTCATTTCTGTCATTTCATTGCATCCATCTCTTGGCACAGGCCAGAGTAAAGCTTCCACCGAAGTCCCAGTCAACATCCATGGCTGTGACAATATGGAAGTTGCTGGGGGTATGGGTAGTGCTGAGTAATGAGTTTCAGAGCATGACTAGTGCATCTGAGTGTTATGAAAGGTGCTGCTCATAAGGTCACTCGTGCTGCAATAGTACTTTCTGACCCAGTGAGGAAAGCAATGGCAAACTACCTCACTCCTCATCTTGCCTAGTACGCCTCATTTTGGTGCTGCCATTGGTTTTTGGGGTTTCCGAATAACCTCATAAACTTTGGTGGTGCTATTTGAGGATCCAACCAGCCTCTGGGCTGATGACCTAACAGACAGACAGACATGGTGGATATATCGTCGCTCCTATGCCTAAACCGTCAATATGACAGTGTTCCTCCTATCCATTATTTCCCATAAGACTGGTCACGCCTCCCAACCACGTATTGATAAGCAGTCCATCAGAACCAATTTCGTTCTGTTCTTTTTCCTATGCCCGTGTGTAAAGGAAAACAAACCTTACCGTACCGTGCTGTGGGAATGTATGTTTGCATGACGTATTTATCCGCTCCTAGAGTATGGTGTAGTAGGTTAATTTTCCTTTACACACACGAGCATAGGAAAAGGAACTCAATGAAAATTGCTCTGATAGACTAATGGACCGCATATCAATATGTGGCTGGGAAGCGTGACCAGTCTTAAGGGAAATAATGGATAGGAAGAGCCTTGTCTCATTCACGGTTTTGACATAGGAGCGACGATATGAGAGTGAGAGAATATTTAAAAGTAAAAAAGGGATAGTGGAGAAACAAGAGGCACTCTGAGTTAAGTCGACAGCTCGGTTGAAATAAGGCAAAGATAAATCAATCGAAGATAAGAATTTTCCAAGACATATCCAACGTACGGCAATTCAATCTTGGTAGAATACTTTCTTAGCTTCTTTCTATGCGATATGGATAGAAGATGTCCGTAACAATTAAGTATTCCTATAATATTTGTTTCTTCTTCTTCCGTTTTAGCCGACTATGGACCATGTTAATTCGAATTCAGTTTTATCACTTTCTGGCCTCTAATCCTCGTCCAGTTCTCATCCATCCTTTCACTCTGTATTCTCCTCCTTTCTTCTGTCTGCGGCGCTTGGGTACGGGACCTAACTTTTCCTTGAAACATCTTCGGCGCTTTGATTTTCGGCTTGTAATCATCCCTGTTGATGATTTCCGTTACTTGTATTCCCATTTCTTTCAGGTCCTTCTTCACATTCTGTTACCAGAGCACTCAAGTTTTCCTGGTCTCAAAAAAAATCTTATTATCTGATTGATCAGTCTTCCCGGGTTCATTCTGTACAATGTCAAAAGAACATGGCATTCCTCTTCCGGATGCTATCTGAGATCTTTTACATCTTGAGCTATAATTCTTGGTTTCCTACAATATTTATTTATTACAAAAGAATGTTTTGGTGAGAATTCTGCAACACACTGATGGATCATTTACAGAAATATCTTGGTCCAAAGTGGAAGTGAGTTCACAGACAAATATGACGTTAATATACATTGGCTTCATACCTAGTTTGCAAAGTAAAAGTGAAAGATTTGGACAATGAATATGTTATTGGATGCAAAAGATAGCAAAGTAGCTATGATCGTTTTCTGGTACGAGGTATATGACAAGGTATTTTTCTGAAACGGAAATGACGTGACCATGGTACTATATCCTAAGATCTAAAATGAAGTGTTATATACACTGACTGACAGAGCAAATGCAACACCAAGAAGGAGTGGTCAGAACTTTATGCCAATTGCAGGGTAGATTGACGTCACTGAGGTATGCTCATGATGTGAAATGCGCCGCTGTGCTGCGCACGTAGCGAACGATAAATGGGACACGGCGTTGGCGAATGGCTCACTTCGTACCGTGATTTCTCAGCCGACAGTCATTGTAGAACGCGTTGTCGTGTGCCACAGGACACGTGTATAGCTAAGAATGCCAGGCCGCCGTCAACGGAGGCATTTCCAGCAGACAGACGACTTTACGAGGGGTATGGTGATCGGGCTGAGAAGGGCAGGTTGGTCGCTTCGTCAAATCGCAGCCGATACCCATAGGGATGTGTCCACGGTGCAGCGCCTGTGGCGAAAATGGTTGGCGCAGGGACATGTGGCACGTGCGAGGGGTCCAGGCGCAGCCCGAGTGACGTCAGCACGCGAGGATCGGCGCATCCGCCGCCAAGAGGTGGCAGCCCCGCACGCCACGTCAACCGCCATTCTTCAGCATGTGCAAGACACCCTGGCTGTTCCAATATCGACCAGAACAATTTCCCGTCGATTGGTTGAAGGAGGCCTGCACTCCCGGCGTCCGATCAGAAGACTACCATTGACTCCACAGCATAGATGTGCACGCCTGGCATGGTGCCGGGCTAGAGCGACTTGGATGAGGGAATGGCGGAACGTCGTGTTCTCCGATGAGTCACGCTTCTGTTCTGTCAGTGATAGTCACCGCAGACGAGTGTGGCGTCGGCGTGGAGAAAGATCAAATCCGGCAGTAACTGTGGAGCGCCCTACCGCTAGACAACGCGGCATCATGGTTTGGGGCGCTATTGCGTATGATTCCACGTCACCTCTAGTGCGTATTCAAGACACGTTAAATGCCCACCGCTACGTGCAGCATGTGCTGCGGCCGGTGGCACTCCCGTACCTTCAGGGGCTGCCCAATGCTCTGTTTCAGCAGGATAATGCCCGCCCACACACTGCTCGCATCTCCCAACAGGCTCTACGAGGTGTACAGATGCTTCCGTGGCCAGCGTACTCTCCGGATCTCTCACCAATCGAACACGTGTGGGATCTCATTGGACGCTGTTTGCAAACTCTGCCCCAGCCTCGTACGGACGACCAAGTGTGGCAAATGGTTGACAGAGAATGGAGAACCATCCCTCAGGACACCATCCGCACTCTTATTGACTCTGTACCTCGACGTGTTTCTGCGTGCATCGCCGCTCGCGGTGGTCCTATATCCTACTGAGTCGATGCCGTGCGCATTGTGTAACCTGCATATCGGTTTGAAATAAACATCAATTATTCGTCCGTGCCGACTCTGTTTTTTCCCCAAATTTCATCCCTTTCGAACCACTCCTTCTTGGTGTTGCATTTGCTCTGTCAGTCAGTGTATTTCAGGAATATATGAGGAAACGTCTCTAGAAAAAGCCTCCCTAGGAATAGTCACCAAGACTGAAATCTCTGATTTTCTAAAAATTATGCTGTTGTGGATGGTTAATACCTTCACGTACACAGGCTTGACCACCAACGGTGACTCAAAATTTCCATCGGAAGAAGGAGGTAAATGATTCAAAGAAAAACTATTGACCTTGTGTGGGAGAATATTTTCTTAGTGGTAACCCTAATACCTATTTTCCCTCCGTGGCCTGGGAACACTCTGGATAACAAGCTTGTAAAACTTCAAGGATTCACTGACACTCAGTGTAACGCCCAGGTGAGTCCGGTGCTATCTCAACACCCGCAACCTTGCTTGTTTCCTGCTTGTTAACATCACTATTTGGTCTTAATATATTTGGTCCTTGGACTCATTCACGTAGGGCCTACGGATACGGGATGTCATAAATATTCTTTCACACAGAAGAACACAAGAATAGCCTCTTGTCACATTTTATCTGAACTTTGCTTTTGGTGGGAAAGTATTGTCATGAGAACCGTATAACATAACTTTATTCTACCAACCGCCGTAACCCATACATACATCTATATATATAAAATAAGAGTTTTGTCTGTACATTGCTCAGAATTTGAAAATAATGGTATTTCTGTATCGGTCATGTCCACAGTAACCAGGAAATGCACTTTTTACTTTTCCATAATGTCTGTCTGTCTGTCTGTCTGTCTGTCTGTCTGTCTGTCTGTCTGTCTGTCTGTCTGTCTGTCTGTCTGTCTGTCTGTCTGTCTGTCTGTCTGTCTGTCTGTCTGTCTGTCTGTCTGTCTGTCTGTCTGTCTGTCTCTTATGTATGTATGCATGTACACGCATCATTAGAAAACGGCCAAAGAGAATTTAATGAATATCGGTATGCAAAGTCGGGGAATAAGTCTCTACAATCTATGCTATAAATAATTTTAATCACGCTGAGTGAAATGGTAGTTTAGGGTAAAGCCTAAAATTTAATTCTTAAATATTTATGTTATTAGTGGTCGTATCTTAATGAAAATCGGTATTCAAAGTAGGGAAATGCGTCGCTATAATCCAGGCTATTAATAATTGCAATCACGCTGAGTGAAAAGGGCAATGCCTAAAATGTAATTCTCAAATATTTTTATTAGTGGTCGCATCTTAACGAAAGTCGGTAAGCGAAGTCGGGGAATAACTCGCTACAATTTAGGCCATAAATAATTGTATTCTGGCTGAGTGAAATGGTATTTTAGGGGAAGTCCTAAAATTTAATTCTCAAATATTCATGTTATTAGTGGTCGTATCGATATAAATACTGCATAATTAAAGTTATAGAGTATTAAATTTCCGATCATTCATGCCTTATTCATTATTACCGTACCGGCTATTATCATGAATTCATATATTCATGAATTTGGATTTTTCTTACCAAGTCCATATCAGTGCCGAGTCACAAGGAAACTGGTAAACAGAATTTAATAAAAATGGGTATGTTAAGTCGGAGAATAAGGAACTACAGTCTATGCTATAAATGTGAAGGCCTATAATATAGAAAGCTCATAAAAATGATCAACAATAACATTACATTGACCATTGTTTGTTGTGATGAGCTTCGTGTCATCTGTTGCCACTCAACTCCGATAGATAGGATTACTGCTGCGTACAGAGTATTGTTTTAAAATTTACCTTATGTTGCAGCGACACAGATATGTCTTATGGCGACGATGGGAATCGGCCTTGGCCTTGGCCTTAAATAAGGTACAGCCAAAGCATTTGCCTGGTGTGAAAATGTGAAACCACGGAATACCATCTTCAGGGTTACCGACAGTGGGGCTCGAATACACTATCTCCGGTATACAAGCTCACAGCTGCGCGCCCCTAACCGGACGGCTAACTCGCCCAGTCGTACCGAGTATAACAGCCTGCCTGAATATTGGCGGGAAGTAGCTGGAGTTAGATAACTTTGTTCTTTAGCATGCCATTCCTCCGGCTCATAAATTTTCTGTTACTACTGGTACGTAACACACTGGTTCATCAAAGCATTCAAGCTATTCAATCCCTACTCTGAGGCACTGATTGGAATGAGCAGAGTGCACATTTAACGGAATAATGACAGAGGAGTGTTTACGGTTGTCTACAGCCAGGTCATTCCAGCTCTGGAACTTTGGACTGTTAGATCGGCACCGTAGTACTGTTCGTTAAGAGTGAGAAAATGTGCGGTTTTTAATTTGATCGAGTATTTTATATGGTAACATTGTTTTTAATCGCTACTTTCCTACTGATGTTTTTGTAATGACCTATGTTGAATATGGAAAACAACAAAGTCAGTCTTTCTGAGAATACCGTAGCGAAGCACGGGTACATCAGCTAGTACATACACACATACATACATACATACATACATACATACATACATACATACATACATACATACATACATACACACATACATACATACATACATACATACATACATACATACATATATACATACATACATACATACATACATACATACATACATACATACATACATACCATACATACATGTGTCTGTCTGTTAGGTCATCAGCCCAGAGCCTGGTTGGATCCTCAAATAGCACCACCAAAGGTTATGCGGTTATAAGGAAACCCCAAAAACCAATGGCAGCACCAAAATGAGGCGTACTAGGCAAGATGTGGAGTGAGGTAGTTTTCCATTGCTTTCCTCACTGGGTCAGAAAGTACTATTGCAGCACGACTGACCCTATGAGCAGCACCTTTCATAACAGCTCTGAATGTCATTACTCAGCACTACCCATACCCCAGCAACTTCCATATTGTCACAGCCATGGATGTTGACTGGGACTTCGGTGGAAGCCACACTTTACTCTGGCCTGTGAGAAGAGATGGATGCAAAAGTACTGTATCCATCAAGAAATGACAGCAGGCAGCATACATACATACATACATACATACATACATACATACATACATACATACATACATACATACATACATACATACATACATACATACATACATACATACATACATACATACATACATACATACATACATACATACTACACCCTTCCGGGCCTCGAATGGATGACCCACGCATAAGAATGCCTCCACGTAACGGGGAAAACACCTACGGATGAGATTGGATTGAAGAGCGGGTCGAATTGCTTAACGAGCTTCGAACCGCTCCCCTTCCTACTTTCTGTGCCGGCCCGGCAGCCTGAGCACTTCGGGGAGTGGTACGTTCGAAAGAAAGACAAAAAAACAAATACTTAAGATGGAGCCTTATGTCTATAATATGAAAGAAGGATCTCTGGGTTCAAATGCCTACTGGATACTGCTTAGCACTGCTACAAATGACAAGAATCATAAAACAGGGGTTACGAATACTAATTTATTCAAATATGACATATTAAAGAAGTTGACACAGCTCTATACAATGAACTCTCCACATATGGGAGGAATAGAAAATAATGATCACTTTAAAATATGAATCGCCCATGGGCGTCGTCTGCATAACGGTGTGATCGAGGTTTTGCGATTGCTATCGTTCATCTTTCCTCATTACTTCATACCGTTCATGACATTTTTTTATATTATTCTTCTGTCGATCACACCGTGAGATGATCTGATGTCCCTACTCCCATATTACTTCCTGTTCTTAGCACGAAAAATAACCGGGGCCTACGCTACATAATTACCATATTAAAAGAAACATTTGCATGATACACAAACAAACACACATACCATTTAGCTAAACCCCGGACGCCCTCGTCTGTCACCAAGACCAGTCAACGCTGAACAAAGGTTCTGTTTGAACTCAAAAAAATATATATATATGCACATTAATTCTACACATACACAGATATATATATATATATACACTTCATGCATAAAGAAGAGCCATTCCTAGAAAGAAACAGCATGGTTATCACTGTCTCCGGCCCTAGGCGCAAGCTTGGGGCAGCTCGCTCAAGGGCGCCATCATAATCTAGGGTCGAACTGGCCGACTCCCGACCGAGAGGTACTGTGGATTTCTGGAAATCCCTAGGCTAGCTACAGTCTCATATCACCGGATATCTGGGGGAGATCTCTACTCATTCATTAAATACCTTTAAAATCAGCGTGATAATATCATTATATAAGTATTCTTCGCTAAGCCATTTAAACCAAACAGAAGAGCACGGTGGAGACCCAGAGCCCCAAGTCTTAATACAATAGTACAGCGGGATCCCTCTGTCAGCGAGAGCCAAACACTCACACAAAAAAAAGAAGGGCGGCCATTCACTTCGCACGACCATTTCTCATTCACTGGCCACGCCAGATTCTTCTCTCCCTCACACGTCCACCCTTCTCATCTCGGGGACATATATCCATGGCCCACTTCATTTGTTTATTCATATTATCGTAGAATTCCCATAAAATACTCTTTTATTCTCTCCCTTCTCATTATTACCGCTGAACGCCGACTGTGGGCACGATCACTTCTAACTCATCTCATCGTAAATTCCTCGGGCATTCGGCCCTCTGACTACGTCTCATATCGCGTATCTTCTTCCCTTGGGCATAGGGCTCTAATGACTCCTCAGTCCACTTTTCCATACTCCTCGCTCCTACCACAGGAAATATACCTATATTTAAATCTTGTGACCAAAGATTAGGGACTCCTGCCTCTGGGTCTCACCCCAGCTCTAGATTAAAAAAAACACTCCAAATCATTCTGGCCAATTAATAACAAAAAAAATCACGGGAGTCTTACACATAGTCCCTCACACTACCTAATAACACAGCATATACCTCTCTCGGTCGGGATTTCTTCTCTCTTGCTGTACATGCACTGATTATATGTGTAAGCTAGGCATGCATTGTCTGACTGACCCATGAGTTTCCCCGGCATATACGACAGCCACGTGGGACAGTAACTAACAACATTTTGACATGGTTCTCCCTGCTCGCTAGCATTATTGTTCCAGCCACCCCTAAGGGGAACTCAAATATTCTCCTAACCTTGTTCCCATATTTGCTAAGACATTCTACATATTACTAAAAATATAACCCTCACGATAAGCTAATCATTAAGAAAAAAATGAGTCGTCCGGGAATTTAGCTCCCTTGAATTTACTCCAACATTACAGTATAAAGATCAATAAAATTTCCATATTTGGACATGCATTATCATACAACATTTTGATATTTACAAAAGAAAGCTAATCCTATCCCCGGTTACATTATCATGCTTAAGAAATTAGATTTGGACATCACTCATCTGTTTGGTGGCCGTTGTTTTTCCTTCCACGGGAGACCCATGGTGGAGTTTAGTGCTGCATGACCCCGCGGTTGGTGGCGGGCGTGCAGTCCTTCATCCCTGGTCCATACAAGTCCGACATCCTGGGGAACTCGTTCACAGCTGAAATCTTACAGTAATCCAAAATGGGTAACACTTCACCACTCGTCACACGGCCTCTATTTCCAGAGTTTACACCACGAATAAGCCGGTCTTTCAAATCACGGCGGGCGCGTTCACAGCAGGGATCGGGTGGCTCACGACACTCGAGCACCCTGATTCAGAGTAACACTTTGGGTGATACCAAATTATGAATGTAACTGGCTCCTTTAAACCGGCACTGTCCCAGCCGTATTCCGCTACTCGTTTGTAAATTATGCTCGCGGATTAACTAGTTGACACGCGGCACAGAGACAATTCACCTAGGCTCGTTTGGCCTCCCGTTACACTTCACAAAGGCTTTGTTCTTCTCGACGCAACGGACACAATAACCCTCTTAGTAAGCGGTCAATGGGTTCGGACTGTAAAACTGGAGCACCGCGGGACATAGTGTCCCTTCTCAACGACCCGCAAAGAACTGTCTTCTGCGATGGCCAGCCCGGCCTATATCATTTTGCCCGCCGGAAGCCTGGGGGCGTAAACGTTCACGGTACATTAAGAACAAGAGCTCCTTTCATACCAAGAATTGAAGACATTTAAATAGTGCATCTTGTGGCCCTCGACCTCCTCTTTCATTTGAGCAAGGCGTGCTGGACCTACGATCGGCAGTTTTTATGCAATTTGCTTCCCGCCTTTGATTAATTCATAGCGTCCCTTGGGGGATGGAGTCATCTTTTGAGCGGGACTCTAAGCTAGGGTGACGCTGTTGTATTCACACGTGTTAGCGATATGTTACATCTGGACAGCTGGTGACCTCATTTCTTCCCCTGAATAAATTATTACATATTTTTAGTCTGGGAAACGCAGAAAATTCAGCTCTATTCATTTGTGTGTCTCACATAATTTTCATATCATACATACATACATACATTATCATTATAGACTGTTATGCCTTTCAGCGTTCAGTCTGCAAGCCTCTGAGAATTTACTAAACGTCGCCACAATCCTCGATTTGCAACTAGTGTTGTGGCCTCATTTAGTTCTATACCTCTTATCTTTAAATCGTTAGAAACAGAGTCTAAACATCGCCGTCATGGTCTCCCTCTACTTCTCTTACCCTCCATAACAGAGTCCATTATTTTCCTAGGTAACCTATCCTCCTCCATTCGCTTCACATGACACCAACACCGAAGCCGGTTTATGCGTACAGCTTCATCCATCGAGTTCATTCCTAAATGAGCCTTTATCTCCTCATTCCGAGTTCCCTCCTGCCATTGTTCCCACCTGTTTGTACCAGCAATCATTCTTGCCACTTTCAAGTCTGTTACTTCTAACTTATGAATAAGATATCCTGAGTCCACCCAGCTTTCGCTCCCATAAAGCAAAGTTGGTCTGACAACAGACCGATGTAAAGATAATTTTGTCTGGGAGCTGACTTCCTTCTTACAGAATACTGCTGATTGCAACTGCGAGCTCACTGCATTAGCTTTACTACACCTTGATTCAATCTCACTTACTATATTACTAACCTGGGAAAACACAAAACCTAAATACTTGAAATTATCGACCTGTTCTAGCTTTGTATCACCAATCTGACATTCAGTTCTGTTGGATTTCTTACCTACTGACATCAATTTAGTCTTCGAGAGGCTAATTTTCATACCATACTCATTGCACCTATTTTCAAGTTCCAAGATGTTAGACTGCAGGCTTTCGGCACAGTCTGCCATTAAGACCAAGTCGTCAGCATAGGCCAGGCTGCTTACTACATTTCCACCTAACTGAATCCCTCCCTGCCATTTTATACTTTTCAGCATATGATCCATGTAAACTACAAACAGCAAAGGTGAAAGATTACAGCCTTGTCTAACTCCTGTAAGTACCCTGAACCAAGAACTCATTCTACCATCAATTCTCACTGAAGCCCAATTGTCAACATAAATGCCTTTGATTGGTTTTAATAATCTACATTTAATTCCATAGTCCCCCAGTATAGCGAACATCTTTTCCCTCGGTACCCTGTCATATGCTTTCTCTAGATCTACGAAACATAAACACAACTGCCTATTCCTCTCGTAGCATTTTTCAATTACCTGGCGCATACTGAAAATCTGATCCTGACAGCCTCTCTGTGGTCTGAAACCACACTGGTTTTCATCCAACTTCCTCTCAACGACTGATCGCACCCTCCCTTCCAAAATGCCTGTGAATACTTTGCCTGGTATACTAATCAATGAGATACCTCGATAGTTGTTGCATCCTTCCTGTTCCCTTGCTTATAGATAGGTGCAATTACTGCTTTTGTCCAATCTGAAGGTACCTTACCAACACTCCACGCTAATTTTACTACTCTATGAAGCCATTTCATCCCTGCCTTCCCACTATACTTCACCATTTCAGGTCTAATTTCATCTATTCCTGCTGCCTTATGAAAAACTGCCCCGAAAAACTTTCTATATCCTGAACCTGCTTACTGTCTACTGTTCGAAACTTCTCACTAATCATATCCATGTACTTCTGTCTAATTTCCTCGTCCGGGAGATTTTCTACCCTTATTCGTTTGCAGACAGATTTCACTTTCTCTACCCTAGGCCTAGAGATACTTAGTTCACTACAGATCAGATAATGGTCTGTATCATCGAAAAATCCCCGAAAAACTCGTACATTCCTAAAAGATTTCCTGAATTCAAAGTCTGTTAAGATATAGTCTATTATGGATCTGGTACCCCTAGCCTCCCATGTGTAGCGGTGAATAGCCGTATGCTTGAAGAATGTATTTGTAACAGCTAAACCCATACTAGCACAGAAGTCCAGCAAACGCTTCCCATTCCCATTAGCTTCCATATCTTCCCCACATTTACCAATCACCCTTTCGTATCCTTCAGTTCTATTCCCAACTCTCGCATTGAAATCGCACATTAGCACTTTCCACTTCCTCAAGCATAATTTCACCAACATCATTTTCCTCCTCCCCATGAGCTTGGCTGTTTGCAACACCACCATGATGATTTCCTTTTACATTGAGAAGATGTTCAAAATATTCCCTCCACCTCTCCAGTGATTCCCTGGGATCTGTTATGAGTTCACCTGAATTACTCAAAACACTGTTCATTTCCTTTTTCCCTCCCTTCCTAAGATTCTTTATTACTGTCCAGAAAGGTTTCCCTGCTGCTTGGCCTAGCCTTTCCAGGTTATTACCAAAATCTTCCCATGACTTCTTTTTGGATTCAACAACTATTTGTTTCGCTCTGTTTCTTTCATCCACGTACAAATCCCTGTCTGCCTCGGCCCTTGTTTGGAGCCATTTCTGATAAGCCTTCTTTTTACGTTTACAGGCTGCTCTCACTTCATCATTCCACCAAGATGTTCGCCTTTTCCCATCTTTACACACAGTTGTTCCTAGGCATTCCCTTGCTGTTTCTACTACAGCATCCCTGTATGCCACCCATTCACTTTCTATATCCTGAACCTGCTTACTGTCTACTGTTCGAAACTTCTCACTAATCATATCCATGTACTTCTGTCTAATTTCCTCGTCCGGGAGATTTTCTACCCTTATTCGTTTGCAGACAGATTTCACTTTCTCTACCCTAGGCCTAGAGATACTTAGTTCACTACAGATCAGATAATGGTCTGTATCATCGAAAAATCCCCGAAAAACTCGTACATTCCTAAAAGATTTCCTGAATTCAAAGTCTGTTAAGATATAGTCTATTATGGATCTGGTACCCCTAGCCTCCCATGTGTAGCGGTGAATAGCCGTATGCTTGAAGAATGTATTTGTAACAGCTAAACCCATACTAGCACAGAAGTCCAGCAAACGCTTCCCATTCCCATTAGCTTCCATATCTTCCCCACATTTACCAATCACCCTTTCGTATCCTTCAGTTCTATTCCCAACTCTCGCATTGAAATCGCACATTAGCACTATTCTATCCTTGCTGTTGACCCTGACCACGATGTCACTCAATGCTTCATAAAACTTGTCAACTTCATCCTCATCTGCACCCTCACATGGTGAATACACGGACACAATTCTTGTCCTAATTCCTCCCACTGACAAATCTACCCACATCATTCGCTCACTTACGTGCCTAACAGAAACTATGTTGCGTGCAATGGTATACCTGATAAAGAGCCCTACCCCAGACTCTGCCCTTCCCTTTCTAACACCCGTCAAGTACACTTTATAATCTCCTATCTCTTCCTCATTATCTCCCCTTACCCGAATATCACTTACTCCTAGCACATCCAGATGCATCCTCTTTGCTGACTCAGCAAGTTCTACCTTCTTTCTTCCATAAGCCCCATTAATATTGATAGCTCCCCATCGAATTCCATTTCGTTCGCCAAGTTGTGTCCAAGGAGTCCCTCGCCTGTCAAATGGGAGTGGGACTCCATTACTCCCATAGGTCCGAGGCTTGCTTAAAGTGTTCTGAGCTCGGTAAATTCATGAAGCAGGATGCTGCCCTACTTGCACATAGTCCAAGTGAGGATCTCTCCTCTAACGGGTTATGGACCACCGGTGAATTGTGTAGTACTGGCCGCCTGAGCACAAGGAGGGCCACGACTCAGAATATGTCCGAGATGCCCACTCCCATTCCATAGCAACTGGTATCCCGACTCTCAGGACCACTTACTAGGCCACTCAGCCGTTGCCCATGGTTCACGAACTATGTCTGGATCAAAATATCATCCCATTTTTACGCGCCAAAATCCGACGTTGGCACCCGTGACACGTGCATAAAAAACCGGAAGTTCCTTATGTTAGTTTTTAACTCTGGGAAGCTAAGCCACACCTCGGGGCGTATCTGACTACTCCAGCATCGCGTCCTCTTCTAGCTCTCTCTGCAAGTTGAGAGGGTATTTCCGCGGGGGCTTGGCGCACGCTCTGTCTTCCCTTTGTTTTTCAGGCGCTCTTTCGCGGGTTCCGTTCTGGCCGGACGCCGCTCGATCCCCATCGCCCATACTGCTACCAATGACGCGACCTTTAGGAGTGATTTTAATTAAGTAGAAAGGCACCTATAACTCCAATGAGCTGTACAGGACACTGTACGGTTTCATTCTCCCCCTGCTTCATCAAAGAAAAATTATGAACTCGGGATTTTTCTTTCCTTTTCAACTGTCTCGGAAAGTAGTCACTGGTGATGTTCGCGTAACTTGTAGACCTTCTCGGTCAACTCTGTGTTCTCCAGTTGTATCTGGTAGCACAGATTAATTAAAGCGTTCCTAAGACCGGTCCTCACAGAGCATTCTCGACAATCTTCACAAGCTGATTCCTCGGACTCGCTCCCTTCTTCCAAAACAATGTGATTCACGGCATCATCTTCTTCATCGGCTTCCATTTCTTCCATTGGATCCGGTTTGTCCTCGTCATCCTCGGCTTCTCCTGGTTCTTCTTCATCCGGACCTTCTTCAGGGTGTTGTCCTGGGGCATGGTAAAATTTGGTTATCCGCAGCGTTGTAAGTGGTCTCTGTTCTTCCGTCCATTGACTGTACTTCGTAAGTGTTATTCTCTAGGTTCTGGATTATCCTATACGGCCCGATGTAAAGTTCTGCAAACTTTGGTAATACTTCCTCGCTGTCATACTCTTCTCGGCTTATGCCTGGACATCTTGCACCATTGTCTTCACACAAGTTCAGTTTTACTCTTTCTGGGCTCCCGCTGATTCCAACTTGGTCTTATCTGATGCATAATTAATAATATATTCGCGACCCCTTTAAATTATGTAGCAAAAAGTATTGCTCACAACTATGGTGGAATTTATTTACATAATATACAGTTCCTCGTGCGACCACAATTCGCTATCACTCCTGTAGATCCTCTCTTCGTCCTCCGGGACCGTAATCTGAGACGTGGGGGTCTAATTGGATGCCCCTGCCTCTGCATTTCTTAGGATGAGGTTCACAACTCTTCCCTTCCTTCTTCCTTCCTGCGCTAACGTTCCCGTAGCTGCACCGGTCCTCCTTCTTCCGAGCTCTGTTATTACGTAAGGTACGCTGCACGGGTCGCGATCCCATGGTTCTTCCGTAGCGTTGCTCCTCTCTTCCTAAGTGCAGTTTCCTCCGTGTAGTGAACCATCCGTACTTGTAGCGGTATCGTCTTTTACGTCGACCTAATACATTCTTCTTCCTTCTTCTGGGCAGAGATACCCAGTTCGATTCTCCAGCTGGTTGAAACTGTTTGTTCTCCATCACCTGTTCACTTAGCTCCGTACGAGAATTAGCGCTCGTACTTACGTCTCCCATTACATTTACATTGGCGACCTTTCTTTCATTATAAGCTAGGGATACGCCGGTCGTCTCTTGTCCACTCACAATGGCCTGTGTACTTAAAGATAGCTCGCCCCCTTCTTTCAGCTCTGCTCCCAGATGACCCAATGCCTTCCTTTCTTCTTTGGAGTTCACTACCTGCTCCCAGCAGTTTGTGTCCCTCTGTTCCACGGCTAATGCTATGTCCATTAACGAATCACACTCCCTGGCTCCATTCCTTGACCTTTCCATCTCGAACTTTTCGACATCTGGGGTCGCATCTCTTTCCACTAAGTCTTCTGGTTTGAGTTCGATATCGGCCTGATGTACACGTGACTCCATATCTTCTAGTCCTGAGTTCGACTCCACAGTACCTCCAACTGTCGCTTCCATGTCATTAGCCGTTCTCGCTGTTCCTGCTCCTACCAATTCAGTTTCTACTTCTTCTCTCGACTCCAGATGGCTTATCACGACGTCATCTATTACCTCCATTATTTCTTCCACTCTTGAGTACACTCCGCCAGCCATGTCACTCATCTCCAAGCCTGGTGGTCGCCGTATGTCAGTTTCATCTACCTCGACGTCACCCTGGGTTTCGGATGCGTCTATTTCGGTATCCCTTTTAGTGGCCACCTTCTCTACTCCGTTGTTCCTATCTCCTTTCACTATATGTTCTGTAGAAACTTTACAGATCCGTCCGACTCCCATTTCTTCGGTCATCTCCTTCCGTAGCTTCTCGACCTCATCGTACATCTGCGTCTGAACCTCCTTGAAATTGGTTGTCGCAGTATCCTGCACTTGGGCTATGCTGTCCCTGAGTTCATTCGCCACTTTGTTGAGGGACTCCGTCGTCTGCGTCCTTAGTTCTTGGACTTCCGCCTTGGCCTCTTGCATGTCTCTTGCAACATCCTCTACGCGGGTGCTCACCTTCTCCATCTCTTCCTCGCACGCGCTTACCCTAGTGTCCGTGAGGTCGATCCTATTTGTCACCCTAATCTCCACTTGCTTTAATTGCTGGATGACGTCCTCTAACTTCCCCTCTAACGCCTCGGTCATCTTTGCCTCCAGCCTCACGGCGTTCTCGTCGCTACGTTCACGACTTAATCTCATATCCTCTGCGAGCTCGTCTAACGAAGCCTTACTCGTAGCCGCCTGAGCCTGACGAAGCTCTGACTGCGTGTCTAATTGTTCTTTCAAAAGTTCCCCCTGCTTCTCGAACTGCGCCTTAACGTCTGCCAATAATTGGCACATCATTTCCCTCATGACCTCCATGTCCATATTAAATTCAATTCTGGAGAAAGTGGATTTCCCGTGGGCAGAAAATTGACCACTGGTGATCGACAGAAAGCATAGATACATTCAATTTTTTAAAAAATATAAATTTCAGCGTGACCTATCTTTACTCGAAATTCCAACAAATCAATCCAAGCTGAGCCTGCAAACGGCTTATGTCACGCCCCCTACCATTTTCAAGTCACAATTCATTGTATAGGAAATTTCATCATATCACTCGACAATAATAATAATAATGATTCTACGTTAGCCCTTAACCTGGAATAAGTTTTCCAGTCTCGCGCGCGGCCTACCGTGGGCTCGATTTTACGTATGCCGGAAACATGGCATACCCCAGTCACAAATGGATGTTATCACCTTGAGATTGATAAGATGACGTTAGCAGACAATTACCCGTCTCAAACTGGCAACATCGCATCCGTCACTGCGCAAAAATTAGAGCCTGGGTTGAGGTACCCTGCTCTTATCCGCGGCGTCTAAAGCCCTCTCGAAAAAATATTTATATCTGCCAAATTTCGTTACCTCAGCGCACAATCTTTGGCTGATACCCGTAACTGGCGAAATTTGAAGAATTTTGCCGGCCGTTTTAACCTCACACTGAGAGAACCATAACATTGTCTCTCAACGAACTGACAACTTCATAGTCTGTCCCGGGTACCAATTTTAATTTATGAGCGACACTCATGCGGATTTCCACTGAAACTGGACACATGATTTCTCTGTTCTTGTCATTTTCCTATCCTATTTATTATTCACGTCGCTCCCTTTCATGGCTCATCTTGTGTGAGTTATCATCACGGGTTGTGACTTACGCACATCCGTACGATGACCATGACAGTCCTGGTGAGTATCACACAATCTGAACAACCATTGCAGTATCCAATCTATAATTATGAATCTTAGCACTTCGGACATGTGCTTAACGTCTCCATCCGTTCGGTTACGTGGCGGGTACTCCATTTCAAATAAATGCCAACCCGTTCGATACCAAATGTAATCAGATTGTGGCACGAACCTGGCTATTTGACTCCATCATAGCACACTATCCTCCCTGTGGGCGGCCTATCTCTTACTAAAAATGCTCCAGCGTAAACTATAAACAATGGCCTGCCACGAAGGGCGCCATGTATACACCCTTCCGGGCCTCGAATGGATGACCCACGCATAAGAATGCCTCCACGTAACGGGGTAAACACCTACGGATGAGATTGGATTGAAGAGCGGGTCGAATTGCTTAACGAGCTTCTAACCGCTCCCCTTCCTACTTTCTGTGCCGGCCCGGCAGCCTGAGCACTTGGGGGAGTGGTACGTTCGAAAGAAAGACAAAAAAACAAATACTTAAGATGGAGCCTTATGTCTATAATATGAAAATAGGATCTCTGGGTTCAAAAGCCTACTGGATACTGCTTAGCACTGCTACAAATGACAAGAATCATAAAACAGGGGTTACGAATACTAATTTATTCAAATATGACATATTAAAGAAGTTGACACAGCTCTATACAATGAACTCTCCACATATGGGAGGAAAAGAAAATAATGATCACTTTAAAATATGAATCGCCCATGGGCGTCGTCTGCATAACGGTGTGATCGAGGTTTTGCGATTGCTATCGATCATCTTTCCTCATTACTCCATACCGTTCATGACATTTTTTTATATTATTCTTCTGTCGATCACACCGTGAGATGATCTGATGTCCCTACTCACATATTACTTCCTGTTCTTAGCACGAAAATAACCGGGGCCTACGCTACATAATTACCATATTAAAAGAAACATTTGCATGATACACAAACAAACACACATACCATTTAGCTAAACCCCGGACGCCCTCGTCTGTCACCAAGACCAGTCAACGCTGAACAAAGGTTCTGTTTGAACTCAAAAAAATATATATGCACATTAATTCTACACATACACAGATATATATATATATATACACTTCATGCATAAAGAAGAGCCATTCCTAGAAAGAAACAGCATGGTTATCACTGTCTCCGGCCCTAGGCGCAAGCTTGGGGCAGCTCGCTCAAGGGCGCCATCATAATCTAGGGTCGAACTGGCCGACTCCCGACCGAGAGGTACTGTGGATTTCTGGAAATCCCTAGGCTAGCTACAATCTCATATCACCGGATATCTGGGGGAGATCCCTACTCATTCATTAAATACCTTTAAAATCAGCGTGATAATATCATTATATAAGTATTCTTCGCTAAGCCATTTAAACCAAACAGAAGAGCACGGTGGAGACCCAGAGCCCCAAGTCTTAATACAATAGTACAGCGGGATCCCTCTGTCAGCGAGAGCCAAACACTCACACAAAAAAAAGAAGGGCGGCCATTCACTTCGCACGACCATTTCTCATTCCTTGGCCACGCTAGATTCTTCTCTCCCTCACACGTCCACCCTTCTCATCTCTGGGACATATACCCATGGCCCACTTCATTTGTTTATTCATATTATCGTAGAATTCCCATAAAATACTCTTTTATTCTCTCCCTTCTCATTATTACCGCTGAACGCCGACTGTGGGCACGATCACTTCTAACTCATCTCATCGTAAATTCCTCGGGCATTCGGCCCTCTGACTACGTCTCATATCGCGTATCTTCTTCCCTTGGGCATAGGGCTCTAATGACTCCTCAGTCCACTTTTCCATACTCCTCGCTCCTACCACAGGAAATATACCTATATTTAAATCTTGTGACCAAAGATTAGGGACTCCTGCCTCTGGGTCTCACCCCGGCTCTAGATTAAAAAAAAACACTCCAAACCATTCTGGCCAATTAATAACAAAAAAAATCACGGGAGACTTACACATAGTCGCTCACACTACCTAATAACACAGCATATACCTCTCTCGGTCGGGATTTCTTCTCTCTTGCTGTACATGCACTGATTATATGTGTAAGCTAGGCATGCATTGTCTGACTGACCCATGAGTTTCCCCGGCATATACGACAGCCACGTGGGACAGTAACTAACAACATTTTGACATGGTTCTCCCTGCTCGCCAGCATTATTGTTCCAGCCACCCCTAAGGGGAACTCAAATATTCTCCTAACCTTGTTCCCATATTTGCTAAGACATTCTACATATTACTAAAAATATAACCCTCACGATAAGCTAATCATTAAGAAAAAAATGAGTCGTCCGGGAATTTAGCTCCCTTGAATTTACTCCAACATTACAGTATAAAGATCAATAAAATTTCCATATTTGGACATGCATTATCTTAAAACATTTTGATATTTACAAAAGAAAGCTAATCCTATCCCCGGTTACATTATCATGCTTAAGAAATTAGATTTGGACATCACTCATCTGTTTGGTGGCCGTTGTTTTTCCTTCCACGGGAGACCCATGGTGGAGTTTAGTGCTGCATGACCCCGCGGTTGGTGGCGGGCGTGCAGTCCTTCATCCCTGGTCCATACAAGTCCGACATCCTGGGGAACTCGTTCACAGCTGAAATCTTACAGTAATCCAAAATGGGTAACACTTCACCACTCGTCACACGGCCTCTATTTCCAGAGTTTACACCACGAATAAGCCGTTCTTTCAAATCACGGCGGGCGCGTTCACAGCAGGGATCGGGTGGCTCACGAGACTCGAGCACCCTGATTCAGAGTAACACTTTGGGTGATACCAAATTATGAATATAACTGGCTCCTTTAAGTCGGCACTGTCCCAGCCGTATTCCGCTACTCGTTTGTAAATTATGCTCGCGGATTAACTAGTTGACACGCGGCACAGAGACAATTCACCTAGGCTCGTTTGGCCTCCCGTTACACTTCACAAAGGCTTTGTTCTTCTCGACGCAACGGACACAATAACCCTCTTAGTAAGCGGTCAATGGGTTCTGACTGTAAAACTGGAGCACCGCGGGACATAGTGTCCCTTCTCAACGACCCGCAAAGAACTGTCTTCTGCGATGGCCAGCCCGGCCTATATCATTTTGCCCGCCGGAAGCCTGGGGGCGTAAACGTTCACGGTTCATTAAGAACAAGAGCTCCTTTCATACCAAGAATTGAAGACATTTAAATAGTGCATCTTGTGGCCTTCGACCTCCTCTTTCATTTGAGCAAGGCGTGCTGGACCTACGATCGGCAGTTTTTATGCAATTTGCTTCCCGCCTTTGATTAATTCATAGCGTCCCTTGGGGGGTGGAGTCATCTTTTGAGCGCGACTCTTAGCTTGGGTGACGCTGTTGTATTCACATGTGTTAGCGATATGTTACATCTGGACAGCTGGTGACCTCATTTCTTCCCCTGAATAAATTATTACATATTTTTAGTCTGGGAAACGCAGAAAATTCAGCTCTATTCATTGGTGTGTCTCACATAATTTTCCTATGTCTGGATCAAAATATCATCCCATTTTTACGCGCCAAAATCCGACGTTGGCACCCGTGACACGTGCATAAAAAACCGGAAGTTCCTTATGTTAGTTTGGAACTCTGGGAAGCTAAGCCACACCTCGGGGCGTATCTGACTACTCCAGCATCGCGTCCTCTTTTAGCTCTCTCTGCAAGTTGAGAGGGTATTTCCGCGGGGGCTTGGCTCATGCTCTGTCTTCCCTTTGTTTTTCAGGCGCTCTTTCGCGGGTTCCGTTCTGGCCGGACGCCGCTCGATCCGCATCGCCCATACTGCTACCAATGACGCGACCTTTAGGAGTGATTTTAATGAAGTAGAAAGGCACCTATAATTCCAATGAGTTGTACAGGACACTCTACGGTTTCAATACATACATACATACATACCTCTTAATTATAGTCTGTTATGCCTTTCGGCGTTCAGTCTCCAATCCCCTGTGAATTTACTAATCGCAACTACAATCCTCTATTTGTAACTACTTCTGTGGCCTCGTTTTGTTCCTTACCTTTTATCCTTAAATCGTTAGAAACTGACTCTAACCATCATCGTCTTGGTCTCCCTCTACTTCTCTTACCCTCCATGGCGGAATCATTATTCTCCTAGGTAACCTATACTCCTCCATTCGCCTCACATGACCCCGCCACCGAAGCCGGTTTATGTGTACAGCTTCATCCATCGATTTCATTCCTATCTCAGCCTTGAATTCCTCATTCCGTGTACCTCCTGCAATTGTTCCTACCTGTTTGTACCAGCAATCATTCTCGCTAGTTTCATGTCTGTTTCTTCTGGCTTATGAATAAGATTTCCCGTAAAGGAAAGTTGATCTGAAAACAGACCGATGTAAAGATAGTTCCTAAATACTTGAAATTGTCTACCTGTTTCAGCTTTCTATGCCCAATCTGTTAAAGAAGAATACTGCAGATTAGATGGGTAGATCGAATTATAAATGAATAGTTAATGAATTGGTGAGAGCAAAAATATTTGGCGAAATTTGAACACTAGAGGAGATAGAATGATGGGACACAACTTAAGACATACAGGAGTTGTTCAGTTAACTTTAAGTGAAGTGATGGTGGTATGAATGACGGAAATAGACCAAGATATGAATATGAAAAACAGATTGGAGTGGATGTAGAATGTAGTACTTCCGTAGAAATGAGGCTACCTCAGAGTAGGGTGACATAGAAGGTTGTATCAAACTAGTCTATATATTGGTGACCCAAACAATAACACATTGAACTATATATATAACTTCACAATAGACACTGTAGAAATGTGCTGTGTGCAATGTATTGCTGAAGGTAAGTTAAGGACATACACTGTAATAATCCAGGAATCCAGCCCCGCCAGCAGCAATAGCAGACAGCCGTGAATGCAAATTAAGTTTCGCCGTCTTGACTCTTCAATGTTCTTATCTTAAAATGCAGGCTTTGAAGAATAGTTTTACTCCAAGAATCTTGTGCGTACTGATTTAAACAGGAGTCTGTCATTATTCAGTGATGTATAAAGATAAAATTACTATAACTGAGTAGAACAGTGAAAGGCTTCCCCTGATCGCATTGTAGGTTTCAATAAACACATCTGGTAAGGACTGTTAGGTTATTATTTCCGCGTCCCGTTCTCCAAGTCTAATAGATACATGCAGTTAATGGAGTTTCATATCTCCCAGCAATGCACAGTCTGAGAGCTACACAAGCAGAGAATGAAATGTCTCAATTTTCACGTACCAATTTAGAGACAACATACCATCATAGCAATTCGCTTATAGGCGCGTATTATTAGCGTCTTTCGATGTTGCCGGTTATGTGTCCTTGGATAGCCGAAGAGACTATTTCTGGAAGCATATTCTCTGCTGCAATGTTACCGCATCAAATGTACCAAATCCTCTTGATGTTGTAGAACCTGAGGGTCGGTAGATGCAGAGTGTGACTCTGCACATAAGTGGGGACGGCTGGTCCGTGGTCCAACAACTCTGCACTTCGACCACCAACCGAGCAGAGAAGGGGTAGCCACGGCTTCACCGTAGCTCTACGTCTCTGCATTCGAACTTGTTGACGATAGGAGATGAAAACAAAAATCAAAAGATCTTACTTCCCAAAAATAAATAACGCGGACATTGACAGAAATCGTAAAAATGTACGCGGAAGTTACATTAAAGGTCGAAAATACGGACATATCCGCAAAATTGCGGATGTGGTAACCCTGAGCACACAAGTACTTTGATTTCTTTCACTCCATTACTTCCCATTCTGGATATTATGCTAGGTATTATGTGACTTGCGGGCCTTAGTGTGTAATGATGATGATGATTATGGTACCGGGCGAGTTGGCCGTGTGGTTAGGAGCGCGCAGCTGTGAGCTCGCATCCGGGAGATAGTGGGTTCGAACTGTAGGCAGCCCTAAATATGGTTTTCCGTGGTTTCTCATTTTCGCACCAGGCAAATCCTGGGGCTGTACCTTAATTAAGACCATTGCTGATTCCTTCCCATTCCTAGGCCTTTCCTGTCCCAGCGTCGCCATAGGACCTATCTGTGTCGGTGCGACGTAAAGCAACTAGCAAAAAAAAAAAAGATAATGGTAATGAAGTAGGGAGAGGTAAAAACCCGTTGTCGGCACATAGCCTACTCCTGTCAAATAACACAGAAAGGTCTGCTCGAGGCTTAACGTGTCCATCTGACGGACCAATCACCATCACCAACATCGTACGACCTCACTCCACATGAACACTGCGGGGAGATATGGAAATGAATCAGAGCTTTTCTCACTCAATCTAGACCATACTATTACTACTATTGGCGTAAGGAAATGTATACGTAAAACAGAGTCACTTCACTCCCGTGTCTCTATCACAATGTGAAGGAAAACCGTAGCAGAAGAATAAGAAGTGCAATCAGGTTTGAAATATGCCCTTGCACCAATATTTGCCAGAAGACAGTGAAGAAAAGTCTCTAAAATGTTCCACTGTCAGAGTATTGTCAGGTCATCGAGATTCAAAGGAGCGTGTAAGCCGTATTCTGAAGTGTGATATAACGCACTTAGCTACGGGACGTGAGCTACACTGATGAAACTTAAGGTGTGCTGGTTAAATTTTGAGAAAATTATAAATTGATTAACAACATGTTCGGTCTTGGCGTGACAAGATGATTTCTGCCGAACCAGATGGCTTGCAGATCACGGATTATCACGTGCTAAGCGTAAATATATCCTTAGCAATTTTCCTGACTTCCATGTCCATATCCGCTCCTTCTTTCTCAGTTGATCTCACGAGTGAAACACCTTTTTCAACGTTTTCTGCGACGGAAGGATGGGTAAGGCTAGGATTAGGAAGGTAGTAGCCGTGGCCTATTTATGAAACTATTGAGCCCATGCTGGCGCGCTCATGAAAAGATAAATTTTATAGATATTGAGGAATGGGAGGAGAATAATTGTAGAAGATACGTGCTGTAATTGATAGTCATGAGACCTAAGGACTTAGAAGGGCCAGACAGTGACGGTCAACAGTAGAAAGTTGAAGCTTTGTTGGGCATTGACAATGTGGCTATAAAAATTTAGGGCCTGTGCAAAACTCCTTTAGAAAACGTCGAGAAAATGGAAATACAGGGTTCACTCTAGCCGAGAAGAAAATGTTTTAGAAATTCAAAAAAAGGAGGGAGTTCTTGAAAGGAGTGTTGTATCGGGAAAGGTTTCTTTAAGAAATTTAAGACGGGCCGGATTGCAAAACTGCACTATGCGAATAATTAAGCTATTTGACACACACAACCCATGACGGAATGGAGGTGGTAAATGAACAACGGGATTGGAAAATATATGGTACAAGCGGAACGAATGTGGTGAGTTGAGCTCGAGAAGAATCGGGATACCATCGCCAGAGTAATCAACCAGTAAGATGGGATCAAAAGAACGAGTGTGGATGTGATTGGAGGACACATAGAACCCAGACAGAGGAGAATTGATGAAAACGACGGCTGAGAGAGTTTTAAAAAATACAGAGCCTGGGTATTCGGGAGAGTCATTCATTCGCATTCGTATGAGAAGAGACTTTCAGTTCGTATTGGCAGAGAGATTCAGTTCGTATCAGTGGAAACGTTCTGTTAGTATTCTGAGACATTCTAAATGTGGTCACATTGAAATTCTGATTGTCAATCTCATTTCTTAAGAGTCGCAGTGTTAATTCATGCGTGCGTTGCGTCCGCCGAAGACAGTTATTGACTCAGCCTTAATCAAATTTTGAACTCATTCTCGAACTTAATTTCAGAAGCAAACTTAGAATTATTTTATGCTGGACGGAGAGTGTCATTCGGAAGTCAGTTAAATATGAAAACAATATTAAAGTATACGCGCAGCTCGTGTAAAGGTAATTCAGAAGGGACACGGTGTAATTGCGAGGTATTAGAAGGAGTAAACAGGTGTGGAGGATATATCAGTATGATTGACATAAGCGAGACATATTACCAGTGCGTCCGAGTATCGAAGACCTCGCTTTACAGAAACGAAACTGAAGTGCGGGAGTTTCTGACGGGCATCCGCAAACGGTGTTCGCTAGTGAAGATACACATTAGAAAGACAGTAGGAAATGGTGGTGGAAACACAATCCACTATGATAAAGTAGATCACGATAGCCATTCTTAATTAATAACTCCTTAAGTCAAAGGTTAAATAATAAATGAGGTCCGAGTGACGTTACAGACTGTCACGAGGTTACCAGGCTATTCGTGCAACCAGTACGAGTCCGGTCAAATCAGCGAGGGACAGCAGCAGTAGCAGTGTCGTATCCAGAACAGGAGACGTCATGATCCAGCCCAGCATCCAAGGAGCAGGTGATCCAATGGGACCCAGCGATGGCATCATGATGGAGTAGAAGCAGTAGGGAATGATACCGTACGCTGGAGGCGAGATGACAGCCGAAGGACGAGTAAAACAAACTTTTAGCCCGTAAAAGCTCACGTAGATGTTTTAGAGGGAACGTTTATTTTGTAAATATTAGTAGCGTTTTATTGTTATAAAGATTTGAAAACTGTAGTTTACTGTACAGTAAATGATAGGAATTTGTAAAGAAGGGTAAACTGAGTGGTTTCGTTTCACTTCATTTCTTTTCATCTTGTGTTATGACGGGTGGTTTAATTAAAATGCATAGGGACCACTTAAGATATATTATACATGTAAATACAGGGAAGTAAATATTTAAATGTTATAGGAGTCAAGGGATAAAAGCAGAGACGGAATATAATGTCAAGCCATAGAGAATGTTGATTGTAATACTTGCATACAGGGTAGTACGCATGAGTGAATTTGTGTTAGTTTGAAAGAGTCGACTCAGATATGACTCAGATATAGAAGTGATTATTATGTGATTATTATTTCAGACTCAACGTTGCTTGGAGAAATTTATTAATAATGCATTGTATCACGGCTATAATTATCTAGTTAGTTTATTAATCACGGATAGGAAATGTAACGATTGTGCAGTTGATAAAGGCGGGTTATTTCAAGGATTACCATATGCAGTTGATGTCTGTCTGTTAGGTCATCAGCCCAGAGGTAGGTTGGATCTTCAAATAGCACCACCAAAGGTTATGCGGTTATAAGAAAACCCCAAAAACCAATGGCGGCACCAAAATGAGGCGTACTAGGCAAGATGAGGAGTGAGGTAGTTTGCCATTGCTTTCCTCACTGGGTCAGAAAGTACTATTGCACCACGACTGACCCTATGAACAGCACCTTTCATAACACTCAGATGCACTAGTCATGCTCTGAATGTCATTACTCAGTACTACCCATACCCCAGCAACTTCCATATTGTCATAGCCATGGATGTTGACTGGGACTTCGGTGGAAGCTACACCTTACTCTGGCCTGTGCCAAGAGATGGATGCAAAAGTACTGTATCCATCAAGAAATGATAGCAGGCAGAATGCAGTTGATATGAGATGTAAATTAGTATCATTGTGAGTGTTCAGCGTAGTTGAAGTTAGCATGATGACTGAAAAATGCATAGAGTTTTTGTTTGTTAGTTAAACCAACGTCATCTGCAGTTAGGCAATGCTATTGAGAGTGCGCATTTGATAATTAAATAATAAGATAGGGATTTTCAGAGAGGCCATTGAGTTAAGATGGTATGAGAATGTTGACAAGCCTTGGGACCACATGAGTGTTATTACGGAGCGTCGTTCTCCAGGTGTATGTGCAGGCGAGTGCCGTGCGAAGAGAACGTATTTGAATTCCCGTCCCGGAAGATGTGTGATATTGGTAATCGCTGTCAGGTGATGTTATATGCCAAGTGGTCCGCGAATGTATTTTTATGGATCACAAGGAGTGTCAGATTTGCAGAGGCCTATGTGATGATAATATTAGCATTGCACTACTCACGAGTATCGATTATCGATTTCCATAACCGAGTATTTTAGACCAGGAAATAACTGCAAGAACGTTAGAATAAGGTAGGTTTGTTTAGTTTCTGCCATGATTATCAGTTTTTATTGGCTTGAATGGAGATCTGCTGAATGTTGAATGAGAGTGTGCGTGAGAGTGTATTCGCGATGACTGAGTGACATTATATTCTTAAAGGTCTGTGTGTGTGTGTTGATTTGTTTTAATTTCTGTTGTGATTCATTGCTTTGTGAATAATTGTGTGTGGTAAATGAAATCGACGCGAGGGTTAAAATCCATGTTTATTTGATGTTGCGTGTGTAGTTGATAAGATAATGGTCCGCTCAGGATGTACAGTATTGTAGATTAGGTTAAATTGTAGTGTTCTCCTAAAACCATCTGCGCGAGGTGGATAGGGACTTATCGAGGATAGGCACATCGTGATGAGATATAAGCAAATCCTTCGGCTATGTGATCAAATATTCGGCGGTTAATTATGTTCGTAGTTTTGAGTGCACATATACAGTGTTATTCACCTAACATGTTACACGGACATAACTTCTAAACCATTAAAGATATCGGCATTCTGTTTTCATATTCTTAAATGGTATCCAGAATCTCATAAAATAACGTGCTAATTAGTCTCATGGGGTGATTAATACCCGAGATATTGATACTAACTCCATATTTTTTAATGGAATGGCACAAATTCATACACCTGGCCTAAAAGTTCAACTGCGTAAAAGTTTAAATATGTACGTATTTTCAAAATCGGACAATTACTTTTTGAGATATAAATAAGAACAGCATGCGCGGTTTTGCATGCCGCATCAGACGGCGTAAGTCGGGCAAGGCCTTATTGACGCGCAAGTAGTTTACTGGGAGTGTGTGTTTGCCAGTCATACAATAACGTTGCACACTCAGGGTATGTTACGGTACATCACGTTATGTTTACAGAACATGCCTGGTATCCGTTCTGTGGCTGAACTCACTCCCAGGAAACTACTTGCACGTCAATATGTCCTTGCCCGACTTCACGCCGTCAGATGCGGCATGCCAAACCACGCATGCCGTTCTTATTTATATTTCAAAAAGTATTTATCCGATTTTGAAAATACTTGCATATTTGAACTTGTACGTACTTAAACTTTTAGGCCAGCTGTATAAATTTGTGCCGTTCCATTTAAAAATATCGAGTTAATATCAATATCTCGGTTATTAACTACTCCATGAGACTAAGTTGCATGTTATTTTACAAGACCCTGGGTACCATTTACGAATATGAAAACAGAATGTCGTTATCTTGAATGGTTTAGAAGTTACTTCCGTGTAACATGTTAGGTGAATAACCCTGTATATTGAATTCCAGACATTTGGGAGATGAATTTGAGTGCAATTCTATTCGTTTTTATGTCATGAGTTTGGTCGTAATTATAGTATGTTGTTGTCAAATTAATTGCTTTGATTTTCTTTTGAATAAATTACAGTAAATTTACCAAATATTGCCATTATTTTAGCATAGCTCCAACCTTATTCATGTCTGTCAGTGGAAGTATATGTTTCCCGCAATCTCAGCCTAGTACAATTAGTTAGACGTTCGCGAGAGGGCGTGAACCGGTCACCCCCGAGATACTGAGCAAAACGTCGGAGCAAACCCAGACTTTCGTGGCATATGGGGACAGTATAGCCCCGATATTTGCCTGGTGTGAAAATGAGGAACCACGGAAACCATCTTCAGAGCTCCAGACGGTGGGATTCGAACCTACTATCTGCAGAATGCAAGCTCACAGCTGCAAGATCCTAACCACACGACCAACTCCCTCTGTATGTGAAAATTGTTCCTACCTCCAGTCCAGAATTAAAATCGCTGGACTGGCCAGGAATTGAAGCCGGATACTCAGATTACAGGATAACTCTCTATTACTGCATCATGGTTCTGGCTCTCATTATTTCTTCATTATATTTAAGAAATTTAAAATGCATTTACCTCCGGGAAAGGTGTTGCTGAATGTTAATGTGTGGCAAACTTTGTATGCATAGAAGGAAGGAATGGCCGTGGTTAACACATTTTCAAGGAAATATTAGCATAACAAACAATACATGTAGTTATGTAACGGCCGTGAATAAATAATGTAAATGTTAACCAGGAAAGACGTACATGTGAATCATACGTTTCCAAGCATTAACACATTAACACTGTAAGAAGAATGGCATTCACCTGTGCATCTAGGTCTCATGAATAGCAGATCGGAATATTCTTTTCCCAGAATTCTGAAGGCGTGTGTTGCAAACTGTGTGGGGAAACCCTACACAGTGGAAATATGTCTGTTGAGCTGGATTTCAAGGTTAACCTCATTAGGTAATATCTCAGATCATGTCGTAACACGGGAGCACACGCCCATCTACATTTCTGCCAGTGGTCTGTGAACGACAATGAAACAAGCGAAGACAA
This sequence comes from Anabrus simplex, assembly GCF_040414725.1. Lineage (NCBI taxonomy): Eukaryota > Metazoa > Arthropoda > Insecta > Orthoptera > Tettigoniidae > Anabrus > Anabrus simplex. The sequence continues at coordinate 370,229,883 of NC_090269.1, read as the reverse complement.
AGGCATACAAACCAGGAAGGTCCCTGGAGGAGTATTCTCGCTCTGCTGGGCTGAGTGGCTCTATCCATCCACCCAACCCATTCGACTTCATGGCTAAACGGTCAACGTAATGGCCTTCGGTTCAAGGGGCCACAGGTTCGATTCCTGTCTGGATCGAGGATTTTAATCTTAATTGGTTATTTACACTGGCTTGGGGACTGGTTGTGTCTGTCGTCCTTACATACAGAATGAAAACAAGAAATGAATGAGAAAAGTAAAAGAAGAAAGAAAAACATTAGTAATTAAAACTCCACAGTTTTAGCCCTTCAGGCAAGCAACTCAATGTTCAAAACATCCTAGGGATACGAGCTACGAATTTTGGGTAAAAGAAAATGCAAAGTATGAGAATATATACTTTATTTATTCCTAAAAATTACAATCATTTTCTTACTCATCGTCCGGTCGATTAGATCAGCAGTTTACCTTTTTTCCACCACTACAAGCGGTAATGTGAGACAGTGCATTGTTTCACTTAAGCACCACCACGAGCGCTAATATGAGTCAATGCAGAGTTTCACTTAAGCACCACCACGAGCGCTAATGTGAGTCAATGCAGAGTTTCACTTAAGCACCACCAGGGGCGCTAATGTGAGTCAATGCAGAGTTCCACTTAAGCACCACCACGAGCACTAATGTGAGTCACGTCAGAGTTTCACTTAAGCACCACCACGAGCGCTAATATGAGTCAATGCATTGTTTCTCTTAAGTGCCACCTCGAGCGCTAATGTGAAGCACCACCAGGAGCGCTAATATGAGTCAATGCATTCTTTCACTTAAGCACCACTACGAGCGCTAATGTGAAGCACCACTACGATCGCTAATGTGAGTCAATGCATTGTTTCACTTAAGCAACACTACGAGCGCTATTATGAGTCAATGCATTGTTTCTCTTAAGTACCACCACGACCGGGCTGAGTGGCTCAGACGGTTAAGGCGCTGGCCTTCTAACCCCAACTTGGCAGGTTCGATCCTGGCTCAGTCCGGTGGTATTTGAAGGTGCTCAAATACGACAGCCCCGTGTCGGTAGATTTACTGGCACGTTAAAGAACTCCTGCGGGACTAAATTCCGGCACCTCGGCGTCTCCGAAGACCATAAAAAGTAGTTAGTGGGACGTAAAACAAATAACATTATTATTATTTATTAAGTACCACCACGAACGCTAATGTGAGTCAATGCATTGTTTCACTTAAGCACCACTACCAGCGCTAATGTGAGTCAATGCAGAGTTTCACTTAAGCACCACCACGAGCGCTAATATGAGTCAATGCAGAGTTTCACTTAAGCACCACCAGGAGCGCTAATATGAGTCAATGCATTGTTTCTCTTAAACACCACCACGAGCGCTAATATGAGTCAATGCATTGTTTCACTTAAGCACCACCAGGAGCGCTAATATGAGTCAATGCAGAGTTTCACTTGAGCACCACCACGAGCGCTAATATGAGTCAAGGCATTGTTTCACTTAAGCCCTTATAACTACAATAGGTGTGAACTTTCTTAAAATTAAAAAACTCCTGAGAGCAATGAACCAAGGAAAACATTACAGAAAGAATTATGTAAATAGGATTTGAATCAAAAAAAGGAAACGAGTGAAGAAACAAAAGATTTTAGGCTGTGTTTCAGGTCGGAAGTGATTTTCGAACATTTTTGACTGTTTGATAGAGCTATACAATTTGAAACCTTCCCGATCCCTTTAGGCCGACTTTCGGCACAATTGAGGAAACTGCTTAATTTTACGTTTTTCGTAGATGGGAACCGCTACTTTGTCTGCCAAGAAATTATTTTCAGCATTTAAAATTGTCATATTAGAAAAGCAAGGTGGCTCATGGGAAGATAGCTGGCTTTCTGAGTTCGATTCCAGTTCCAGTCAGATGTTAATTTTCTGGCGGTTTAACGCTGCTTTACACATCGAATGTGTTCGGTGATGCACAGAGGATAAAGGGCTGGGATTGGAAAGTTAGCGGTCCTGGAGGTTATTAACTGTTAAAAAGTTACTAAACAGTAGATAACGGACTTGTACATTCATAATTTGTTCGCAGGTGTTTTCACTAGAGGCAACGGATGTAACTGGTTTACGATAAATGGAGACAACTTATTAAATCTTTAATTTTCGTCCTTGCATCTTTCTACTTTAAGGTGTCCAGTTATTCTCAATAATTCTGTGTATCTGCTTAGTCCAGTTCCTAGGCGTTTAGACAGCGTAGGGGCCCTCGTTTCGTTTCACAGGGTCGTAGGTTCAATTCCAGACCAAATCGGCTGGATTGTAGTCGTTTCTCGCTAATTCCTTTGGTTGAGTTTATGTGTTATCTCATTATCAGGGCGAGAATGAATATACGATCTCCTTAGCTTTCGAAATTACTCTGCATATGTCAACCGTTCGCAACTACACTTTTTACGCCAAGGGACAAGGAGTCATCAAAATCAGGAAAAGGTAAAAGTTATGATTATTATTATGATGGTGATTAATACTAATACTAATATCATTATCATTATTATTATTACTTTATTTTAAATACAATTGAAGACACGTATTTCTTCCAGACAGTAATTAAGTCAACAAGACACTTCATCACATTTTACAATGGACAACCAGATATTGTTCTAAATTTTGAAGAGTAAAACTTTGCCTGTTGTCGGCTCATATACACTGACTGACAGAGCAAATGCAACACCAAGAAGGAGTGGTCAGAACTTTATGCCAATTGCAGGGTAGACTGACGTCACTGAGGTATGCTCATGATGTGAAATGCGCCGCTGTGCTGCGCACGTAGCGAACGATAAATGGGACACGGCGTTGGCGAATGGCCCACTTCCTACCGTGATTTCTCAGCCGACAGTCACTGTAGAACGTGTTGTCGTGTGCCACAGGACACGTGTATAGCTAAGAATGCCAGGCCGCCGTCAACGGAGGCATTTCCAGCAGACAGACGACTTTACGAGGGGTATGGTGATCGGGCTGAGAAGGGCAGGTTGGTCGCTTCGTCAAATCGCAGCCGATACCCATAAGGATGTGTCCACGGTGCAGCGCCTGTGGCGAAGATGGTTGGCGCAGGGACATGTGGCACGTGCGAAGGGTCCAGGCGCAGCCCGAGTGACGTCAGCACGCGAGGATCGGCGTATCCGCCGCCAAGCGGTGGCAGGCCCGCACGCCACGTCAACCGCCATTCTTCAGCATGTGCAAGACACCCTGGCTGTTCCAATATCGACCAGAACAATTTCCCGTCGATTGGTTGAAGGAGGCCTGCACTCCCGGCGTCCGCTCAGAAGACTACCATTGACTCCACAGCATAGACGTGCACGCCTGGCATGGTGCCGGGCTAGAGCGACTTGGATGAGGGAATGGCGGAACGTCGTGTTCTTCGATGAGTCACGCTTCTGTTCTGTCAGTGATAGTCACCGCAGACGAGTGTGGCGTCGGCGTGGAGAAAGGTCAAATCCGGCGCTATTGCGTATGATTCCACGTCACCTCTAGTGCGTATTCAAGGCACGTTAAATGCCCACCGCTACGTGCAGCATGTGCTGCGGCCGGTGGCACTCCCGTACCTTCAGGGGCTGCCCAATGCTCTGTTTCAGCAGGATAATGCCCGCCCACACACTGCTCGCATCTCCCAACAGGCTCTACGAGGTGTACAGATGCTTCCGTGGCCAGCGTACTCTCCGGATCTCTCACCAATCGAACACGTGTGGGATCTCATTGGACGCCGTTTGCAAACTCTGCCCCAGCCTCGTACGGACGACCAACTGTGGCAAATGGTTGACAGAGAATGGAGAACCATCCCTCAGGACACCATCCGCACTCTTATTGACTCTGTACCTCGACGTGTTTCTGCGTGCATCGCCGCTCGCGGTGGTCCTACATCCTACTGAGTCGATGCCGTGCGCATTGTGTAACCTGCATATCGGTTTGAAATAAACATCAATTATTCTTCCGTGCCGACTCTGTTTCTTCCCCAACTTTCATCCCTTTCGAACCACTCCTCCTTGGTGTTGCATTGTCACTGTCAGTCAGTGTATAATAAAGTGTGAAAAAATATTTATTTATTCCTAAAATTTACAATAGTAAATCATAATCATTGTGATCCTGTCAATTAGAATAGCAGTTTGCCTTTTTCTACAACTACGAGCGCTAATGTGAGCCAATGCATTGTTTCACTTAAGCACCACTACGAGCGCTAATGTGAGTCAATGTATTGTTTCACTTAAGCATCACTATGAGCGCTAATGTGAGTCAATGCATTGTTTCACTTAAGCACCACTACGAGTGCTAATGTGAGTCAATGCATTGTTTCAGTTAAGCAGCGCTACGAGCGCTAATGTCAGTGCATTGTTTCACTTAAGCACCACTACGAGCGCTAATGTGAGTCAATGCATTGTTTCACTTAGGCAGCGCTACGAGCGCTAATGTGAGTCAGTGCATTGTTTCACTTAAGCAGCGCTACGAGCGCTAATGTGAGTCAATGCATTGTTTCACTTACGCACCTCTACGAGCGCTAATGTGAGTCAATGCATTGTTTCACTTAGGCACCACTATGAGCGCTAATGTGAGTCAATGCATTGTTTCACTTAAGCACCACTACGAGTGCTAATGTGAGTCAATGCATTGTTTCACTTAAGCAGCGCTACGAGCGCTAATGTGAGTCAGTGCATTGTTTCACTTAAGCACCACTACGAGCGCTAATGTGAGTCAATGCATTGTTTCACTTAAGCACCATGACGAGTGCTAATGTGAGTCAGTGCATTGTTTCACTTAAGCAGCGCTACAAGCGCTAATGTGAGTCAATGCATTGTTTCACTTAAGCACCTCCACGAGCGCTAATGTGAGTCAATGCATTGTTTCACTTAAGCAGCGCTACGAGCGCTAATGTGATTCAATGCATTGTTTCACTTAAGCAGCGCTACGAGCGCTAATGTGAGTCAGTGCATTGTTTCACTTAAGCACCACTACGAGCGCTAATGTGAGTCTATGCATTGTTTCACTTAAGCACCATGACGAGCGCTAATGTGAGTCAATGCATTATTTCACTTAAGCAGCGCTACGAGCGCTAATGTGAGTCAATGCAATGTTTCACTTAAGCACTACTAGTGAGTTAATGCATTGTTTCACTTAAGCACCACTATGAGCGCTAATGTGAGTCAATGCAGAGATAGGCCTTTATAACTAAATTCGATGTGGACATATTGCAAAAAATCAAGAAAAATCTTAGGGTTCTGAACCAAGAAATATATTACAGAAATAATTATGTAAATAAGTTAATTTGGCTGGGATTTGAATCCAACAGAAAACGAGTAAAGCAAGAAGTGATTTTAGGCTGTTTTTCCGAAAATGCATTTAGGCCGGGAGTGATTTTCGTAATTTACTTTTCTAGTTTGATAGAACTATCCAAGACTCACAATTTGAAACCTTCCCGGGTCCTTTAGCCCTTCAGTTTCCGGCACAATTGAGGAAATTGCTAAATTTTACGGTCGTAGTATGGGGACCTCTAGTTTGTCTGCTGAGAAATGTTTTCAACATTAAAAAGAAACAACAAAGCAAGAACTACATTTTCTTTCAGGTGCCTTTTCAGAATTTTCTTAGACATTTACCCTCAGCTCTTTTCTTCATATAAAGATGGAAGCCTTCCATATTACAATCATAAATTGAACAGCCAGGCAGGGAGACGGAATCCGCCATGATATATGTTTACACCTTAATCCTAATTCCTTGAACGTTATCGGGGATGAGATAATGAGGATGAAATGAATGAGAGTGAATGAAATTGGGTAAGGTCGTCCGACTCGTTGGTTGAACGGTCAGCGTAATGGCCTTCGGTTCACAGGGTCCCGGGTTCGATTCTCGGCCGGGTCGGGGATTTTAACCTTAATTGGTTAATTCCAATGGCACGAGGGCTGTGTGTATGTGTTGTCTTCATCATCATTTCATCCTCATCACGACACGCAGGTCGCCTACGGGAGTCAAATAGAAAGACCTGCACTTGGCGAGCCGAACCCGTCCTGGGATATCCCGGCACTAAAAGCCATACGACATTTCATTTTTTGGGTAAGGTCACGGAAGAAATCGGCTGTGCCCTATGAATAGGAACTGTCCCAACATTTACCTGGAAGTAGAAATGGAAAACCACAGGAAACACATCTCAGGGCAGCTGACGGTAGGTTTCGAACACACTCGCCTTCCGAATGCAGACCTCGTCTGCTCGGTATGGAATCCTCCATAGTAAAGCCAGTAATCGAACCTGGCCAACTGTGCAGCACCTGCAAATGACTGTGAATCTCGAAATTTGATCCCGCAGTCGAGTGTACAGGAGAAATTTTCCTTAACACCTACGCTACCAAGGAGTTTTATTTTATTTTATTTTCTTCGTTTTGGGCCTACTGAAGACCACGGGGCTCGTTCTGACTCCTTATATGGGCCTTCTGTTTCTTTCTGGACCAGAAATCTTTCATTTTCTGCCTGTGCGCCACTTTTCTATGCTCTGTCCACTTCGGACTGTTGGCCCCTGTGTTCTTCTCGCAGGTTAGGGACACTTGGAATTTGGATTGGTCCTGTACGGTGTTTAGTGGGATTTCTAATTGTTCTAGGTCCGATTTCTCTCTTTCTTAGTCCGTTTACCGTACAGGATTGGTCTTCCCTGGGACGCAGCGAGGGATTCAACCTCTACCGCCTCAAGAGCAGTGTCCTGAAGCGTGATATAACTAGATAGGAGGACCAGTACCTCGCTCTGGCGGCCTCACCTCCTATGCTGAACAGCAGCCTTGTAGGGGATGGGAAGATTGGAAGGGACAGGCAGGGAAGAAGTAAGGAAGCGGCCGTGGCCTTGAGTTAGGTGCCACACCAGCATTTGCCTGGAGAAGAAGTAGGAAACCATGGAAAACCACTTCGAAGATGGCTGAGGTGGGGATCGATCCCCCACTACTCAGTTGACCTCCGAAAGCTGAGTGGACCTCATTCCAGCCATTGTACAACTTCTCAAATTTCGTAGCAGAGTCTGGAATTCAACCCGGTCCTCCGAGGATGGCGGCTAATCACACTAACCACTACACCAGAGAGGCGGACTAGGTCCGATTTCACTGCGGTTTATTATTATTTTAATTTTTTACATTTTGCTATAGGTCTATAAGTCTTATGGCGACGGTTCGCGTGCGGTTAGGGTCAAGCGGCTGTGAGCTTGCATTCGGGCGGTAGTGGACTCGAACCCCACTGTCCGCAGCTCTGAAGACGACTTCCCGTGGTTTCCCACGTTAACACCAGGCAAACGTTGGGGCTGTACCTTAATTAAGGCCACGGCCGCTTCCTTCCCACTCCTAGGCCTTTCCTATCCTATCATCGCTTTACGACATATCCGTGTCGGTGCGACGAAAAGCAACTTTAAAAAATTCTTTTAACTGAATTAGATTTGTTTGTTATGGGCTGTTGATGTATATGCCCATTGGTATGAGGAGAAAATAGATTAGTGTAACCGATGACGTTTTTGAAGAGGAAAACATATCTAGTGTGTGTGTGTGTGTGGAGGGGGAGGGGCGAAAATTATATTCTGTGACAAGTATAAGCGGATTCCAATCTCATAACAGAATGTTACAGACTGAAAGATTTCAGTACCAAATAGGATCGATGGACTCGGACGGGGGAAAATGGGAGTCAGTACTTAGATTAATTATCTCTCGATACGTGTGGTGGGAGTACAGGAAGGTAAAGCGCTGTCTACAAATAGAGCGCTTAGTTACACAGGCTTTGTAGACCAGACCCTTAAAGACATAATGGTCTATAGTTAAAGTAAGTAAGTAAGTAAGTAAGTAAGTAAGTAAGTAAGTAAGTAAGTAAGTAAGTAAGTAAGTAAGTAAGTAAGTAAGTAAGTGAGTGAGTGAGTGAGTGAGTGAGTGAGTGAGTGAGTCGTCTTTATTCGTGGCGAAGTTAGGGCTCAAGGCCCTCTCTTACACTTAACCACAGCATTTAAAATAATTAACATACAGAGCATATAATTTTTTAAATACAACAAATCTTTTAAAATAAATAATTTAGTAGACTACTAATAGCAAATATGGAGATGGTAATAAAAGAAATAATTATAGAAGATGCAACATGACAACATAAATGAACATGATAATAATTTTAAAAATAACACTAAAACCAAACCAAACACCATGGCGCAACAGCCTCGAAGGGCCATGGCCTACCAAGCGACCGCTGCTCAGCCCGAAGGCCTGCAAATTACGAGGTGTCGTATGGTCAGCACGACGGATCCTCTCGGCCGTTATTCTCGGCTTCCTAGATCGGGGTCGCTATCTCATCGTGAGATAGCTCCTCATTGTAATCACGTAGGCTGAGTGGACCTCAAACCTGCCTTCAGATGCAGGTAAAAATCCTTGACCTGGCCGGGAATCGAACTCTGGGTCTCCGGGTAAGAGGCAGGCACGCTTTCCCTACACCGCGGGGTCGGCTAAAACTAACACTAGTAATAAGGAAACACAGTAAAAACCTATAACTAGCAAATGCATTTCTAATTTTTATGAAAATAAGCTCATTCACGCACCCATTCACAATACGCACATCGAACAAGTCAGCTAGAGGTATTCAGCTTGTGATTTCAGCAATCCATCTTAAATCTCCTACGAGAACGCAAATCGCTATAGGTAGCACGGAGGGTATTCCACAGCCTCGTGGCAGTGACTGCAAAGGAGCGGTTGTAGGTCCTGGAGTGACTGAGAGATATTGTTAAACAAGAGCCAGATACGTGTATCGTGGTTATAATAGGAGGAGAGGTAATTACAGTTTGAAGAGAGATAATTCGGTACACCTTAGTTTAGAACTCCATGCAGAAGGGACAACATGTGGAGACTGAGACGCTCCTGAACACGAAGCCATGACAACTCCCTATAATAAGGTGAAATGTGAAAAACATATCGCAGCTTAAATATAAATCGAATACAGGTGTTTAAACTCCGTTCGAGCATCTTGTTACTGTCTTGAGTTATGTCCGTAAGTACAGGGTCGCAATAGTCTAGAATTGGTAAGATTAAGGATTTTACCAGTTGTATTTTAAGATGTTTTGGAAATATGGAAGTGTAGCGTTTGAGAGGAAAAAGAGATTTCTGTACTTTACGGCGTGTATTTGTAACTTGTTCAGTCCAATTTAGTGTCTCAGTCATTATAACACCTAAGTTTCTTACTGATGTACAATAGGGCACGACAGTATTATTTAAAATAATTGGGGGTACTTGTCTACTTTTTATCAAGTTAGGGTTTCTTTTGGTACCAAATATAATAGTCTGAGTTTTGTTAGGATTTATTAACAAGCTGTTATTTTCGGCATAGTCATTCAGTCTTCGTAAGTCAAAATTTACTCTGGCAATGGCTACATCTATGTCTTGTGGATATGAGTGGTAATAAATATGAAGATCATTTGCATAGATATGGTACTTGCTATACAGTATTTCAATGCGTCCCATATGTCGTTCACACTAACAACAAGTGATAGTGGGCCCAAAACCGACCCCTGCGGGACACCTATTGACTTGTTATGCCATCCTGAGTACATTGTTCCCACTGATACTCGCTGCCGACGGTCAGTGAGGTAGGAGCTAAAAAAATTAAGAGATGTCTCATTAAAGTTGAGAATACGGAGAATTAGCAGTAGTAACCCAGGGCTAACTGTGTCAAAGGCGGTGCTTATGTCTAGTAGTGTTGCTACAGTCACATATCGTTGGTCTATTGCATGTCTGATATCGTCCGTAACCCGCAGTAATGCTGTTGCGGTACTTTGTCCCTTTTTAAAGCCGGACTGAAAAGGGTCAAGGAGGGAATTCCGGGTCAGGTTAAGTGATTTGTACATGAATCAGACGTTCGAGTGCTTTTGCGAGGGGTGGTAGGATGGACACATGGCGGTAATCTGATGGAGAATCTAAGATAGCGTTTTTCGGGATTGACCTTATTAGTGCGTTTTTCCAAACATTAGGGAATACTCCATTGGTCAAGCAGTAGTTGAATATGTGAGTCAGTATTGGCAGTACAGCCCCGATGTTGTTTTTAATTAATTTTATCGAGATACCGTCATTACCTGTCGCATCGGAAGTGATAGAGTACAGCACACGCTTAACATCATTTGCGCTAACGGCGCGGAAAGAGAACTGGTCGCGCTCGGAACGGCATGCTGAGTTTGTGGGATTAGCCGGTAATGGAACTGGACCGACTTTAGGCTGAGAAAAGTAATAATTTAAGGCATCTAGAGATATGCTGGGAATCTGCTCTTCTACGGCATTGCCTATGCACAAAGATCGTAGCTTCTTCCATGTTTGGTTCAAATTATTATTTCCCGCCGACTGTTGAATGTAGTGGCATTTGCTGTTTCTAATTAGTTGTTTGACTTTGTTTCTAAGTATCCTGTATTGTTCAAAGTCATCTTTGTCACGTGTTCGTTTGAATTGTCTGTACCAACTGTCACGACTGGCCATAGCAGATCTTATCTCGTCATCAGCCAGGGAGAAGGGGGGCGGGTAAATCTTACCTGCCGCTTCGGAGTATGTTTGTCATACAAGTTCAGCACCAAAGAGTTGAATCTGTTAACTTTTGAGTCAATGTCATGAAGATTACGTATGTCATCCCACGGTAAGTTATATGCGCATTGCGTAGGTCATCTAATTCAATATGTTTTATGTCTCTTAAAATAACGCAGCGTGCTTTATAATTCGGTCCACGGATAGAGTAACATAAGTACAATAAGTCGTGAGTTGAAATCCCAGGAGCTGGGATCTGTCCGTACTTAATGACTTCCTGGGGTTGATTTGCAATTATAAGGTTAATTAATGTGTGAGTCGAGTGGTCAGGGTAGTAGACGTGGTTCGTAGCGTTATGTGGTAGGATTTCCATGTTCAGAGCATGGAATATATGACTCAACTTATCCGATTCACTGGTTTGTTTTAACAAGTCAGTGTCAAAGTCGCCCATGACTATGACATCTTCGTAGACCGAGATAAAAACTGTTAAAGCTGCTTAGAAGTCCTTCATTTGTCTAGTATTAGGTGGTTTGTATACAATTCCTATAAATATTTTCTTATTGCACTCGAGTTCAACAAACATATACTCAGGACGCAGGGAAAGGCTTGGGTCTGGTGTGCAGATGATCTTGCATTTTAAATCATTCCTGTAGTAAAAGGCTACTCCACCACATCGTCTGTCAGTGCGGTCATGTCATAAGAAAGAGTATCCGTCGAGATTTACAGCGCAAGACGGCAAATCTCCACGTAACCAGCTTTCCGATATGCCAATACAATGCACCTTATTATTTTCGAAAATAGTCTGTAGTTCTTCCAGGTGAGCTACAATGGATAGTGAATTCAGGTGGCAACAGGAGAGAGCTCTCGGGTGATTCATCAGCTGTCGCCTCAGAATGGATCCCGTTGCCTCAGGGTATGGGAGGGGCGAGGGTTGAGTTAAGAGGGGAGGCGAGGAATGTGGGTCGTTGACATAAGAGACAGATTCGTCTACCAACAGAACACAGCACACAAAGCAGAAAACAAAGAATACATCTCCTCTGATATCGCGCCGACTTTCCATGCACTTAATCACATTCACACTCAATAACAATACACTATAATGCAAACTTAAACTATTCCACATTGTCGTTACTTCACTACACTCTTTCACCCACTAGCTGCTTGAATAACATTGTTAAGATCAACTCGTGTGGTCACTTGTAATTTTTTCCCATCAGAGCTTAGAACAATGATCCGTCCATCCTTAGTCCATACAGATTTCTGACCGTAGTGGTCACGCGCGGCGTTTAGTATGCCCTTTCCCGTTGCTGTTAGCGATTCTGTTATCAGCATACCCGATCCCTTAGGGTATTTCATTGCACGCGAGATACGATCACGTTCGTGATATCGCGTGAACTTTATAATGATGAGCCTTTTCCCTCACGTCAGTACCTCAGCTTTCTTCTCCTTGGTTTCCCAATCCTGTGACAGCGATCTAAACTGTCCAATGCGAAGTCTATCCCTAGGAGGGATTTCACAACACCGAACACCTTGTCATAGACGTCCTCGTTCGGAGCTTCTGCCACCCCGTGCGGTAATAGGCAGGTACTGCTCTGCTTCGTCGATTAGGTCGTCCTGTTTCGAGATCTCGTTATGCATTTCAATAAGTTCGAACTTCACCTCCTTTGAGCTCCTCGGTGACAGCAGCTCTGAAAGACTGGAACTCAAGGGCGAGTGCGTCTAGGGAAACATCCCTGAGGTTCGTAGCCCTGCTGTTGGCGGCGCACGTTGCCTTCTCGAAGCGAGCTTGGATGTCGTTTAGCGAATCGCTTGTTCTAACACTTTAGAGACGTTATGAATGAATGTACCTAATCACACACAAATTGTAGTTTAACTTGCTGATTTGCGAGGTGGTTTACGGAGCTCTCTCACACGCACTTCCTCACTGCCGCCATAGCCTGATTGTACGTAGTAGAGTCATTAAGTTCGTCACCATAAGACCTATCTGTGTCGGTACGACGTAAAGCCACTAGCAAAAAAAAGTTCGTGGACTGGCCGTCTAGCGTCGCTGTGGTACACTACAGTGGAGAGTTTGCACATAAGGATGTTGCTGCGACACTTCTGCGCTTGTCCCAGCAAGAGGCAGTTGCGTGCATACATTATAAGCAGAACTGTGGTGTCTGTTGTGAAGGGTAGTTGAATATCAGTGGCGAAACTTGTGAATGCCATAGTTTAAGCAACGGGCAAATTTCAAGTTTTGCGAAAGAAAAAAAAATAGGCAAATCCCCTAGCGAAACGTTTGGGATGACCAAGTCGAAATCTCTTCGAGCACCACGACGGGAGAAAGACGCGAAATGACAGGTCAGAAGACTGTGATCCTTGAACTGTTAGCGCCAGTCCACGAACATATTGATTATAGTACGTACAAAGGTGTACACTGTGTTGCCTACACTATAAGGGCAATCCAAGAAGATATTGAATGAAGTACACGAGTGTACGACGTGTTGCCTAAACTGTAGGTGCCATTCCACGAACTTAATGACTACTAAATAATTATGCAGTCTTGTGAAATTCATACATCGAGGACACTTTCACGCCACTCCTGAAAAGAACTGGCTGGTTTTGGAATTATGTTGCTAGCGTGTCTCATATCACTGTTCCTTTCATACTAACTAACAAACCCAGTAGACCCAGTCAAATCTATCCCCGCTAATCCCCTGGTTACATCTACACACATTCAACCAGAATGAGATTTCCCATTTGCTTATGCTATCTTACAATCTATTCCCAACAAATTAGTGGGTGTAATCACTCTATTGCCATTCCATTATTTAAAACCAAAGATGTGTCTCTGGGCTTAGAAAACGAGAGAGCTAGTTGATATCCACAATTCTACACTTAAAGTAAAGATAGTGATGTTAATTGCTTTACGACACACTAACTACTTTTACGGTGTTTGGAGACGCCGAGGTGCCGGAATTTAGTCGTAACAGTTAAAACGTTAAGAATACGGTAGGATTACCTAACTGACGGAAAATCGCAAACATATCCTTCTACCGCTGCATCCCGTGCATTCGTCTATTTATGTCATTCCACGCCATCTGTCCACTGACAGCTCGAAACAAACCACATAGTCGAGCATCTCTTCTCCTTACTCCCAAGTCTTCCCAGCCCAAAGTTTGCAACGTTTTCCTAACGCTACCTTTTGTCGGAAATCACCCAGCACAAACCATGCTGCTTTCCTTTGAATTTTTTTCCAGTTCTCGTATAAAGTAGTCAGAGTACCAGAGTACCAGAGACTTGTACTTTCTCTCGTTTACATCCTTACTACAACCCCTAAATACTGTCATAACAATGTGAAGGGATTTGTAAACTTTACAATGAATATCATTCCTTCAGTTCATTTTCGAACAGACAAGACTTCATTGTTTATTCGAATATTTGTGGATGTAATGATGACTTGGAGATAGAAATGAATCAGATGCAATTGAAACTAATAAATACTTTATTAAGTGGCATGGTGCAAGGTGTTAATAAATACAGATGAAGTGTGGATGAGGAAGTCTTCATTCGCCCTTGAGGAACTTGGAGAAAGCCTCGTGATGCTCACCCTTGGGGTCATACTTGTTCTTGATCTTCTCCCATTCCTTGGGGTGCTTCTCGATCGTACTCTTAGCCAACTTGCGGATGATGTTCTTCTGAGCGTCAGTGCACTTGGAGCAGTTAGTTCTTAGGGCTTCAGGCAAGTTCTCTGAAAGAAGGCAAGACACATGGTTCATTAGTATACAGATCTGTTCAGCAAGAAGATATAAAGATGTCCGCCTCTGTGGTGTAGTGGTTAGTGTGATTAGCTGCCATTCCCGGAGACACAGGTTCGATTCCTAGCTCTACCACGAAATTTTAAAAGTAGTACAAGGACTGTAACAGGGTTCATTCAGCCTCGGTAGGTCAACTGAGTAGAAGGGATTTCGATTCAATTTCTACCTCAGCCATCCTCGAAGTGGTTTTCCATGGTTTCCCATTTCTCCTTCAGGCAAATGCCGGGATGGTACCTAACTTAAGGCCACGGCCGCTTCCTTCCATCTTCCTTGTCTATCCGTTCCAATCTTTCCATCCCCGACGAGGGCCCTGTTCAGCATAGCCGGTGACGCCGCCTGGACAAGGTATTGGTCCTGCTCTCCAGTTGTATCCTCGTCCAAATGTCTCACATTCCAGGCCACTGACCTTGAGGAGATAAAGATTACTTTCCTGACTATGTCCGAGAGAATAACCAACCCTGGGTGATAAACGGATTAAGTAAATAATAATAATAATAATAGCATGTGGCCTCCGAAGAGGCCTGGTGCATATCTTTCGAGCTGACGCACTACAGGTGACCTAAGCGTCTGTGAGTGTTGGGCCCTCCCTGTGATGAATTCTAATGATGAAGAGGGCACGCATACCCAGGTTCCGGGCCATCGGAATTAACCAATGAAGGTTCAAATCCCGACCCGGCCGGGAATCGAACCTGAGACTCCCTGGACCAAAGGCCAACCATTTAGCTATGGAGCCGGAGAATTCGTGTCGTGATCAATAATGATTCTCTTTGTGAACTACGACAAAATTAATTAATATGGTTACACTACGTTTATTTTCATGACAATCAAGTTGTATTCTATTACAAATTTTGAAATTGTAAGCCAATTATGATCTACATCGCCCTTGCGTCTAGAAAAACCGCTATGTGATATTTCAGCGTAGAACTTTGACCAGAAAGGTTTCGTCCTCTAAGGTTCAGTATTGCGTGCACCGTGTCAAAGAATTTCCCTTCTGTGATAAATGTGTTGCGGGTCAGTATTTCTCCTGCGAACATTGTCACTTAGAGGTATTTTGAGGCGCAACAATGATAAATATCATGTACCAACTGCTATCTGTGGTAAGAGGCTGCCTAGCCGTGGTGGTGTTTGGTTCACCCTGAACGACGCGCACTCGATTCCTCATCAAGATGTCGAACAACGTTTTAAGAAACGAGATTTCCACTTCTGAAGCGGCACATGACCGCGAGTTTCACTCAGCCTACACCAATATTGAGTACAAAGGCAAAGACCACTCTATCTCACTTAGTGCCAAGGTTACAGAAAGTAGAAGTCTTCACGTTCCACTCCCCCAAGAGCCTTCATGGCCTGTACTATTATATTGTTATCTAACATTTAGTATCTGCCTGGTACAAGTAAATGGGGATAACGTCTAATTCGACTAAGGTCTCGCAGTCACCCCGATACACAACGAAGTGTTGTACGGCACCCTTAGCAGAATGGCCAGCGTAGTGACGTTAAGTTCGGGGGGCCTCGGGTTCAATTCCAGGCTGGGTCACGGATTTTAACTTCATCTGGTTAATTTCTCTGGCCGAGGGAACTGGGTGTTTGTTGTGCGTCGTAAATGTTTAAGCTCAATTCATCGAGTCGATTTATAATTAATAATAAGAAAAATACACAATTGTAATTGGCTGCATGGTCGATATCGCGAAGTCGTTCACTGCTAAAAATCACCAGAGAACTTCACTAGGAACGTCTCTGAAAACAACGTTTAGCAACAGGCTAGTAGCAGGGAGCGGTACATCTGAGAGCAATGACCAACAGTAACTCTTCGACCGATGTGATCTGAATTGACGTCATAGAATTAATTAATCTCCTCGCTCGATATTCGGGTTATATATGCCCTTCATATACTGTATTGGGGCCGATGACCTTCGATGTTAGGCCCCTTAAAACAACAAGCATAATCATCATCATCATATACTGTAATTTATCTCCCTTAAATATTGCCATCACCGGGCGAGTTGGCCGTGCGCGTAGAGGCGCGCGGCTGTGAGCTTGCATCCGGGAGATAGTAGGTTCGAATCCCACTACCGGCAGCCCTGAAGATGGTTTTCCGTGGTTTCCCCATTTTCACACCAGGCAAATGCTGGGGCTGTACCTTAATTAAGGCCACGGCCGCTTCCTTCCAACTCCTAGGCCTTTCCTATCCCATCGTCGCCATAAGACCTATCTGGGTCGGTGCGACGTAAAGCCCCTAGCAAAAAAAAAGATTGCCATCTAGTTTTTATAGCTGCCTCCGTGGATCAACGGTAGAGTGTCCACTTCAGGATCCCAAGTTCGCGGGTTCAATTCCGGACGAAAGGAGGTCAGAATTTTGGTACTCCATGCCTAGTGATGTGAAAAATTTCACAGAAAAATTAATTGGACTGAATTGCAGTTACCTGAGAAATATTTTACTCAGTGGATTAGTGGTATAGTGTCGGCCTCCGGATCACAAGAGGGTTCAAACCCGGCAGAGGTAGTCGGATTTTTGAAGGGCAGAGAAAGCCCATTTGACACTCCATGTCGTACGATGTCGGCATGTAAAAGATCTCTGGTGACACATCTGATGTTTACCCGACAAAATTTGTTAAAAACTCAGCCACAGACGCCCAGGAGAAATTCGGTTTACTTTGACATTTAACTGGCCTAGAGTGAAACACAACGTTAAAATTGACGAGCAGGCAGCCAGATGGTGTAAAATTAAAACGCTTGTACACGGCAGCTGACGCAGTACGATTATCATTATTTAGTTACAATTACAAATAACTTTTACAAGTAATCAGTAAAATAAGCTTGGGTGGAGCTTTAAAAGTAGGAAATATCTTAATACGAAGATAAACGTGGAATTCAAGGGGGAAATTTTGGGCAATAACTCGCTTATATGAAGAAGAGTTTGGGATTGGATAATTTACCAACAAAATATAGGGAATCTTTCACGTCGGCGAGAGCCCTAAATTCAGATCAGTGGTGTTTGATTAATTACAATTACTTCACAGAATGCCAGTCTTAAGGATATTATTGATATTAGTTTGGCTATGGGGCTGAAATTATACCAAAGATTGCAAAGAAAGGTATATCTCTTAATTTTGTGTTTTAGCATAGTTATTATATACATGGTTAACTAGGTACGTTTACAATAATTTTTCCAATTTTTATTTATTTTAGGTAATGACTTTTAGCTTTCAAATAATTTTTAATAAATAAATCAATTGATAAATCGATCAATCAATCATCACTAATGTTGCATTTAGGTCTGTCGCCCAAGTGACAGATTCCCTATCAATTGTATACCTACTATGTCCTTAAATGATTTCAAAAAACTTGTCAGTTTATAGAACATTTCCATTGATAAATTATAGCATCTCAAATTTCTCTTGATATGAATGAATATTTGTCCCAATTTGTCCTCTTGAATTCTAGCACTACTGAATCTTATTCGTCTACTGATATCATTCCTCGTCATTCCTTCACTAACAGCTCAGAATATAACCCATTTATTTTGCAAAATAAGTGGTTCTTAAAATTCACTTAACTAAGCCTCTACCTGTTGGGCGAAAGTATATCTTTGCATTTCCTATATAAAGACACCCTTGAGGGGCACTTGATGGAATACCTGTTTTTAATTTTGAGAACACCCCCAATATGTACCTCATACAGCACTTGTGAAGCCACTGGTTCGTTGCCAAGCTCTGGATGACACTGAATATCGATTACGGGAACGTAAAGATTACTATATTTTACGATTACAGTTTTTTTTTTCAAGAGGTAAATTACGATAAAAAATTACATTTAAAAATGGTGACTATTACGAGTAAACATTAATAAGAAAGTATTCCTTATATGTAATACGATTACTTTTATTCATTCAGTTCCCAACTCTGTTCATGTCATTGTAGCTGACATGTTAAAGTTCTCTGCCTGTGCACTTAGTGTTCTTCTTCTTCTTAATCTGTTTACCCTCCAGAGTTGGTTTTTCCCTCGTACTCAGCGAGGGATCCCACCTCTACCGCCTCAAGGGCAGTGTCCTGGAGCGTGCGACAATGGGTCGGGGATACAACTGGGGAGAATGACCAGTACCTCGGCTAGGAGGTCTCACCTGCTATGCTGAGCAGGGCCCTTGTGGGGGAATGGGAAAATTGGCAGGGATAAAGAAGGAAGAGGGAAGGAATCGGCCGTGGCCTTAGGTTAGGTACCATCCCGGCATTTCCCTGGAGGAGAAGTGGGAAACCAAGGAAAACCACTTCCAGGATGGATGAGGTGGCAATCGAGTCCACCTCTAGTCATTTGAACTCCCGAGGCTGAGTGGACCCCGTTCCAGCCCTCGTACCACTTTTCAAATTTCGTGGCAGAGCCGGGAATCGAACCCGGGCGTCCGGGGATGGCAGCTAATCACACTATCCACTACACCATGGAGGCGGCGCACTTAGTGTTACCCGACAAAATTAAATTAAGTCAGCTATACGAGTCGCCAGGTAGGATTCTACTCTCATCGTTTAAAAGTAGCATAATCATAATGATGAAATTGTTACCGAGCTCGATAGCTGCAGTCGCTTAAGTGCGCTCCAGTATCCAGTATTCGGGAGATAGTGGGTTCGAACCCCACTGTCGGCAGCCCTGAAGATGGTGTACCGTGGTTTCCCATTTTCACACCAGGAAAATGCTGAGACTGTACCTTAATTAAGGCCACGGACGCTTCCTCCCCACTCCTAGCCGTTTCCTGTCCATCGTCGCCGTAAGACCTCTCTGTGTCAGTGTGGCCTAAAAAGCTTGCAAGAAAAAAGATGAAATTGTTAGGCAGGCCCCCTGGTTCGTACCGCTTCAGAAGTTCTGCAACTCTACAGTTCAGGCAAGAAAATTATTATTATTATTATTATTATTATTAATTATCTCATTTTTCCTCATTTAATAACGTGTGTAATGTAATGAATGAATTTTCTCCATTAATGAAAATGTTGCGTGCTGTACAACACCAGCAATTCATTAGTCTGAAGCATGTTTTACGTTGTTATCAATATGTTACATTAAACTACCAGGCTGAGTACTTTAGGAATTCTCGTACGTCGCAGTGGGCTTGAAATATCGACTGACATACGTGTGAATGACCGGAGAGAGGTAACACCATCTCACTCTTATTAATTAATAAGTACTAGTGGTAATAGCAGAGGTCGCTTGGTAGGCCAAGGCCTTTCGGGGCTGTTTGGCCATGTTTTTTGGCTGGTGCTGATGATTATTGGTCGGCTCCGTGTTGTAGGCCTGCCTCTTACCCGGAGGCCCCGGGTTCGATTCCCGGCCAGGTCAGGGATTTTTACCTGGACCTGAGGGCTGGTTCGAGGTCCACTCAGCCTACGTGATTAGAATTTAGGAGCTATCTGACAGTGGGATAGAGGCCCCGGTCTAGAAATCCAAGAATAACGGCCGAATGTTTCGTCGTGCTGACCACATGACACCTCGTAATCTGCAGGCCTTCGGGCTGAACAGCGGTCCTTTGGTATACCAAGACCCTTCAAGGGCTGTAGTGCCATGGGGTTTGGGGGGGGGGGTGATTATTATTGATTTCTGGGGCAAAATAGAACAAGAAGAATGCGAGTATTGTATGGTCCGATATATAAGAACTAATCAGGGAAAGAAATGTATATAACTCTGCATAATTTTAAAAACATTGTGGAAGTCTTAATTGAAGTATTGGAGACGTGCTCAAGATGTATTTCGTGTCCTAGTGCTCTCTGCTTCAAACAGTTAGTGTAAGGTCAACGAGACTGCAGTTCTATACAAAAATATCCACATCTTTGAATTCAGTTCGTCTCAAAATGCTGATTTACCGGAATGTGAACTTCAACCAAGCTATAATTTGGACTTCTTTCAAACGACAATTCATTGATAGACAAAGCGTGTTTAAACAGTCTACTTATTTAATCTGTAACCGCTACATTTTCTGAGATTATTATTATTATTATTATTATTATTATTATTATTATTATTATTATTATTATTATTATTATTATTATTAGACAAAAATTCGGCAGTGATTATTTCTTAAAAACTATATACGCTAGAGTGTAATATAACAAAATTACTGTCCCACTGTTGGATGACAACTGTAATAGCCCGATAATCCTATTGTCCTCATCAGCCCCATACTCAGAAACTAATTGTAATATTTACAACTAAACTGTAATTAAAATAATAATAATACTGTTAACAAAATTATTATATTTGAAAATAACTTACCGCGATGACCAAGTGTCATCTACAACTCTCTGCGTTCTCCAACACAAGGGTTCTGAAGAGTTGTATTGGCAAGTAAGTAATGTGAATTCGTGTCCTCGGCCGGAGTTGGTGCCGCTCCTTTTACGCACACCCACAATGGAGATGAGCTGCATGTACTTATTTAACCACATACAAGCCCTCCTGCCAATCTTAAACTTTTGGCAGTACCGGGAATCGAACCGAAGACCCCGAGGACATCAGCTAATAGTACTAATAGTTACACTACGGAGGTTGACAGTTGGACTGGTATTATATTTCTTTCGTATAAATTTATTACGGCCGATAATTTCATGTACACAGAGTGTCTGATAACTACAGCCCGGATATTTAGGCTGTAATAAGTTACAATGCAAACATGCTAAAGCAAATAACAATAATACTCTACCCGGACAACAGTTCTGTTATGAGATTTGCATAATCATTAGGGTGCCGGCTTATTAGAACCCCTAAGAGTTGTGTTATTCTCGCTACACTGCCGAAGAGCGGGTAGACAGCAGGAAGTTGGTTGCTGCCTAAAGATCCCAACTCCACAGTGATAACCTATGTCGATAAATAACAATAATAGTATGGCATGCAGATATTTTGATCTAGTACCATTGAGGCTATCTACATGTCAAATTCGACCGGAACTGTTCTGACTGAGGTATGGCTGAGATAATTTTTCCGATTAATCACCAAAAGTTTCATCGAAGATATTTTCCACGTTGACATTGCACTACACGGAATGCCGAAATGACTTTCATCCACTCTTCGCCTGTGTTGATATCTATGCTTGTAATAGAAGCCGAGATCGGCTATCCCGGTATTCACCTCAAGTGACACGCAAGCCATTGTATACATTATTATGCAGTCATAGTCAAGAAAGAATGAGAGATGGAAGAATAACAATTTTGTGTGAATTTAAATATTTGTGATGATTAGACACGCAATGTACAGTTTTGCGTTTCTTCTTCCTTTTTCGAAAACCTCACATAAAATGACTGTTTTAGATTACGGTGCTGAGTAAGTCAGATGGTAGAGCACTCTGGCTTTCTGGGACCAAGTTGATGGGTTTGAACTCGCGATCTGTCGATATAGAGAGATCTGAGTTTCGTATTTAACAGACTCGATTGTCGCCACTATCATCTTATACTCTTCGCCTGGTCTCCACAATGCGAAATCGTTAAAAATTGGTGGGAGAGGGAGGATTCATATTTCTACGAAAATTACAGCCACGTTTAAGTGTTTGAAATCCAAAATTGGAAACATTGTTAATAAAATGGCGATAAAAATACGACAAATAAAAGTAAGCTTGCATCAGCTACTAGTGCACAATGTTTACATTCTTCCCCTAAAAGGGCAGATCAGCCTCTTAGACGGTGACGCCGTCTCTGAGTCCAGGATATTTGTGGTGAAGGTGAGGAGATTGGCGGCCGTGGCCTATACTAAGAACTGTCCCGGCATTCGCCTTAGTGCACGAGAATGAAAAACCACAGAAAACCATTCTCAGGACAGCCAACGGTGGAGACCAGCTCCTCTCCGAATGCCGTAGAACCACAGTAGAGCTGTGGCCACCGCTCCCCTCTTCGGTTGGTCGGTCGGATTGCAGAGTTGTAGAACCACGGACCAGGCATTGCATCGACCGACCCACTTACATCAAAGAAAAATTCTAAGATGTTATTTCTCTTTGCTGTTTTCCTTCCCTGAGTAGATGTGATGTCCAGAGGTGATCCAGTTTTCAGCCAGTAACAAATCTCACAGTTTCAAAGGTTTAATTAATTAAAATTTAATTGTCATTAGGGACTTTAAAGTATTCACCAACAAACCGATTTCTTTCGTCTGTTTTGATGCTATGACCAACACTGAAATCACATTCACAAGCAGCAGTTGACATAGACATTGAACGCATTTTTCGTACTAATGCTTTCAGAACAACCAAGTAGTTTACAATTGCCATATATCCATTCTCATATTTGTATAAGAACTTATTTTACTGGTGTCCGCTTCTGTGGTGTAGTGATTAGTGTGATTAGCTGCCAACCCCGGAGGCCCAGGTTCGATTCCCTTCTCTGCTACAAACTATGAAGACGAAATCCACTCAGCCTCGGGAGGTCAAAAGATTAGAGGGGGTCCGATTCCCGCCTCAGCCATTCTTGAAGTGGTTTTTCGTGGTTTGCCACTTCTTCTCCAGGCAAATGCCGGGATGGTACCCTACCTAAGGCCACGGTCGCTTCTTTCCCTCTTCCTTGCCTATTCCTTCCAATATTTCCATCCCCCACAAGGTCCGTGTGCAGCATAGTAGGTGAGGACGCCTAGACAAGGTACTGGTTACCATGCCCAGTGATATCCCCGACTAAATGTCTCGCGATCCAGGAGGCGGTAGAGGTGGAATCTCTCGCTGAATCCGAGGGAAAGACCAACACTGGACGGTAACCTGATTAAATAATTATTATAATTATACAATCTGTTTTATGATTCTTCTTATCGTTTTATGATGAAAGGATTCTACCCTGTAGGTAATGTTAGTGGAGGGGTGCATTTGTGAAATAAAATTGTCGGTGGGGAAGAAATCTTTGCCCCTTCTCCCAGCAATTTTGCACCCTGCCGGTCTCCCGTATTGAACAAGATGTATATATTGTTACCTACCATATTGCGTTGTTGTCAGGAAGGGTATCCGGTCGTAAAACCGGCCTTAATTCCTATTATTTGCGATCCCAGACAACTGGTACAAAGAAAAAAAGAAGACTGAAATTACTTACTTCTGAACTCACGACCCTCAGCGGTGGCGCAAGGTGTCTCGTCCAACAGGCACTTGATGTAAGCCATGAGAGCTCTGTCATTGCTGATGATGGCGTCCACATCCAGATGGTCGTACTTGGTAGAGTAGGTAGTGCTGGGTGGTGCTGATTGGACCAGCAGCACCACAGAGGCTAACAGAGTCAAAGCGAGAAGAGCGTTCATCTTGCAAGCGAACAGTAGTGCACTGAGCTACAGACACGGCTCTTTATACCCAGGACGATTATGGTGTCAAGGTATTGCCAAAGGTAGGTCACCATCTTGCTCCAGTTGGCCACGGCGCCTTGACACTCGAGAAACACGTTTACCTACATCTCGATGTCACTTTCAACAACGCACAACATCGAGAAAGAAAGGAAAAGTACTAACGCGATCATGAAATGCTTTCAGTCTTTCCGCCTTGGATTACGCATGCTTCCTATTGTCTGCTAGCATAAAAAAGGCCACTGGTTCATTGCCTCTTGTGTGTGTTGAAAGGCAATTCTATCACAGTATTTCCTTTATGCGTGTGGTGAATGCAGTGAGAGCTTAAGAATAGCCATGTTTAGAAGCAAGCATTTCCAGTTCCTCTCAGCGCAAACATTCGTAACAGGACTATAATGGATATTGGACAAAAATGAGTCTTCAACTTGTTACAGATTTCTGTAGTCATAGAAGACTCATTATGGATTTTGGAGAGTTAATTAAGGCCGGACAACCTTCCAGACACCAAGTAAAAATCCTACTCCACAGGCACTGGGTGTCAGTTCACCCTAATTGATACCAGATAAATAAAATAATATTTTAATTTTTACAATTGGCTTTACGTCGCACCGACACAGGTTTTAATGTTGACAG
The DNA here is from genome assembly GCF_040414725.1 of Anabrus simplex. NCBI lineage: Eukaryota > Metazoa > Arthropoda > Insecta > Orthoptera > Tettigoniidae > Anabrus > Anabrus simplex. Next base: position 370,205,661 of record NC_090269.1, on the reverse strand, counting down.
TGGGATAGCAAAGTAGGAAAGAAGCGTCCATTGCCTTAATTAAGGTACAGGGCCAACAATTGAGTGGTGGGAAAATGGGAAACATTCGGAAAACCATCTTCAGGGCTGCCGACAGTGGGGTTTGCACCCACTATCTCACGAATGCAAGCTCACAGCTGCGCGCCCCTAGCAGCATGGCCAACTCGCTGGGTAATATAGGCCTATATATTATTATTATTATTATTATTATTATTATTATTATTATTATTATTATTATTATTATTATTATTATTATTATTATTATTTCTTTATTTGTTACGATCTTCTGGAGACAACGTGACAGTTTCAATGCTTCATCCTTTGTTGTTCCCTCTTCTTCTCCAGTAATCGTTTATGGGCTCACTATGTGCCCTTTTCTTCTCGGACCATTTTGAGTGTGTATTTCTTCCCTCCCGACTTTGGAATCGTTCTATTTTTTTAAATCTCTCTCTTTCCGTCTCTCTCTCTCTCTCTCTCTCTGTGTCGCTGCTCCTTCTCTTATATTGTTTCTTTCCAAATCTTTCTTGACTTCATGAATCCAGGTTGTTGTTGTTGTTGCCTTATTGTTAGAAAGATATTTGAAGATCTGTTTGTTTAACCTGTTGTCATCCATTCTGAATACATACATTGTCATTATATATAGGCTGTTATGCCCTTCAGCGTTCAGTCTGCAAGCCTCTGTGAATTTACTAAACGTCGCCACAATCCTCGATCTGCAACTAGTGCTGTGGCCTCAATTAGTTCTATACCTCTTACCTTTAAATCGTTAGAAACTGAATCTAACCATCGTCGTTTTGGTCTCCCTCTCCATAGCAGAGTCCTTCTTCTCCTAGGTGACCTATCCTCCTCCATTCGCCTCACATGACCCCACCACCGAAGCCAGTTTATGCGTACAGCTTCATCCATCGAGTTCATTCCTAAATTAGCTTTCATCTCCTCATTCCGAGTACCCTTCTGCAATTGTTCCCACCTGTTTGTACCAGCAATCATTCTTGCTACTTTCATGTCTTTTACTTCTAACTTATGAATAAGATATCCTGAGTACACCCAGCTATCGCTCCCGTAAAGCAAAGTTGGTCTGAAAACAGACCGATGTAAAGATAATTTTGTCTGGGAGCTGACTTCCTTCTTACAGAATACTGCTGATCGCAACTGCGAGCTCACTGCATTAGCTTTACTACACATTGATTCAATCTCACTTACTATATTAGCACCCTGGGAGAACACATAACACCGGGCGAGTTGGCCGTGCGCGTAGAGGCGCGCGGCTGTGAGCTTGCATCCGGAAGATAGTAGGTTCGAATCCCACTGTCGGCAGCCCTGAAAATGGTTTTCCGTGGTTTCCCATTTTCACACCAGGCAAATGCTGGGGCTGTACCTTAATTAAGACCACGGCCGCTTCCTTCCAACTTCTAGGCCTTCCCTATCCCATCGTCGCCATAAGACCTATCTGTGTCGGTGCGACGTAAAGCCCATAGCAAAAAAAAGAAAAAAAGAACACATGACCTAAATACCTGAAATTATCGACCTGTTATAGCTTTGTATCACCAATCTGACATTCAATTCTGTTGAATTTCTTACCTACTGACATCAATTTAATCTTCGAGAGGCTAATTTTCATACCATACTCATTGCGCCTCTTTTCAAGTTCAAAGATATTAGACTGCAGGCTTTCGGCACAATCTGCCATTAAGACCAAGTCGTCAGCATAGTCCAAACTGCTTACTACATTTCCACCTAACTGAATCCCTCCCTGCCATTTTTACCTTTCAGCAGATGATCCATGTAAACTACGAACGGCAAAGGTGAAATATTACAGCCTTGTCTACCCCTGTAAGTACCCCGAACCAAGAACTCATTCTACCATCAATTTTCACTGAAGCCCAATTGTCAACATAAATGCCTTTGATTGATTTTAATAATCTACCTTCAATTCCTTAGTCCCCCAGTATAGTGAACATCTCTTCCCTCGGTACCCTGTCATATGCTTTCTCTAGATCTATGAAACATAATCACAACTGCCTATTCCTCTCGTAGCATTTTTCAATTACCTAGCGCATACTGAAAATCTAATCCTGACAGCCTCTCTGTGGTCTGAAACCACACTGGTTTTCATCCAACTTCCTCTCAACGAGTGATCGCACCTTCCCTTCCAAGATGCCAGTGAATACTTCGCCTGGTATACTAATCAATTGCTTGTAGATAGGTGCAATTACTGCTTTTGTCCAATCTGAAGGTTCCTTACCAAAACTCCATGCTTATTTCACTACTCTATGAAGCCATTTCATCCCTGCCTTCTCACTATACTTCACCATTTCAGGTCTAATTTCATCTATTCCTCCTGCCTTATGAAAATAGAGTTTTCTTACCATCCGCATCCTTTCCACTTCCTCAAGCATAATTCCACCAACATCATTTTCCTCCTCCCCATGAGCTTGGCTGTTTGAAACATCACCAGGATGATTTCCTTTTACATTGAGAAGATGTTCAAAATATTCCCTCCACCTCTCCAGTGATTCCCTGGGATCTATTACGAGTTCACCTGAATTACTCAAAACACTGTTCATTTCCCTTTTCCCTCCCTTCCTAAGATTCTTTTTTACTGTCCAGAAAGGTTTCCTTGCTGCTTGACTTAGCCTTTCCAGGTTATTACCAAAATCTTCCCATGACTTCTTTTTGGATTCAACAACTATTTGTTTCGCTCTGTTTCTTTCATCTACGTACAAATCCCTGTCTGCCTCGGCCCTTGTTTGGAGCTATTTCTGATAAGCCTTCTTTTTACATTTACAGGCTGCTCTCACTTCATCATTCCACCAACATGTTCGCCTTTTCCCATCTTTACACACAGTTGTCCCTAGGCATTCCCTTGCTGTTTCTACTACAGCATCTCTGTATGCCACCCATTCACTTTCTATATCCTGAACCTGCTTACTGTCTACTGTTCGAAACTTCTCACTAATCATATCCATGTACTTCTGTCTAATTTCCTCGTCCTGGAGATTTTCTACCCTTATTCGTTTGCAGACAGATTCTGAATAAATATCCAAAATATATAAATTGTCTCTTTCGCATTGTATCTGTTATGTTTCCTATGTTCAGATGTATTTCATCACTACTTCTTGATTTCCAGAGTTCTGTAGTTCTTAGCGGGCCGAGTATTTTCCGTATAATTTTGCTTTCCAATACTTCTAATTTATTCACCTTGTAATTCAGTACTAGACATTCACTTGCGTATGCGCATTCCGGTTTTTCTTCGGAGTAGTAGTGTTGTATTTGGAGATTTTTAGATAAACACTTTTTGTTGTAGATATTATTATTAATTTCCCTTTCAAAAATAGTTTACCCTATAAAGGAATTCTGTGAAGGGATGTGTAGCTAAACCTCCCAGCATGGATATCTGATTTTGTAACTTCTCTTAAATTGTAAGTGAACACTCGAACACTCGGCATTAAAGAACAAGGAGAAGGATTCGATCCATCAGCTCTACTCATCTGACATATCTCATTATCTCTGTCTTACTAGTTTTGATTTCTGTATTCACGTATAATATTTAGCAAAAGCGTGCAAACATTAGACTGGAAATATTGGATGCACTGCTGAACATGTTGAGGTAGAAAACCTCTGGTCTAAGAAGGGAGGAGCCTGGAAGAAGCAAGTACGAAAATGCCAGTCTCAGATCGCACCCCGTAGTCGCCAACCTTCGTTCATGAACCCCTACGGGATTTCTTCTTTTCTCATCTCCTACGATAAGCAGGGAATACCGTGGATGAAATTTTATTCCCGCTGTTTTTCGCATTTTCACATGAGCCTCTGACACCTCGTGTACTGTATAAGGTAAAAAATATTTCATTAGAGACGTCCTTCCTGAGGCATGACTGAATCGTGATTTGAAAAAGGGAAAATATCCAAAACCTGTTCTCTTCACGCTGACAGTACCACGAAAACGGTCGCCAACCACTAAAATCCAATCAATAGTCTTGTATAGGGTGTTCATTACATTTCGAGCCGGACTGTATATGAAACTTTACGCCATCGTTCATTGTAACTACTAGCGCGGTCTAAACTAGCAACCAAGTATATCACCTTTTGTTTTCAATAGAACTTCCCAGGTTTATTCAACTTTCTCTTGCAGTTTACACGTAACAACCTCTGGCATTTGCTGCACTTTACACTGCACTGGGAACTTTTACATCGCTATATAGCCCGTGAACACCGGCCAATTGGAGATATAGTCAGTGAAGATCCCTTAAGGGCTGATGATCTCGACATTAGGCCTCTTAAAACAATAAAAGTCACCTCAGAACCCTTCGAACTTAGGTTTTTCTACCGATGTACAAATTAAAAGAAGAAAATTCTACTGTCTCATGAGTGGATACTAACGTTTAGACAATTCAATGTGTCCCCATGATCCATGGCAGTGGTGCAACAACAACAACAATAATAATAATAATAATAATAATAATAATAATAATAATAATAATAATAATAATAATAATAATAATAATGACGATGATGATGAAATGGCGTATGGCGTTTAGTGCCGGGAGTGGCCGAGGACTTTTTTCTCGCCAGGTGCAGGTCTTTTGATTTGACGTCCGTAGAAGACCCGTGCGTCGTGATGGGGATGAAACGATGATGAAGACAACAGATACACTCAGACCCTGAGCCAGTGAAATTAACCAGTTACAGTTAAAATTCCCGATTCTGCCCGGAATCGAACCCGGGACCCCTGTGACCAAAGGTCAGCACGCTAACCATTTAGCCATGGAGCCAGACACGATGATGATGATGATGCTGATGATGATGATGATAAATACGTAAACTAAACTCGTATCCCCGTCCCGAGGTGGTACAACTCTTTTCGGGCACTGCCCCTATGGAGGTGAGCTGCATGTACCATTTAAATCACTTATCAACCCTCCTCCCTTCATTATATCTCTACCAGTATCGGGAATCGAACCCGGGCCACCGATGACAGCAACTAATAGTGCTAACCATTACGCTGTGGAGGCGGACATAACGGTTACGTGAAAATAAATTATGGTTCCCTGCCGTCTCTGATGAGATACATTCTGCAGAGTGTTTTGTGTCCACTGAAATAGGCTAGTTGAAGTTTACTACTGTAATTTTTTCTGTCACAATCTGATCCTTGGAGCGATGGTAGTAATGTTATTCCATATGCAGCCAGTTCCGGTGCTGAATGATGTGAAAGTGTAACTTATAAGGTCGGTTGGTTAATGCATTTCAGCGGACTTAGCAGATGATTTTCCGTGGTTACCAATTTTAACACCACATAAAGCTGTACCTTAATTAAGGCCACGGCCGCTTCCTTCCCACTCCTGACTCATTCCTATCCCATTGTCACCATAAGACCTATCTTAGTCGGTGTGACGCAGGACAAAGAACTAAAGAAAGACATTCTCTAGTACACCTAGGCAACCTATGACAGCTGATAGTTCATCTGTTGAGGATCAAATCAACCTTCAGGCTGACAACTAAATACGCACAGAGCACTTAATTTTTTACATCAAAACTAAAACTATGCATTTATAGCAATTGAAAGTGCATAACTCCCCTAGCACACTGTCGGTACCCACGAAGGAGGCTTGCTGGAGTGCCTGAGTGGTATACTAGTCTCCATCGTCTTGGAAACGTGTGGCATTTCAGAAGAATAGTCCGTAACCGCACTGGAGTAAATTGTTGGTAATTTCACTATTGAAATAACAAGGAGATTGCATACTTTCCAGTTTTGTTGACATATTCTCTGTCGGTTACGGATCTCTGCGGGAAACTTACTTTTTAATATGTGGGATAAAGGCAGTCATTTGTAGCAAATGGAGAAACGTACCTGCCCTAGCGCATTGTCACTCTATTGTGGTTCGAGGAAGGCTAGAGGTGAGCCCGTTATGTTTATCATTAGGTACATAAACCGCACCATCCACCTCTGTGGTGTAGTGGTTAGCGTGATTAGTTACCACTCCAGGAAGTCCAGGTTCGATTCCCAGCTCTGCCACGAAATTTGTGGTACGAGGGTTGGAACGGAGCCTACTCGCCCTAGCGAAGTCAACTGAGCAGAAGGGGGGGGGGGGATCGATTCCCACCTCAGTCATCCTCGAAGTGGTCTTCCGTGGTTTCCCACTTCTCTTCCAGGCAAATGCCGGAATGGTACCTTACTTAAGGCCACGGTCGCTTCCTTCCCTCTTCCTTGTCTATCCCTTCTAATCTTCCCAACCCCCTACAAGGTCCCTGTTCAGATGAGGCCGCTTGGGCTAGGTACTGGTCCTCCTTCCCAGTTGTATGCCCAGACCGAAATTCTCACGCTCCAGGACACTGTCCTTGAGGCGGCAGAGATCCGTGGGAAAAACCAACCCTAGAAGGTAAACGGATTAGAAAGAAAAATATACCCCGCCTAATACTTTTTTATTTTTAAACTGATTTAAAATTAGTGTAATGGATACAGTTTTATTTTATAACAATTCGCAACTGCCAAGAATTACTGTATATGGTTTTAAGGAACTGCCGAAAGATCGGTGCACGGAAACTGTATAATTACTTATGTAATAGTGCTGAGTAATTCATTTTTCCTCTTCAAGATGAAAATTTACATTAATTCAAGTTGAAGTTTTCAGTTTAATTTATTGCAAACTGCATCCCGAGAACCTTATTAATACTCATCTTGTGTTAACTTCAAGTAACTACATCACTAGACTAGTCTGTTACATAACGACATAGAGGTCAACGTCATGAACGAAGTTTATGTCATGCCACTCAAGTAACGATAGATTATACACAATACAATGCACTCTACCCACTGTAAAGAAAATTTGTAATACCTATGACTCAATAAACGAGTGGTACAAGGGATTCACTATACCGGGTGCAATGCGAACCTACCCTGCACCCTGTCTTTGGTGGGGTTATCCTTACACTAGGAAACCTAACTGGATAACTATAATATGTACAAAACAAACGCAATTTAAAAAAATAATAGCTCAAGAATAATCTATGGCCAAGGAACTATGCGTTTCTGTGACGGTTCGTCTACCTCACTGAGGTAGGAATTGAAATAACTGAATGATAACGATGATGATTCCGCTGCCACACTGGAACTAAACTCTGGTAATTTCACGACTGAAAAATCTAAATATAGTAGACTCCCTGTTGTTCGGGCTAATGAAGTAAAAAAACATTCCTGAAAAATTAATTCAGTGAAAATGCATCGAACAACTTGGTTTTCTCTGTACACGTTGTACCGGTAATAAGTGTTTTTACACTTTTTCTGGTTGAACCACTGTAGAAGTGCTACATTTCACTCTTTATACTGTAACCGTATGTGGAGACATTACTTCCAATGCGGCCGTAAATACGCATTAATAAGACCTTCGACTACCCAGCGGCTCCATATTGGACCCTAGGTTATAATTCAAATGTAAAACTTGCCAGTAAATAATTCGATGCAGTACGGACTCTTCTTCTTCCACTTCTTTTCTTCTTATCCAACTGATATAAATTCCGGAGGTGCACATGCCCTGAGGTTCACCCATCCTATACCAAAAGTTGAGTACCAAGTTAATTCCTTGGGGCAAAGGCGGCCAGGCGCAGAGCTAACCACTCAACGTCACCAAGTACCGGGGTTACGGATAGTGGAAATCTTTACCTTTCACCCCTCTCAAGGCCGCCATGGTCTCTACGGAGATAACTTTGCTTTTTTACTGGTAAACGTATAAATTTGTTACAAGCTATGTTATTGATATGTCAGTAAATACCAGATGACAATTTCCAAAGGAGTGTACCAAGAACTGAACCTTGAGGAACATCACAATGAACCAAAAACAGTAGAGAAAGAAGCACCTTGGAAAACTACTGGTTAATGACGATTCCACGGAAGGTCGGTGAGTCACACTACCAGCTTCCACCGAAGTTGAAAGATCGTATCACACCAGGAAGGCCACGACGGTGAAACTGGTAGCAGGCCTTGTTATAAGGAATGTAGTCATCCATCAACCACTGTACATAGTATTCTTTTGAAGGGAATATCCCGGTATTTGATTTACTGATTCCTTACCACCATAGAGTGCTGGCCTTCGCATCTCAAGAACTCGGGTTCAGACCCAACTGGGGAAGGTGAATTTTAAAAGGTCGAAGTATGTCCATATGGAACCCCATATCGTACAATTTTGACATGTAAAAGATCCTTTCTGGCACACTTCAGCGATTTTGCGACACAGATAATTAAAACTTGGCTATAGAGCACCAAACAGAACTAACTTCCTCTGCCATCTGGTAGGGAAAATCGGAACATGGAATTTGGCATGCTGCTGCTACAAAAATTATTTCATTCCGTACCCTGAAGGGGTGCGGCGGGCCTCCTAGAGCGTTACGCCCTCTCGCAGGCCATGGAGATATTATAATTAAGATTAATATTCACCCGAAAGGACATATGAAAATTACCACTTAATCTTTGCTTTGCTCATGCAGAGATTTAGTCCTCCTTGTGCAATCCAAATAAGTAATATCTTCCACATATTTCGTTGCACAACTCACATATTCGTCTATCATTAAGACAATAATGACAATGAAAAAAAAAGGTTACAAAAATGCAGTCCGTTAACAGAAGGCAAGGAGACGAAACACCAACACATCTCAAAATATTCTGGAGACGATAGGAACCGAAGTAGGCTTAAAGCCCAACGACACAGAGGCTAATCTCATGCTAAAAAGGGGACATCTAAAGGCCGAGACTAATTTCCAGCTCAGAAGTAGAAGGGGAGAGTTCCGAGGGTAACCACTCGTGCTCCCTTACATTAAATTATTCTCCAAGTATAGAGTATAAAATGAGTCCAGAGACTGCGCTGAAGGTCCGATATTACAGTGAAATATGAAAAGCTTACGTATTATATTTTAAAGAAAACTGCTGAAATCTTCCCCTCAAAACACACACCGGCACAATCACATATTTAGGTTTATTCTGCCATTACCTGTTACCTCCGGATCTTCTTCAAGCCAGCCACCCCATACCTCCTGCCCACTCTAACCTCCGTCAAGTTGTGCACACAATCATCAGAGCAATATCAGAAAAGATGGCCCTAATGCGCTCGGCTTAAATAGATCCCCAGGGGAAAGTTCTTGACTGTATTAGAATCCAGAGCGCTAATAGGCTGAATTTCCATTCACTAACCTGAGTTCTGATTGGTTATGAAACGTCATTACCGGCAAGTGAAAAGCAGGTTACATTACAGGAGGAACCCGGTGTATAGTTGACAACTTCAACACATTAAAAAAAAGCAATAACAGAAAAAAAAAGGTTTACCAACTATTACATATTATTCTCAGTAGATTCACTGGGGCTTAGTCCACCAGAGATCGTTAGAAAAAAGATGCCAGATCCGTCTAACCATCAGAGAAACAAGTTTTACAGTCTTAGGACTTCTTAAACACTGTCAGGAATGGCCGTAGTGGAGAAGGCGCATTGTTTAAATAGCCGGAGAAGGTGTACCCCTGGTACAGTGTCAAAGGCCTTCTTATGGTTAACAAAGACTGCATAATATTTCTTTAGTGCCTCCTTCGTTTCACTCAAAAGAATAGCCACAGCTTGTATTATGCTCCTTTTTTTTTCCATGGCGCAACAGCCCGAAGGGCCATGGTCTACCAAGAAACCACTGCTCAGCCCGAATGCCTGCAGATTACGAGGTGGCGTATGGTCAGCACGACGAATCCTCACGGCCGTTATACTAATCTTTCTAGACCGGGGCCGCCATCTCACCGTCAGATAGCTCTTCAGCTGTAATCACGTAGGCTGAGTGGGTCTCGAACCAGCCCTCAGATATAGGCCTATAGGTAAAACTCCCTGACTTGGCCGGGTATCAAACCCGGGGCCGCCTGGTAAGATGCATGCACGCTACTTCTACACCGCGGGGCCGGCTATATTATGCTCACACCTCTCTTAAATAAAATCTGGCATTCAGGTATCATAAATTTCAAGGATGTCTGTCAGTAGTTTCATTACTATTATAAATATATAGTTTTCAAGAGATTCTCCTTGGTATGAGTTAGGGTCATCTGTACGACCTTCACCTTTGAAAAGTACTTTAATTAGGGATATCTCCAACTATCCGGTATCGTCCGTCCAAAACGCTGTTCCCATGGTAATAAAGAATGGAAAATCATTAATGTGGGTTGCAACTTGCGTGGATACTGTTACTGCTACAAAGATGCCCACGATCTGTAAAGTATCTGGATATGCATCAGGGGCACACGTACTTTTAGAGCGGAATAAATAGCGATGCATTGTCGATAACTGTATTTTCGATGCGATGGTTGTTGAGACGTTCGGGCCACGGTGGTCCGAATCAAAGAACCTTGTATCTGAAATGGGAGAACTGCCAGGACTTCCCAAACGATTCGCGTGCTGCTGAACATCTAGGACAGTGCATCAGCATCGCTATCCAGAGAAGGAAATCTGCAATTGCCATGAGATTCGCTAACTCTCCTTCCTTGGAAGGAATTTTTTTCTCGTAACTTGTTCATTAAATCAATTGAACGAGAGTCTTTAACAGGTATTTGGCTTCTTTATGTCAAACATCTTTGTAACCGAGTAACTTTGAAGTTTATTAACCATGTAAAGACTACTTACTTGTTATTTTTCCGTAGAATAACTTTGATAAGAGAAAAATTTGACTTTCGATGTAAGTAACAAATCAATAATACACTAATTGTAAATCAAGTTTAATATCTTTTGTCACACCCAAAACACGTGTAGATGACACAGCCTACACCTACTCTATCTTGGATGAGGTGAACAATATTCAGTTCCACCTTCGACTTCATTTTTATTGGCTTGTCTGTTTGTCTTTGTACGGAAGAATCACGCCAAATTTACTGGAATGATTAGCATGAAAGTTAATATTTAAGTGTAAGGCTTCGGACACAGTGCAAGCAGCGAGCGGAGCGGTGCGTTGTGTGGCGGCATATATGAAACTCAAACCTGCGTTAGCAAATATATGTGACCATACTGCCAGCGGCGCGTCATTTTGGAGGGGAAATTGGTTCAAGGACAACGCTACCCGTCGCTGGCCGCTCAGTCCTGTTTTTTGAGATTTCAGCTGCTCCGCTCGCTCTGACTGTTAGTGAATTAGCAAGAGAAGAGATGAAAGTGCTAATTTCTGATTTTCAAACCCGATCTATCCTATCGGACGACAGAGTGAAGAACTTCGAAAACCTAATAGTGACAAGAAAAGTCTGGAAAGAGATTGGAACGATTTTAAATACTCTCTTCTTCTTAACCTGTTTCCGTCGGACTCAGCGAAGGGTCTTACCTCTACCGCTTCAAGGACAGTGTCCAGGAGCTTCAGACTATGGGTCGGGGATACAACTGGGGAGGATGACCAGTACCTCGCCCAGGCGGCCTCACCTGCTATGCTGAACAGGGGCCTTGTGGGGGGTGGGATGATTGGAAGAGGTAGACAAGGAAGAGGGAAGGAAGCGGCCGTGGCCTTAAGTTACAGTAGGTACCATCCCGGCATTTCCTGAAGGAGAAGTGGAAAACCACGGAAAACCACTTCCAGGATGGTTGAGATGGGAATCGTACCCACCTCTACTCAGTTGACCTCTCGAGGCTGAGTGGACGCCGTTCCAGCCCTAGTACCACTTTTCAAATTTCGTGGCAGAGCCGGGAATCGAACCCAGGCCTCCGGGGGCGGCAGCTAAGCACACTAACCACTACACCACAGAGGCGGACACGATTTTGAATATACCAGATAAATTCACTTTAAAATCAAACACGGTTATGGACATTAACAATATTTTCTTCAATACATTAATATTATTATCCTTTGTGTCCGACTCGTTGGCTGAACGGTCAGCGTACTGGCCTTCGGTTCAGAGGGTCCCGGGTTCGATTCCCGGCCGAGTCAGGGATTTTAACCTTAATTGGTTAATTCCAATGGCACGGGGGCTGGGTGTATGTGTTGTATTCATCATTTCGTCCTCATCACGATGCGCAGATCGCCTACTGGAGTCAAATAGAAAGACCTGCACCTGGCGAGCCGAACCCGTCCTGGGATAACCCGGCACTAAAAGCCATACGACATTTCATTTTCATTATCCTTTGTAATATATTGCCGAGATGAAAACTAATGTTCGGCATTACATCTGACTTTTGTGGGTCTCTGGAAGTTGGTGACTTGCTTCTGTAGTCGCACCTAAAGTTTTAGTAAGAAGTCAAAAGTTTGAATGGACTTACAAGTATATTTGAAAAATCGTATCAGGAAATCAATTCACTTCTCCGTGTAAATAATGAAATTCCCCATACATTTCACATTATTTATTTACTGGATAATCACGAAGTTCTCTCCTAGTCCTATGTCTAATTATTCAGTTTAGATCAAAGAATTCTAAAATCAGAGGCAGTCCGCTCCCGCAGTGTAGGGGGCAACGCGTCCGCCTGCCCCGGGTTCGATTCCCGGCCGGGTCAGGGGCTTTTGATTGTAAATGATTAATATCCCTGTACTGGGGACTGGGTGTTTGTGTCGTCCATAAGTCTCTTTTCCTCACATTCAACACTTTACACTTCCGCCCTTTACAAAGTACACACAGGTTCCTCACATATGGTGCAAGTAGGGGCAAAAGATTTTCCTAGGTCGACGCCCCGAACAAATAGCATTTTAAAAAATCAGAATCAAACGAGAAAACTTTGAAACTGCCATTACCTAATCACCACGTGCGGGGCAGACGCCGCGCCGCTTACTGACTGTCGCTAGATGTCCACACAGACGCTCTCTCCTCCCCGCTCTTCAACTTTTCGATAGCGGCAACGCTCCGCTCGCCGCCTGCACTGTGGCCGAAGCCTGATTGACTCTAAAGAAAACTAGGCCACAAAATACCCCCATTTTTCGTCAGTTGAGTTGCGTTTACAGAGGACTCCTCAAAATTTTTGGCATATGTTTCTACAATAATTAGGTTCTGGAAAACGGTTTACGTAATAAACGTTGTAGGACACATTTTTAGCATTTTCCGGTAAAGAGGGAATACTGAAATATCCGCAGAAAACCGTTTCTGAAAATGTTCATTCTGCAAAGTGCTAATCATAAATGATGTGGCTATACTGAGTTTGGATTTCTCCCGGCGTATTTTACTCTCTACGCGTTACCGAGCGAGCTGGCTGCATGGTATGGCCCGCATTCCTATGAGCTTGGATAATGTGGATTTTGGGTTCGAATCCCTCCACAATAAGGTCTGAAATTGTTTCCATTGTACCCTTATTACGGTCACAGCCGATTTCCTCCCAGTCATAGCATTTTCCCGCCCCACTATCGCCGGAAATCAATTTGAGTTAGTACGACGTTAAAACCCCGAGTAAAAAACTATAATCTTTCACAAAAGGCATTTTTTCTTTTTTTTCCATTTGCTTTACGTCGCACCGACACAGATAGGTCTTATGGCGACGATGGGACAGTAAAGGCCTAGGAATGGGAAGGAAATGGCCGTGGCCTTAATTGTCACAGCCCCAGCATTTGCCTGGTGTGAAAATGGGAAACCACGGCAAATGTCTCGGATGCGAGCTCACAGCTGCGCGCTTCTAACTGCACAGCCAACTCCCCCGGTCAAAAGGGATGTGTCAAAAGGGACTGTATATCTTGGAACCTAATCTAGTTAAAAAACGATCACTCTCATATGCTAACTGATTTTAAATGAATTCTTAAAATGAACCTATTTATAATAGAATTACATTATATTACATGTAGTAAATTTGATACCAAATATGGAATAATTTAGAATCTAATCAAAGGTTATATCCTCAATAGATTCTTAACCTCTATAATCTAACATCATTTTGCTATCTTTATACCCCATCAGTCGGAAAACACACGAGCGAACAACCAAGACAAGGTAATCACATGTTAAACTTAATGCACTCTGCAAACTGGTCTAATCGAGGATTATGCAAAGTACATTCTTGGCCCGTTCTAAAATTTAACAGCGGTCAGCTTGGAACTGTCGCCTGAAGCACCTAATTATTACTGATGTATCTAGTTCCAATAAAGCTTTAACGGTGTTTAATTTAATGCATTTGAAAGGATTCATTATTCATCACAGTATTAACACGACAGTTAGTCGTCTCCTCAGGAGGCTCTTCAACAACCATTAGCTGAGTGTCCAGAAAAAGGCTATGCGTGGACACTGACATAATTACCAACACGTACTTCATGCATTCGAGACTTGGAATATTTAGACAAGGCACATAAATTCCCTGGAATAATGCCATCAGCGCTATCTTATAAGTAGGACGAGGATTTAGAGGTACTAACAGTATCCAAAATAGGCAGGCAAATATGCACTTAAAAACCTCAAAATAGCCGCTAAAATAGAAAAAAATTGGCACTAAAAAGCAACCCGAATATATCATCTCCTTAGCATTTAAAATTACACAGCATATGTGAATTATGCCACTTCGTTCTCAGCTCAAGGTTTTACGCCACGAGAAAGTGGTCATCAAAATCAGGAAAAGGTAATAATAATAATAATAATAATAATAATAATAATAATAATAATAATAATAATAATAATAATAATAATAATAATAAACAAGAAAACTGGGACAACTTTCATTATTGATATCGCAATCCCCAATGACACCAACATTGACAGGAAGTACTATGACAAAATCTACAAGTACAAAGAGCTTGCAGAAGAGATCAAGAGGATCTGGAAAAATATTTTTTTTTTTTTGCTAGGGGCTTTACGTCGCACCGACACAGATAGGTCTTATGGCGACGATGGGATAGGAAAGGCCTAGGAGTTGGAAGGAAGCGGCCGTGGCCTTAATTAAGGTACAGCCCCAGCATTTGCCTGGTGTGAAAATGGGAAACCACGGAAAACCATCTTCAGGGCTGCCGATAGTGGAAGATGAAACTGATACGGATAGTCCCTGTGATTCTATCAGTCACCGGCCTCATTCCACACACACTTCACAAAAGTCTGCAAGAACTGGGTCTTCCACCGAACATCTACAAAATTATGCAACATTCTGTCCTCCTGTCAACATGCAACATTGTGCGATCGTTCCTCTCGCAAGAATGAAGATCCCGTGATCTAGAGTTTTATATATACCTGTACATCAATATTTGTATTATAATGCGTAAATACTTCAATTACTGTAAAGCACTTGGTGCATCCCGTGCCCCGTTTCTACTCATATTTCTGTGAATAATAATAATAATAATAATAATAATAATAATAATAATAATAATAATAAGAATAAGAATAATAATAATAATAATAATAATAATAATAGACTAATAATAATAATAAAGACTCTGTAGTCTCTTGCAGACAATAATTATATCAACAGGGCACTTCAAATGAATCTTAGTCAGCACATGTTACAATGGAGAACCAGATATTGTTCCAAATTTTGAACAGTAAAACTTTGCCTGTTGTCGGCTAATTCAGAAAATGACCTTCCTACTTCACATGGGATCAGGGGACAGTATGTAAGAGCAGCTAGCTCTGCTAGCTAGGGTGAAACCTGGTAGTGGTGCTACGTCTTTCCCTTCAAGAATAGAAGCAATGACCAAAATATCCTTCCAGCCGGGATTCCTTTGCATGATACTGTGGAATTTGGCATTAATCTCATCTCCTATCGCTCCATTAAGGCTAGCAATGGTTGCCGCCACCTCATGAACAATCCCACAGCCTTCACAAGAGGTAATTCTCTCTCTTCCAGCTGCTTTATTTTGGAAGGTAGGCCTATCTGTTCAAACTTGGAAGCAATGTATGCGAGACCACTGAATATCTTGGCCAGTGCAGGCTGGAGATTCAAGGCCAGCTCGCTGTAAGCTGAATCAGAGCATGGAAAGAACGCTGCCGTCCTTTAATCACATTTATTTGCATGTCTTTGGTAACTAGCTGAAAAGAATACCTACTTTCTGTGGCTGTCAGGTAAAGAAAACCAATAAAGAAGAGATTAGCGGAAAAATGCGATTTAAAAACTTAATATTTGTTGTTATACGCACTTAACATACAAATATCTTCAAAATAGGCATTGATTCACGAAATAGGCATTTATTGCCACTTTCAAACCCGTATATTTCCTTCACAAATCGACTAAAACAGCTTTTAGACTTATGAGCCTATAATTTTGGGATTGAGGATAAAAATAGACATTTATGACAAAATTCTCGCCATCACTTACAGAAAAATGGCTGAACCATCGAACGAACATCAGTATATTAGAACAGTCTTTCCCACTTAGTGGGTCCGTGATATCCTTTACACAAAAACCCTCGACTTTAGAATGCATTATTTTCTTTTTGCAGTATTGGATCTGAAGAGGAGCAAGATGAGCTTGTAGAAGCGATTCGTGATGGTTCTTTGAAGATGTTTTTCAAGAGTGTATACTTGTCCAGTTCTGGCTAATCGTATTTTCTGATTATAACAATTTAGGTGAAAAGGCTTTGAAAAATCGAACATTTTGTTCCACACACCTTTGTGAGCAAACAGTTCGTGTATTTAGTTATCTAAGAACAAACATAGAAAGCATTTCCATTTTGACCCTAATTTAAAGTTAAAGCTAGGGAATATAGATCCAGATTTTGAAGGATTTATTCGAAAAAAAAGGCACGATTTCTTCCATGATATTTAAATGAAGTTACGATCCTTTATTTTGTAACTCTAATTTGTAATAAATCAATTTTTGTGTACATTAATCTTTCTGTATAAAGGGGCTATATACACCAAAAAAGTCTTCACTTTTTTCTAGCTTCATATGAAGGATCACACCTTCATTTGTCTCTGTATCAATTTTGATGCAGAAATTCCTAGAAATGTGCATTTTATTGAAACGTTTTGTTGTAGTCAGGATAGTGGACGTGGAATATAAGCACAACGCTGCTCTATAGGTTGCATATTGTTTAAGTTTCACTATTACTCTCTTGGTCAATAGTTAAAGAAATGATCAAGGTATGCTAACCTAATATTTCATCATTTAACTGAATGATTCGCTTAAAAACTTCTAGGAATTAGCAGTAGCTATTATTGAACATAATACAAAATATTCACACTTTAATTAATAACTATAGAGGTTATAGGCAATAAAACACTAACAACCACTAAATGTTCAAAAATTTAAATTTGAATTTTTCTATAAACAATCCTGTATACATGTAGTGTGTCCTCTATCAAGCAACCCTAGCTTTCAACAGAAGTGAAGAAATGTCCGTTTTCCTTTATTTCTAGATGTTTTTGGACAATCTGCGAGCAGAGTTTTGAAACGCCTTTAATAACATATCGCATAAAACTAAATCAACTTTCTCACAACATACAAAATTACTCAATAATAATGTAGAAACAGGTCATATCAAGAATAATTCCTGAAACAGTCGCAGTGATATTGAATATTTTCTATAATATACGTTCCCTATTGTATGAAAACCCTTAATATGACGATTAGAAAGCATGGGATCCGTGGCAGAACTTAGAAAATAAAAGGGAGTACACAGATTTTAGATTATTAGTAACCAGAGGCTTAGGAGAAGGCAGCACTACGAATATTGATTCCATAGTTATCAAACATCAACTTCGATGGGTGAGTAGGTCACGTCACCTGAATGCCTAACCGACGCCATCCAAAGCAAGTGATGTAATCTCAATTGAAGAATGCACACCGTAACCAGGGAGAACAGCAAAAGCTCTAGTAGGACGTTCTGAAATCTGTTGTTCTGAAGATGCGTCGTATTGACATCGACAACTGGGAGGATGTGATGTCCGATCGGCAGATACGGAAATATATTATCCAGGAGAGCGCACAAGATTTTGAACAACAGCGATGAAACATTGAGTCTGAAGAAGAGATCGCAGAAAATTATGAGAATTTCGGATTTACAACAAGGAGCTTTGGTAGACTTCATACGCTAGCAGTGCGGCAGAACTTGCGGTTTTAGAATTGGCTCCTTCAGCCATCTAAGGGCCTATAATCGGTTACCTTAATACACTCGGAAGACACAAATATATTCATCAGTGAGTAAAAGCCTATGATGATAACGATAATGATGATGAGAACGAGCACGGTACCGTCGAATAACACGTAACAAAGAAGTTTCAAAATATTTTAAGAATTGCCGCCTTATGAAAATTGATTTAGAAACATATAGGAACATAGTAACGTTAATAACTATGTGTCACGCTGATCCATTACAATGACGTAGTAAGTTTTGGGATCCCGCAGGGTAGTATTTTATGTTTTCGTGTATATATAAATGATATGAGTAAAGACCTAGAATCACAGATAAGGGTATTTGCGGATGATGTTATCTAGGTATGCCGTATAGAGTAGTAAATGAGTTGTGGAGGGACATAAACAATGTTATGAGATGGAAGGCAGATAATAATATGAAAGTAAAAGGGATGGAAAGTCAAGTCGTGAGTTTCATCAGGAGGAAAAGTCCTCTGAGTTTTAATTATTGCATTGATGGGGTGGTAGTACCTCATGGGGTAAGAGCGTAGATTTTAATATAAGGAATGATCTTCAATGCGGAAATCATATTAACGAGGTTGTAATGAAAGATTACGGATTTTTTTCACAAGTTTATAAGAGTATTTAGGGATTGTAGTAAGGATGTAAAAGAGAAGGCACATACGTGTCTAGTAAGACCTTAGTGAGAGTATGGCTCAAGTGTATCAGGACTACTTGATACGAGAACTGGAAAAATTCAAAGGAAAGCAGGACAATTTGTTCTGCGTGAATTCCTACAAAAGAGTAATGTTACGAATATATTGCAAACTTTGGGCAGGCTGTAAGGAGACGAGCTGGCGTGGAATGACATTAGTAGACGAGAAAGCTTGAGTGGAGCTTTTAAAGGTAGGAAAGATCATAATCTACATATTAAAAGAGTTTTGCTATCCTTTTTGGCAAGTTACTCTTTTTAATTTCACTGTCCTTATAAAATAACACAGCATTAATTGGAATAGAACCAAGAACCTTGTCGTGTACAGGGAACTACTCACGTCATTAAGGTATTTATAATTGGAACTGGTATTCTTGGCCAGCGATGGTAGTTCAATGCTGATAGCAATTAGATTCTACTTCCATTCCCAGCCATGCTTTGTTATGTCAACCCTGTACTAATTATTTCCTTGACTGAATGATCAGCTTAGTGGCCTTTGGTTCATTAAGTCCCGGGTTCGAAATCCGGACGGGCCGCGGATTTCAGATTCATCTGCTTAACCCTTTGGCACTCAGCCTATATGCAGGTGTTTGCTCGAAGACACTCAGACTAATTTATGTGATTTTCCAAAGCAAATTACAAAAATTCAACACGTAAAGAGTTTAACACACATTAAAATAAAACTAATCACACTAATGCAGGAAACTATGAGCATTTCAGAAATGAATATACCTTGGACGTATTGTAATTGGTTAAGCCCAAAAAAATTATTAAATTTCGAAAATAACTTTTTAAAAATAAATTATTGTTTTCAATGACAGAAAAATTAGACATTGTTGCGTCTTCCTTCTTTACTCTTAGACGTGAATGAAAGAACATTTAATTCTGAATAATGTGATGTCAATATGATGTGTGAGCTGCAATTCACTCATGAAGCATTGCACAATGTTATTCAGTGTACATGTAACGGTCATCGATGTCAGGGCCTCGCGGTCCGATGCACGGTGAGCAGTTACGACCGTGTCACTTCCCACATAACGGGAATCACTTTCGGCAAAAGAAGGTCATTATTACTGTCTAAATAATCTGAAAATTCAAGGATATCGGCCTCATTGGGCCTTGAATATGGCCTAGCCATTACTATAAAAAGATGACGCAAGCACGTGCAACAACGGAGTTATGAAAAGGAGTAAAATTGTAGTTTATGAAGTACATCGAACACACGAGATACCAAAGAAACGAAATAAACTATAAACAAAACTCATAGCAAGATCAAATTGTTGTATTCATAAGCCAATCCAAACAGATCCACGCAATAACAACTTCAAATAACCACAACATAAACATTCACGGTCAGCAGATTTCATTTGTCGAAAATAAAAGTATTTTGTAGGACTGGTGGATATACTGTATCTGTTGAGTTAAACGCAAATTCAACGCTTTAATGTACCGTCACGATCAACTGTTACGATTTAACAGCTACGCAAATGACCAAAATCCGTAAATAAGACAGAGCCGATGTATCGACGCCATGAGCGTTTTCGCCATAACCTCTCGCGCCGATAGATCGGCGCGCTGAGTGCGAAAGGGTTAATTCTTCTGTCCCAGCGACGAAGTATAGGTACTAGCATTACTGCAACATACATATTTTCACTCACAGACAACACATCACATTACGAACACTCCATAAAAGGTTCGATTTTTTGGATGAATGATCAGCGCAATGCTCTTCGATTTAGAGTGCCCCGGGTTCGATTCCCGGCCGGGTCGGAGATTTTAACCTCAAAGTACATCCAGCCGTAAAACCTGCCTTAATTCAGAATTTAGTGGCATCCCCAAGTAACTGCAAGAGGCCTGTAAGGAAAAAGAAAGGACTAGTTATCTGTGTTACATGTACTCAAATAGAATACATTCACTATCTACTTTAGTAGCCTTAATATCAAACACTAGCAAATGTACCCGTGCTTCGCTACGGTATTCTACATTGTATACGGATATCGACGTAAATACTGTGCGTGCAGTAAATGAGATTGTTTTAAAATTGCATGTCTCTTAGCCTTATCCGAGAAATAGCATTGGGAGGTCCCCATACGTTGTTTCCAATGTAAAGTGAGGGTTGCGGAGTTGTGATGATAACGGCAGGCTCACTTGCCTCCTGCCATTCACAATCGAGTGGGCAAGTTTACATTATAATTGCAGGCCCCATTGCCTACTGCGCGGTCAGAACCGATTTGGGGAGTTTTAGTTACAATGGCAGACCCATTTCCTACTTTCAGACAGATTACAGTTGAGGAGTTTTTATTATAATAGCAGGCAACTTCCCTACCACCAGTCGAAATTGAGTTGTGCAGTTATCATTATAATGACAGGCCCTTTTTACTGCTGCCATCCAGCTTACTGCCAGTCACACAGAATTAGTGAGTTTCCATGAAAATAGCAGGCCACTATGCCTAATGCTAGTCAAATTTTAGATTGGAATATTTGTTTATAATGGCGGGTACCCTGGCCTAGAGCCAAACACAATAGGGTAGGGTATTTTCGAACAAAACTGCATGATCCCTTGTCTTCTGCAAGACAAATCGAGAAGTGAGTTATTCATTAAAATGGTAGGCCCTCCTTACTATTGCCAGTTACACAGGAGTTGGAGAAGGACCCCATTCCTACTGCCAGCAGTCAAAGTCGGAGTAGGGAGTACTGATTACATTAGCAGACACACCCTTTCTCGATCTCTACAAATCGACATCAATGAATATATATAGATGGACATACGAAAGTATATACATGTTTACAATATTGCAGACCTTCATTTACAGATTAACTGCTGCTAAACGGTACGTCATATTGACAAAGGATTGTACCGTAAGGCACAGTATTTAGCGACCTAAATGTCTGGTCCTATGATATTTTCTCTTATCTCATCTATTTATGAGTCAGATTGAGTCAGAAACGTTGAATAGGTTGAAATTTGTGTAAGATTATCTTACATTGCATTACTTTTCGGATAGTTATGTGACATAGCATTTGGCTCACATATGGGTACTGGGTGGGCCAATGTTCGTGTAGAGTTTAGTCATACTATCTTTCCTGTAAGTGATTGAAAGTATGAATTATATAGGTAGAGTCCAAATTTAATTACAATCGAGAAATAGAGACGAATCTAACGTATAAGCGATACAGATACGACAAAAAGTCATAAGACCAAGGCTGAAGATCACTCCTAATTCAACGAAGATTGTGCCATCCGTTATGTGATATGACTTCCCGTTTATCCCACAAAATACTTCGAAACGAAGGTCTGCACCATCATTAAAATTGCTTCCATACTTCGATATTCTTCGGGGATAAAAAATGAAAAAAATAAAGATCTGTGAAATTTTTCGTTCGTTACAGGCTGAAACGTAAAATTTTGCCAAATTTCAATTTTCTTGCTTGTCTGGCAGATTATGCTACATCTGGATTTTGGGTGAGGGGGTTAAAATTTTGACTTTCAGGAAATTAAACCAAAAAATGTGCAGACGATCATTATTACCCCTCAAAGGGGTATCTGTACGAAAATTTCACCAAAATAGTCGATACACAGGCACACACAGTCGTTACGATTTTATTTATATAGATAGATAAGGAATCTGCTCCACGTACAACACATTTTGGCTACGTCCGCTGGACTTAACCTGCAAAACCAACCGTTCATCACTTATTAATCCTCCTGTCGAAAAATTCACATGAGAACAAAAGTTTTAGAAATGGATTTCCATTAAGGATTGTAGATTTCGATTAATTTCGGATGTACATATTTTGAGGAAGCGCAAAATCACGGTTCCCGTTTCGGATAAACCCCAAGTAAATTTAGGTATTCAGAAATAATATTGGCCTTAAAACCTACACAAGGACAGGTGGATTCTAAATGTCAAGTTTGGTAGAAATATATTCAGTAGTTTTCAAGTTATAAAATCTCATACAATCAAACCGACAAACAGACACCAAAGTTAAGAAATATGCAGATGGTCATTATTACAACTGAAACGGATAACTGTACGGAAATTCCGCCAAAATAGCCAATGTATAGACAGACGGTCGTTGCGATTATATTTATATAGATGACAGATAAGCATGGGCACGTTTGAAAGTGCAAACCTTCATTTCAAGATTTACTACTCCTAAACGGTACATCATATCAACAAACGGTTTGCACCCTCAGACGTCCCCTTTTATCGTTCTACATGTTTGGTGTTAAAACATTTTCTCGTATCTCAATTATTTATGGGTTCGATTGAGTTACGATGTTTGAATGGGGTTAAATTTGGGTACATTGTCCTCATTTTACATTATTTTTCACATACTTATGTGGAAGCTAGAATCATGAAATTGGGTTCGCATATAGCCATTGGTCGTGTCAATGTGCATGGCAAATTCGATGACTCTACAATTCCTATAAGTGTGTCAAACTAAGTAATACACGTGTAAAAAGCACAAAATTTACGAACCATCGAAATATACAGCCAAATCTACCCTATGAGGGAGAGAGAGAGATACGACAAAATGTCATAGGACCAAAGTTGTAGATCACTCGAAATTGAACGGAGATCGCGCCATCCGTTTTGTGATAGGACATACCGTTTAGCCGCGAAATACCTCGAAACGAAGGTGTGCACCGTTATTAAATTGCCTATATTTCGATATTATTCGGCATAAAAAGTGAAATATTTAAAGATCGTGGAAGTTTTCCGTAGGTTACCGGCTAAAACGTATAAAATTGCTTAATTTCAATTTTTCAGCTCGTGTGGCAGATTGTGAGGCAATCTTGATTTTGGGCGAGGGGGGAGGGGATAAAATTTAGGACTTCCAGGAAACTATAGCTAAAAAATATGCAGGTGGTCATTATTACCCCTTAAACGGAAAGCTGTACGAAAATTTCGCCAAAATAGTCAATGCACAAACACACGGTCGTTACGATATGATTTATCTAGATAGATAAGGAATCTGCTCCACGTATAACAGCTTTTGGGCTATGTCCGCTAGACTTAGCCTGAAAACCGACCTTTCATGTTATCTCCCTTATTAATCCTCCCGTTGAAAAATGCCATGAGAAAAAGAAATTAGAATTGGATTTCCAAACAGTTTGATCGATTTCCAGTCCGGTTGGTCTTGTACTTTATATATTGTGGGAGAGTAAAAATCACCATTTCGGTCCCCTATAAAACCCCAGTCCATTCCGGGAATTTGAAATGGTATAAACCTTAAAACCTACCCTTGGAGGGGTGGATGCTAAATATAAAGTTTGGTTCAAATATCTCAGTAGTTTTCAAGTTGTAAGAAATACGCTTTACGCGCACCCGCTCTGGCGTTAAGTCCGGTGGGACTTGTACCGAAAAACGGTCCGTTAATGATATCTCCGTTATTAATCCTGGTATCGAAATGATGCACATGAGAAGAAAAGGTTTAGAAATTAATTTCCATGAAGGCAGGTTGATGTCCATTAAGTTTGGCTGTGTATATTTTGAGGGAGTGCAAACTCACGGTTTCGGTTTCGTATAAACCCCCAATTAGTTCAGGGATTTAGAAAAAATATTTTCCCTAAAACCTACCCAAGGACATGTGGATTCTAAATATGAAGTTTGGTGAAAATATATCCAGTAGTTTTCAAGTTATAGGAAGACAGACAAACAGACAAACTAACTAACTAACTAACTAACTAACTAACTAACTAACCGACACCAAGGAAACCTACCCCTTGGACAGATGGATGCTATATATAAAGTTTGGTGAAAATATATCCAGTAGTTTTCAAGTTATAGAAGGACAGACAAACAGACAAACAGACACCAAGTCTAAAAATGAAGCAGATGGTCATTTTTACACCTGAAACGGATAACTGTACGGAAATTTCGCCCAAATAATCAATGTACAGACACACGGTCGTTACGATTTTATTTATATAGAAGATTATAAAAGTATTAACCATCTTGTAACAATAGATTATACGATTTAAATCATGTACCGTTGTCATCTTTAGTTTGCTGTGAGATCGCATTCGGAGTTCGAATGTCACTGTCGGCAGCCCTGAAAATGATTTTCCGTGGATTCCCATTTTCGCATCTGGCAAATGCTGGGACTATATCTTAATTAAGGCCACGGCCGCTTCATTTCGAATGCTAGCTCTTCCCTGTCGGTACAACGTAAATGCAAATTGTCACACAGTATTTAGTTTGGAGAAAATCTATTTCGATTGTGTGGAAGAGTACAGTTCAATGTGTCGAAATCGCAAGCCAGTGATTACTCATAGTCTGGGAGACAAATGAGTTCGAATTTCACTGTCACAGTTCATTAAATGATCTTTAGCTAGATCACTGTCTAATAACAAACTCACATACACCACAACAGACACTTCGCAGCCGGCGGAGTAGCTCAGACGGTAGGGAGCTGGCCTTCTGAGCTCAAGTTGGTGAGGTCGATGAAGCCTGAGTGCAATGGTTTTCCGAAGTGTTCAGATATGTAGGCTTGGAGTCGGTAGATCTGCATTTAGAACAGTCACCCAGGTGACAGATTCCCTATCCGTTGTTTCCCTTGCCTTTTCTTAATAATTGCAAGTAATTTCGAAACTTATTGAATATCTCCCTTGGTAAATTGTGCCAATCCCTAACTCCCTTTCCTATAAACGAATATTTGCCCGAACTTGTCGTCTTGATTTCTCAGTTTATCATCATATTGTAATCTTATCTACTTTTAAGAACACCACACAAACTTAAGCGTCTACTAATGTCATTCCGCGCCTTCTCCCCACTGACATCTCGGAACATACCACTTAGTAGAGCAGCTCGTCTCCTTTCTAACTAGTCTTCCCAGCCCAAACTTTGCAACATTTTCGTAACACAAGTTTAGATTTACCTGACCGGGAGAGTTGAGCGTGCAGTTAGGAGCGCGCAGCTGTGAGCTCGCATCCGGGAGATAGTGGGTTCGAATCCCACTGTCGGCAGCCCTGAAGATGGATTTCTGTGGTTTCCCATTTCCACACCAGGTAAATGCTGGGGCTGTACCTTAATTAAGGCCACGGCCGTTTCCTTCCCTTTCCTATGCTTTTCCTATCGCATCGTCGACATAAGACCTATCTGTGTCGGTGCTTCATAAAGCCACTAGCAAAAAAACATAGATTTACCTGCACATAAATGAACTCCTGCCGGATATATTTCCGGCAACTTGGCGTCCAAGAAAGTCGTAAAAGTAGATATTAGGATGTAGGACTATTTATTTTTACAATCTGCTTTACGTCGTACCGACGCACGTAAGTCTTATGGTAACGATGGAATAGGAAAGGGCTAGGAGTAGGAAGGAAGCGGCCGTGGCCTTGATTAAGGTGCAGCCCCAGCATTTTCCTAGTGTGAAAATGGGAAACAATGGAAAAGCCATCTTCAGAGCTGCAGACAGTGGGGTTCGAACCCACTATCTCCCGAATGCAAGCTGAAAGCTACGTCGGCCAAACCGCACAGATACTTGCTCGGTTTAATAGCATGAAAAACTGATAACATTTATATTAGACACTTAATAAGTTACATACCAGATAGAACTGGTGGTGGTGGTGCTGCTGGTGGTGGTGGTGGTAGTGATGATTATTGTTTTAAGAGGAAGTACAACTAGGCAACCATCCTCTCTACAGGGTGTATCAGAACTATGCGAAAAAAACAGGGATGCTCTTCGTGTTATATTAAGAACGAAGGTGTAATCGGATTGGTGGAGAAAAATTTTCTTTTCGAGAAAATAAGGTTAATTGCTTACCTCCCTCACCAAGATTACTTGATTCAAGAACTGGAAAAAATCCAAAGAAAAGCAGCTCGATTCGTTCAGGGTGATTTCCGACAGAAGAGTAGCGTTACAAAAATGTTGCAAAATTTGGGCTGGGAAGACTGGGAAGAAAGGAGACGAGCTGCTCGACTAAGTGGTATGTTCCGAGCTGTCAGTGGAGAGATGGCGTGGAATGACATCAGTAGACGAATAAGTTTGAGTGGTGTCTTCCAAAGTAGGAAAGATCACAATATGAAGATAAAAATTGGAATTCAAGAGGATAAATTGGGGCAAATACTCGTTTATAGGAAGAGGAGGGAATTAGGGATTGGAATAACTTACCAAGGAAGATGTTTAATAAATTTCCAATTTATTTGCAATCATTTAAGAAGAGGCTAGGATACAACAAATAGGGAATCTGCCGCCTGCGCGACTGCCCTAAATGCAGATCAGTAGTGATTGATTGATTGATTGATTGATTGATTGATTGATTGATTGATTGATCGATTGATTGATTGATTGATTGATTGATTGATTGATTGATTGATTGATTGATTGATTGATTGATTGATTGATTGATTGATTGATTGATTGATTGATTGATTGATTGATTGATTGATTGATTGATTTCCAGGTGCGCGATTCAAAGTGATGAACTCACCGTATTTGCTCTGCCAGAGCACAAGCCGCTGCCATGCTTCGGGGAAGAGAAGGGGAGGGAGGGGAAGTGGGGTGTATGATGGAGGCAGAGATAATGCTCCATTCGTATGCACAAGTTTCCTCGTTCTACTCGCACAGGATTGTACTTGTCTCTTACAGGCAATATCCACACTTCGCTTATTAAAAATCCGTAACTGCAGACATGTCCGCCTCTGTGGTGTAGTGGTTAGCGTGATTAGCTGCCACCCCCGGAGGTCCGGGTTCGATTCCCGGCTCTGCCATGAAAATTTGAAAAGTGGTACGAGGGCTGGAACGGGGTCCACTCAGCCTCGGGAGGTCAACTGAGTAGAGGTGGGTTCGATTCCCACCTCAGCCATCCTCGAAGTGGTTTTCCGTGGTTTCCCACTTCTCCTCCAGGCGAATGCCGGGATGGTACCTAACTTAAGGCCACGGCCGCTTCCTTCCCTCTTCCTTGTCTATCCCTTCCAATCTTCCCATCCCTCCACAAGGCCCCTGTTCAGCATAGCAGGTGAGGCCGCCTGGGCGAGGTACTGGTCATTCTCCCCAGTTGTATCCCCCGACCAAGAGTCTGAAGCTCCAGGACACTGCCCTTGAGGCGGTAGAGGTGGGATCCCTCGCTGAGTCCGAGGGAAAAGCCGAACCTGGAGGGTAAACAGATGATGATGATGATGATGAACTGCAGACATAGTAAAATAACACTCTGTAATTACGACAGTCAAGGAATTGACCAGATAGTTTTCCCTCTCGTCTGTTGGTCGCATAATGTTCTGTGTCCGATCGTTGGCTGAACGGTCAGCGTACTGGCCTTCGGTGCAGAGGGTCCCGGGTTCGATTCCCGGCAGGGTCGGGGATTTATTTTAACCTTCATTGGTTAATTCCATTGGCTCGGGGGCTGGGATTTTGTGCTGTACCCAACATTCCTGCAACTCAAACACCACACATAACATTATCCTCCACCACAATAACACGCGGTTACCTACACATGGCAGATGCCGTCCACCCTCATCGGAGGGTCTGCCTTACAAGGGCTGCACCCGGCTAGAAATAGCCACACGAAATTGTTATAGTAATGTTCTGTATTATTTAACATGCTCGAAGGTGCAATGCTGCCGCCCCACGATTGCATATTCCTTCTCTCACAGTATTTCAAATGAAATTACTGAACGAAGGAAACAGTACGCCCAATGGTTTGACTACAGTAGATGTTCAATATGCCCCCTTCTACTTCGATGCACAGTTCACAACCGTGTAGTAGTGATTTTTGGACTCTGTTCAGGATGTGTTGTTTGTCGCGAACGACCTAGAAAGCTGTGTGTATTCTTGGTACAAGTTCATATTCTCTTTCTACGGGGTTCGCACAGCAGTCAATTTCTGCAGAACAAACTGGTGCTGGGAAGCGACTATGCGAAACGAACGGAAAACTTGCGCATTCGCACCGAGCATTAGCTCTGTCTCCCACTTGCCCTCCTTTCCCCTTCCCTTCCCTTCCCTTCCCTTCCCTTCCCTTCCCTTCCCTTCCCTTCCCTTCCCTTCCCTTCAGCCCATTGACGCAGAGGAACAGGTAGCGGTTGACTCTCTGGCATAGAAAATACGACAAGTTCTTCAATTTGAATCGCGCGGCCGGAAGTAACAAACTAACCTCATTTCCTCAAAAAGAAAACTTTTCTCCGCAAATCCGATTACACCATCGTTCTTAACGTAACACGAAGAGCATCCTAATTTTCGTCGGTAAATTTCTGATACACCTAGTATAACACTAATCAGAGAAAAAGTGGAGGGGATCCGACACTTCGAGAAATGAAGATATCGGCCAAAGAAAGACAAGGGCCACAAAGGGCGTGAAAAGGAGAGACTCCCTTGACCTGTAAGTGCTGTAATACCGACGGGACCGAACTCGATAGCTGCTGTCGCTTAAGAGCTGCCAGTATCCAGTAATCGGGAGATAGTGGATTCGAGCCCCACTGTCGGCAGCCCTGAAGATGGTTTTCCGTATTTTCCCATTTTCACACCAGGCAAATGCTGGGTCTGTACCTTAAATAAGGCCACGGCCGCTTCCTTCCCACTTCTATCCCTTTCCTGTCCCATCGTCGCCATATGACCTATCTGTGTCGGTGCGACGTAAAGTAACTTGTAAAAAATATACCGTCGTGGTCAGAAAAGAATAAGAGTTGACCAAGGGTGGGCGGGTAGGATAGATGAAAGTGAGGAGCCTTGCACAAGTAAGTGGAAGCAATGCCAGGACCCATGCGAGGGCCCCGTGGTCGCCAACCCAAGCTCCCAAGGGGACCCTTTTAGTCGCCTCTTACGACATACAGCGGATACCGTGGGTGTTATTCTACGACCCCCATCCACAACCTTGCAGTTTACGAAAACGTTAATATCCAGATTATAGCAGCTGAACCTACAATTTTACATGGAATCCGAACGATTAGCAAGGGATTTTTCATATCAAAAACTCAATATGCAATAACCAGCATTCAAACCACGGCCACCTAGATCACAAGCCAGTGACGATGTCAAAACCTCTTTTAACTACATCCATTGATGAGCCATTACTTACCTTGTTAGGTGCCTGAACAAAGGCTACATGGGAATGTTGCAAGCTCTGAGTGACATACGACTACTCCAATAAACAAGCTGTCTTGAAACAACTCTGTGAACGTCCTTCGTTCTTTAACACGAGTTCTGAGAATTCAGTCACCTTGTTGTACGTTGTTTGATCTGATCTATATTGCTTTTAGTGTTCATTGAGCAACCTGTGTGATGGCATGCCTGCCCTTGATCAGAATAATAACATTGTGCTACATCACTCGTCTAATAAAACAAGTTAATTTACTTTTATATCGAAATCACGAAGTCATCCCATGTTGCTAAAAAACAAGTTCTTTGTTAAAAAAGGGAACTAATTAATTCGAATCATGTATAGTTTTTATCTCTTTATTGATCTTGAAATGTTAATGTACAAGTCTTAAAATAAATTATTCCTAAAAGATAAGGGATCTTATGTTAAATACACAGGGTGTTTCAAAAATGCATGGTATAATTTCAGAGTTGGTTTCCTCACACATAGAGAAGTCATCATCACCATCATCATTTCCCAACTCCATTTTCCCGGGTGTGGTGTACGAGAGCTCGCCATCTCCTTCTGTCTTCTACATTGTATATAGAGACGGGTCTAAAAATGCGTACTTTCCGAGATATCAGACTCTGCTGTGGGATTAAACCTCAGGTGGTGTTGGCTAGCTTGCATGTACTGATGTGTTCCGTACATTACTTTACAAGAAGTGTTCAAAATGCTCACCTCCTACCATACCAGAGGCTTGTACGCATCGTCGCGTGGAGTTACGAATACGCTCGAATATGCCCGGTGTTGCAAGTATTATTTCAAAAGACCTTACAGTCCTTTCATGAAGGGTTGCTTCATCCTCCATAGCAATCGCGTACACCAAAGACTTTGCATATCCCCACAGAAATATGTCCAACGGGTTCAGATCAGGTGATCGTGGAGGCCAAGAAACTACGCGTTTCCGGACCCAGTTTATATACCCATTTTTCCTTCTCTATATACCAGGAATCCATCCCTTAAATTATGCCGTGTATTTTAAACATCCTGTATGTAAAGGCTTCAAACGAGAAATCGAATACAGAGATGTTGTTTTATAATTTGCTTTACGTCGCACCGACACAGATAGGACTTATGGCGATGACGCGATAGTGAAAAGCTAGGAGTGGGAAGGAAACGACCGTGGCCTTAATTAAGGTACAGCCTCAGCATTTGTCTGGTGTGAAAATGGGGAAACCATGAAAAAACTATCTTCATGGCTGCCGACAGTCGTGGGGGTTCAACCCCGTATCTACCGAATACAAGCTGATTACGCGACTCAAGCCACGCGGCCACATACAGAATTCGCCTGCGAAAATAATACCCAGTTCAGAATTTCTGAGTGAAGGGCAGAAGAAGGCAAAGATCTTGCTGGAGGATCGATTAATTTTTAGTATATTGAGCCCTTCCCGCGTCCAAGTACGATACAGCTATCACTTTCCGACAGTCTGATGTAATCTCAGGGTATCTCATCAAATAAGAAAAATATTTAATTTTTCTGTAGGTTAGGCTTTACGTGAATTCCGAGAAAGACGTACGCGATAATCACCGATGAACGTCTCCATCTTATCGCATAAAATTGTAAATTCATCACCGACCGCAATTTCTTAACCTAATGAATTACATGAAAATCACCTTACAAACTAAGTCAGTCTACTAACTACTACTATAAATTATCACTCACTAAATTATAAAATAATGAAGAAACATATTTATTAAACTAAGAATAACTCGAAGAAATGAGAACTAGTATCATTATGAACTACCACAATTGTTGTTTTAAATAAATAATAATCCGTGAAATTCAATATTTAAGTCAGCGCTGGATTATTAATAAAGTAACATGATATTATGAATTCAATATTTCTGAAATTAAATCAAATTATCCATAATCATCTTTGAAAAATTAAATTAGTCATTCACATGCAACAATGTGACACAATTACATTAGCATTAGGAAAATTTGGAATTCCTCCTCATAATTTATACACCTCTTATTCATGAAATCGGAATTCATTAATGTAGAATATCATTCTGAAGAACTGTATTATGACAACTGACGTGCTAAGGTTTTGCATCCCTACTGCCTCTTAAATTACGGCTCCTTATCTACTATCTTCTTATTTAAAATTCAGCATGAATTATAAAACAATATTCAAAATATAAAATAATCTCACTATTCTACCTACATAATTTATTCCAATTCGACTCGATATGCATTCATTCGTTAAGTTCATTTCAAATATATCGCGTGTGCAAGTAATTCAACAAGTATCTGCGGTATGATATCTCGGTACTATGTTTATACGTCGGCTCCACTATATATATATCGTCTTGCCTACCTCACATTTCAAATATTTTGAGAATACGTCACAAAGTTCATATATCTATATATTAACAGCTATATTTGTTACTACATCACCTCTCAAATCTCAACTATATACGAATATTCACCATCCATACCTTATTTCAAGTTACTCCCGCGATGTATTTCCTTTCCAGTACTTGCATCGTGTAACTGTTTCAATACCATTCATATTTAACGTCTATCATCCATATATGAATGGGTGCTCGCAAAAACGGGCTAACCAACATTTTGTCAGAACAGAGATAAATCAACTTTTGCAAATGTCAAAAAACAAAAATTATACCTTAAAAATAATATTTGTTTCATTATTTTATCTTGATGTAGTACTTTAAATTATCAATACCATATATTGGAAATGTATTAAAATGAAAAGTGCTTGGAAAAATAGGAATATAAAAAATGGAAGAAAATTGACATCTGCGTTGACCTAGCCATAGTTAATAGTTTACCTTAGATTCGTAACCAAACTTTATTTTATGATCATACAGTACAAAAAAGGTGTTTTATACAGTAAACTAGACGTAAAGATGCCGGCCCCCGTGGTGTAGGGGTAGCGTGCCTGCCTCTCGCCCGGAGGCCCCGAGTTCGATTTCCGGCCAGGTCAGGCATTTTTCTCTCGAACTGAGGGCTGATTCGAGGTCCACTCGGCCTACGTGATTAGAATTGAGGAGCTATCTGACGGTGAGATGGCGGCTCCGGTCTCAAAAACCCAGAATAACGGCCGAGAGGATGCGACGTGCTGACCACACGACCCGTCGTAATCTGCAGGCCTTCGGGCTGAGTAGCGGTCGCTGGGCAGGCCAGAGCCCTTCCAAGGGCACGGCTTTCTTACTCTAGCTCTTTTTACTAAATACTTCAATGCATCTGGCACAAAAACACAAGGAACACCCACAGCCTCTAGTATATATGGGGATAAGGTTTGCTAGCCTACAAACACAGCAACGCCATCTTTACGGCCTCCTCCGTAAACGTCTGTTAGCCCGATTTTACAATAACAAAATTGACCTAAATAAAATGGCATAAAATTCAAAGCGTTGTGTCACATCACACAGGATTGCCTCATGTTAGCCCAACTCACAGAAGATACTTTGAACCTTCCGCAATTGATGGCAGCACATAACTCATTTTTTTTCCAAATTTGTTGGTTAGCCCGTTTTTGCGTGCACCCATTCATATATGTCTCATAATTACCACGACGCACATTATCATACTCAAATCAACTCATATAACTTCTTACTACATTATACAACCTTCAATTAATTCTATTTTAACTTTCTCAATATCTCTTCTCATCACTCATAACTTTCTTCATATTATTTGCAACTACTGAGACATAACATTCTTCTGTACGTAAATATTCCTTTACATTGATCAATTCTCTTCCAAAAATTACGATGCATATCCTTAAATACCGTATTTGTGCATTTAACAACATTACTTTCCAAGGAATAACTCGACTCTATCTATCATTTCTCACATGCGATCCACCTGTGACGTAATCTTTGACTGAATGGCTTCGCGAGATTCATAGATATTATTCATCATATGACAATCTTTGCAATCAGCTGTTATATTACTTTTCTTCTTACTTGTATTCTCAACTACCTCGTTGAATCATCTGTTCATACACAATCATACTTCACGAGATATCTATCTTATTCTACACTGACAATGTCCGACTCGTTGGCTGAACGGTCAGCGTAATGGCCTTCGGTTCAGAGGGCCCCGGGTTCGATTCCCGGCCGGGTCGGGGATTTTAACCTTAATTGGTTAATTCCAATGGCACGGGGGCTGGGTGTGTCTGCTGTCTTCATCATCATTTCATCCTCATCACGACACGCAGGTCGCCTACGGGAGTCAAATAGAAAGACCTGCACCTGGCGAGCCGAACCCGTCCTGGGATATCCCGGCACTAAAAGCCATACGACATTTCATTTCATTTTTACACTGACAATATAGCATTAGCAGCTTAAATGTAACGCACTTCACTTCACTGTTTCACTTGCACACTTAAATATTTCATACTTATAATATTCTATTCTAACGCATATGCCTAAATAAATTAAGAATTATATTACTTACTAGCAAATGTACCCGTGCTTCGCTACGGTATTCTGCATTGTATACGAATATTGAAGTAAATACTGTACATGCAGTAAATAAGATTGTTTTAAAATAGCATGTCTCTTAGCGTTATCCGAGAAACAATATGCAGAGGTCCCCATACGTTGTTTCCAGTGTAAAGTGCTTGTTACGGATTTGTGATGATAACGACAGGCTCACTTCCCTACTGCGATTCACAATCGAGTTGGGAAGTTTACATTATAATTGCAGGCCCCATTGCCTACTGCGCGGTCACAATCTATTTGGGGAGTTTCCGTTACAATTGCAGGCCCCCTTTCCTACCTCCAGACATATTACAAATTGAAGAGTTTTTATTATAATGGCAGGAAACTTCCCTACAACCAGTCAAAATTGAGTTGTGCAGTTATCATTATAATGATAGGCCCCTTTTCCAACTGCCAGCCAGCTTCCTGCCAGTCACACCAAGTTGATGAGTTTCCATCAAAATAGCAGGCCAGTATGCCTAATGCCAGTCACATTTTAGATGGGTACATCTGTTTATAACTGCGGGAACGCTTGCCTACAGCCAAAGACTGTATGCTGCATGCTCCCTTGCCTTCTGAAAGTCAAATCGAGAAGTGAATTATTCATTACAATGGTAGGCCTGCCTCATTAATGCCAGTTACACAGGAATTGGAGAAGGACTCCATTCCTACTGCCAGTCATAGTCGGTGTGCGGAGTACTGATTACAATAGCAGACACACCCTTTCTCGATCGCTACAAAATCGACATCAGTGAATATATATAGTTCGACATACGAAAGTATGTGCTTGTTTACAATATTGCAGACCTTCATTTACAGATTAACTGCTTCTAAACGGTACATCATATCGAGAAAAGATTGTACCATAAGACGCCGGATTTAGCGGCCTAAATTGCTGGTCATATGATATCTCATCTATTCATGGGTCAGATTGAGTTAGAAACTTGGGTAAAATTTGTGTAAGATTATCTCACATTGCATTGCTTTTCGGATAATTAAGTGACAGCTACATACATAGCATTTGGCTCACATATGGCTACTGGGTGGACCAATTTTCGTGTAGAGTATGATGATTCTATCTTTCCTCTAAGTGATGGAAGGTATGAATTATGTATGTGAAAAGTACTACTTTACTTAAGATCGAGAAATAGAGAAAAGTCAAACGTAAAATGGATATAAATACGACAAAAAGTCGTACGACCAAGGTTGTAGATCACTCCAAATTGAACGGGGATTGTGCCATCCGTTATGTGATGATACTTCCCGAAGGTCTGCACCATCATTAAAATTGCCTCCATATTTCGATATTCTTCGGGATAGAAAGGGAAAAATTTAAAGCTCTTGGAAGTTTTCCGCCCGTTACAGGCTAAGTTGTAAAATTTTGCCAAATTTCAGTTTTCTTTCTCGACTGGCAGATTATGCCGCAATCTGGGTTTTCAGTGAGAAGTGTAAAAAGTAGAACTTTCAAGATACTAAACCAAAAAATATGCAGATGATCATTATTACCCCTTAAGCGTGTAGCTGTACGAAAATTTCGACAAAATAGTCTATGTACAGGCACACAGTAGTTACGATTTTATTTACATAGATAAATAAGGAACCTGCTCAACGTACAACACCTTGTCGGCTATATCCGCTGGACTTAACCGGAAAAACGGACCGTTTACGATATCTCCCTTATTAATCCTCCTGTCGAAAAAATGCACATGAAAAAAAGTTTTAGAGATGGAATTCCATCACGTTTGGTCGATTTCCAGTCAGGTTGGTCTTGTACTGTATATATTGTGTAAGAGTAAAATCACCATTTCGGTTCCCTATAAACCGCCAGTCCATTCCGAGAACATGAGATGTTATTGACGATTAACACGTAGCGTTTGACAGGTGGATGTTAATGTAAACTTTGACTCAAATATCTTCAGTAGTTTTCAAGTTGTAAAACATACGCTTTACACGCACCCGCTCTTGAGTTAAGTCCGGTGGGACTTGTACCGGAAAACGGTCCGTTAATGATATCTCCCTTATTAATCCTCGTATTGAAGTGATGCACATGAGGAAAAAGGCTTAGAAATGATTTCCATTAAGGCAGGTAAATTTACATTAAGTTTGGTTGTCTATATTTTGTGAGAATGCAATATGACGGTTTCGGTTTCGTATAATCCCCCAGTCAATTCAGGGATTTGGAAACAATATTTGCCCTAAAACCTTCCAAAGGACAGGTGGATTCTAAATATCAAGTTTGGTGGAAATATATCCAGTAGTTTCCAAGTTATAGACAAACAGACAAACAAACAAACAAACAGACAGACACCAAAACTGAATATATGCAGATGGTCATTATTACACCTGAAACGGATAACTGTACGGAAATTTCGCCAAAATTGTCAATGTACAGACACACTCTAGAAGTGCAGACCTTTATTTCGATAGTTACTGCTTTGTAACTGTACGACGTATCTACAAACGGACTTCACCATCAGATACCCCTTTCAGTGCTCTACATGGTTGGTCCTATGACATCTTCTAGCATCTCCTATATTCATGGGTTAGATTGAGTTAGACTCATTGAATGAGGTGAAATCTTGTACAGTTTTTTGATTCTCATGTGACAGCTAGAATCATAAAATTTGGCTATAACATTGCCAATGGTCATGTCAATGTGCGTACCGAATGTCATGATTCTACCTTTCCTATAAGTGTGCCAAATGATAACATATACGTGTAAAAGTACAAAATCAACTTGTATTTAATGTATTAGGGATAGAAATACGACGAAAAGTCATAGGACAACAGTTGTAGATCTCTCCAAAATGAAACGCCATTTGCTTTGTGACTTGTGATATGACGTACTGATTAGCCACCAATTACCCCGAAACGAAGGTCTGCACCGCCGTTAAAATTGCATCCATATTTCGGAATTTTCCTGAGCCAAAGGTTATACATTTGCATAGCTTAGAATATATCCTCAAAGGAAAGAGTGTACATCATTGGGGATTAGCACAGGCATACATACGTGGTAATTAAGGAAGAAAATAATACAGTTTAGTAAGTTGAAATTAATAGAAAATGGATTATAACTGAGGACATCCGGATGACGACAAATATATAAATACCAAGTGAATGTATTGGGAAATCAAATGCTCCTCAATACATTATACCGGTGTGAGTTATGGATATAAGAAAGCGGTAATCGGAGAGAAATTTAGGCGCAGGGATTCTTAGGTAATCAGATAAGAAGATGAATATTTGTGTTATTACTTAAGCTATTCGAGGACGGTTATAACCTCCAATGATATTCCTCCAATATCCCGCAGAATGGCCGATTGACGACTCTCTTGCTTTCTACCCAAGGAACAACCACGAATTTAAAGGAATGATGAGGAAAATGGCAATATGTTACTTCCCTGCTGGTAAGCAGTCAGAGACGTTGCCATGGTACCCCTCATATATTCGTTATCGCTCTGTCGGTCACTCAATGCCGAGCATGGTATCGGCAGAAAATAGTAAATTTCTCCGCCATTTGAAGAGTAAGGTAAATTATGAACATAACGAAAGCTGTTTATGATGAAGAGATCTTTCACATACGGTCCACAGAGTTTGCAGAAAATCATTAGTATAAGAGAAAATGGAGGAAAACCGTTGTGGTTTTCTTATAAACCCCCCGTCTTTTCAAAGGTTTTAAAATGATTTGCATACCGAAACCTTCCCCGGGGTGAGTATACTCTAAATATGAAGTTTAGTTGAGATCTATCCAGCCCTTTCGACGTGATGGTGGAACAAACAAACATTTTTATTTCTTTTATTTTGCTAGTTGCTTTACGTCGCACCGACACAGATAGATCTTATGGCGACGATGGTACAGGGAAGGGATAGGAGCTGGAAGGAATCGGCCGTGGCCTTAGTTAAGGTACAGCCCCAGCATTTGCCTGGTGTGAAAATGGGAAACCACGGAAAACCATTTTCAGGGCTGCCGACAGTGGGGTTCGAACCTACTATCTCCCGAATACTGGATACTGGCCGCACTTAAGACAAACAAACAAACAAACAAACAGAAACGAACAACCTTATTAATAAGATTATTTTTATACCACCCCCCTCGCCCCTGCCCATAAGGGTGCTAGGGGTGTCTTACCCTCACGCGGTTTTTCTCCTGATACTAATTGATAAGTGTACCACGTTTGGTGAAATTGCTCCAGTGGTTTAGGAGGAGATGTGTCATATACACACCCACACCCACACACCCACGCACACACATACATCAATTTTTATATATAGTAAGAAGAAGAAGATAACATTTTTATATGTAGATTTTCGATTAATTTTATATCTCACCCCTGCGCTCCCCACTTGGATTTGCAAAAAAATCCGGAGTAATACTATTCATCTCAGAGACCTTGAAATCTATGGATTCGAAACTGTTTTTAATTATTTCTATATCTCACCCCCCCTCCCCACCCTTTGCTCCCCACCTAAAAGGGGGCTGGACTTAAAAAAATTCTAGAGTATTACTTTTCAACTCAGCGACCCCGGAAACTATGAATTCGACACTATTCTCGATTATTATTGTAACTCCCACCCCCCTGACCCTCTCCCTTAAGTGCGCTAGGGATGGCTTAACCTCCACAGTGCTCGTCTCCCGATAGTAAGTGATACGTGTACCAAGTAAGGTTGAAATTGCTCCAGTGGTTTAGTTGGAGATGTGTCATTTACACACACACTTCCATTCCTATATATAGTAAGATTTTTACACTCGTACTTCACCCCCTTTCCATTCCCGCTCAAAGGAGTCCTATGAGTGCCTTACACAACAGTATATTTTTTTCCAGATATTAAGTCTTATTTATACAAATTTTGGTTGGCAGCTATGCCCAAACGTACATGCATAATCTCACTGCTCTAGAATTCTGGAGCTGACGTTGCCATGGTTACGGCAGTTCATTTCTTTATCCGATTCCTAGAGCAGGGGTAGTGTGGTGCCAATATCTCCGTAACGGTTGGTTTTAGGGCCTTAAAACATGGTTTTCGGGCCCGTAGGGCTTACCGAGTTTTGTTCTTTGCGTCAAGAGGATTAAATTGAGCTTTGTCTCGTCCTTATACGACAAATTCGATATTTTGCCTATAATAGTATAAGAGAAAATGGAGGAAAACCGTTTTTCCTACAAAACCCCCGTCTTTTCAAAGATTTTAAAATGATATGCATATCGAAACCTTCCCCGGGGTCAGTATACTCTAAATATGAAGTTTGGTTGAGATCTATCCAGCCGTTTCGACGTGATGGTGGAACAGACAAACAGACAGACAAACAGACAAACAGATACAATTTTATTTATATAGATTATAAACACTTAGCTCGTCTTTCATCATATCAGCCGACTGTTGCTCCCCTTCTGCTCGTCATATCGCTGGTTCATTGGCCATGGTTCGAGGTTCGGCTGGACTCCTCATCTCAGGTTGGTTCGCCTGGGCGAATTCCTCCTCTCATCTCAGGTAGGTTCAACTGTTCGGATGATATCTCCCTCCAGGTTGGTCCATCTGGATGCTTAGCAGATCATTTTCTTCTTGGAATAACTGCCAATAAAATCAGATATTTCCGAGAAGTAAATATTCATTTTAGATTATTGTTAGAGTAATATTTCTTTTAAACTACTCTTTTAGTTTTCTTTTGTGTTATAATCGACCAATTTTCTAAGTCCGCATAAGATATTTGATCCTGTCTTGAGAAAATCTTCTTATTTAGATTATTTATTTTCTGAAATATTACTCCTCTCTCGACTTTTCTTTTAATGGAGTAATTCTCTCCTATCCTTTCCTCTTCTTGCGGCTTCCAATTTATGTTTTCCTAAGTATCGCTGATCTTGCGCCTCGGGTCTATCAGTATACGTATTTAAATAAATTCTCGTATATTTCGCTGTATTTATATCCTCCACAGTGTTTCTACAGGTTGTTTTGCCGTCTTCTTCTAAATTATGATAGTTTTCCTTCAGGATTACTGCCACAATCTTGACAATCTCCTTATTTCTACAGAGCAACAGCAATTCACTTCTTGTTCTCTCAGGTTCAGTTTTTCAAGTAAGTTTTTTTTCAATAATCTATTCTATTTTACTTGTTTTTTGTAAACAATTCGCTTGACCTTGCTCTGTTCTGCACCGCCTTTGAAATGTAGTCGTTACAAGTAAGTCATGGCCTCCTATTGAATCTAAATGTTAAGACCTCGTTGTATACTCTCTTTAGTTTGAGTGGTCTATACCTTTCCTAGGCGCCATTTTGGAACACGTCCGAAAATGCAACGGGCACAATATGAATGAGTCAGCTAATCAATAAAGTGTCTCATATAAAGTTATTTATAAGTAGAATATCTCCTTCAGGTTAGTCAGAAGAGGAATCACACAAAGAGCATATATAAATACATATTTATCCTTGTGTAAGTGTTGATGTTTGAGTCATCAGTCCATAAACTGGTTTGATGCAAGTCTCTATGCCATCCTATCCTGTGCTAACCTTTTCATTTCGACGAAACTGCTGCATCCTACATCTGCTCTTATCTGCTAGCCATATTCATACGTTGGTCTACCCCTACAGTTCTTAACTCCTACACTTCCCTAAAAGACCAAGTGAAGAAGTCTGGGCGCCTTAAAATGTATCTCGTCGTCAAACTTAGCCAAATCGATCTCCTCTCACCAATTCAATTCAGTAACTCTTCATTCGTGACTCGATCTATCCATCTCACATGGTTGCGGTAGAATGGCTGAGGTTGTAGGCGGTAAATTTTAAATTTATTTAAGATAATTTCCTCTTCTACCAGGCTTTATAGTCAATAATAACATTAGACTGCAATTCTAAAGGAGTAGGATAACTTTCTTTCTTTATCTGTTTACCCTCCAGGGTCGGTTTTTCCCTCGGACTCACGGAGGGATCCCACCTCTACCGCCTCAAGAGCAGTGTCCTGGGGCTTCAGACTCCGGGTCGGGGGGAAAAACTGGGGACAATGACCAATACCTCCCCCAGGTGGCCTCACCTGCTATGCTGAACAGGGGCCTTGCGGGGGGATGGAAAGGTTGGAAGGGATAGACAAGGAAGAGGGAAGGAAGCGGCCGTGGCCTGAAGTTAGGTACCATCCTGGTATTTTCCTGGAGGAGAAGTGGGAAACCACGGAAAACCACTTCGAGGATGGCTGAGTGGGAATCGAACCCACCTCTACTCAGTTGACCTCCCGAGGCTGAGTGGACCCCATTCCAGCCCTCGTACAACATTTCAAATTTCATGGCAGAGCCGGGAATCGAACCCGGGCCTTCGGGGGTGGCAGCTAGTCACACTAACCACTACACCGCAG
Source organism: Anabrus simplex (assembly GCF_040414725.1). Lineage (NCBI taxonomy): Eukaryota > Metazoa > Arthropoda > Insecta > Orthoptera > Tettigoniidae > Anabrus > Anabrus simplex. The sequence goes on along the minus strand of NC_090269.1, from coordinate 370,164,119 downwards.
AGGCGGACAGTAGGATAACTACTATGGCTTAAACACTTTCTGTCTTTATGTATAACTTTGAAGGCTATTCGTTTAGTTAAAACCTTAAAGCATGGGGTAGATGACGGAACTAAAAGGTAATCCCAAGGTTGATAACACCGCCATAACACCACATTTCAATGCTTCTATTCTCTTTCTTTCTGAGCTACTTATCGTCCATGTTTCACTTCCATATAATGCCACTTCGTTCTAAAACACGGGTTACTGACGGGATTCATGCATCTCCTTCTGAGCATGCGATCGTTTTGCATTGGTCAGCAGCTGATCCCAAACTTGGTCGTACTGGAACGCTTCGTGGACATTAGTCTGAGTTGTAACCAAAGCATTTCGCTAGTATATTTCGCAGTGTTGTAGTTTCATGGATTAATAAAGTAAAAGGGTAAATAAATCAAATATGATTCGTATGTACTTTATTTTAAAGGAAAGCCATTATTCCTGAAGTACTCCTCACATCTCCTGAAGTCTAGGTCATTAACTGCGGGGACAAATTGCTCAAAAATATTACTACCTCCTTCATTATCCATACCGGCCCCGCAGTGTAAGGATAGCGTGCCTGCCTCTTAACCGGAGGCCCCGGATTAAATTCCCGGCCAGGTCAGGGTTTTTTACCTGGTTCTAAGGGATGGTTCGAGGTCCACTCATCCTACGTGATTACAGTTGAAGAGCTATCTGGGGGTGTCATGGCGACCCCAGCCTAGAAATCCAATAATAACGGCCAGAGGATTCATCGTGCTGACTATACGACACGTCGTAATTCTGCAGGCCTTCGGCCTGAGCAGCGGTCGTTTGGTAGGCCAAGGTCCTTTGGGGTTGTTGCACCATTAGAGGCAGGTGTGGGGTAGAGTTGATGATGCAGTGCAGCGAACTAATGGTTACGTCAAACCTGTCTGCAACATCTTGAAACCTGGATGTTCCGTGACCGATGTTCCACAGAAAGATTAAAACCTGAAATCCAAAACAGAAGAAGATTCAAAATCGTTCTCAGTTTTAATAACTAAGTGGAATCAATGCACACTTTACCGTCACCAAAGTACTGGTACACCTGGCGAGTTAGCCGTGCGGTTAGGGTCGCGCAGCTGTGAGCTTGCACCCGGGAGATAGTCTGTTCGAACCCCACTGTCGGCAGCCCTGAAGATGGTTTTTCGTGGTTTCCCATTTTCACACCAGGTAAATGCTGGGGCTGTACCTTAATTAAGGCCACGGCCGCTTCCTTCCAACTCCTAGGCCTTTCCTGTCTTATCGTCGCCATAAGACCTATCTGTGTCGGTGCGACGTAAAGCAAATAGCAAAAAAAAAAGTACTGGTACAGAACTGCAGTATAATAAATTGCATCCTCCCCTAAAATAACTTGGAATAGACACAATGTTTAACCCAATGAGTAAATGTTAATATTATAAGCAAACTATGCAAAAACGAAAACCTGATGAAGTGCTGAAAATTTTCCGTACTGTTCATCGTGCCTTTTATGCTGTTTACATCTTTCGAACTGGTACTCCGACTCATTGGCCGAATGGTGAGCGTTGAGACCTTCGGTTAAGAGGGTCCCGGCTTCGATTCCCGGCCGGATCGGAGATTTTAATCGCCTCTGATTAATTCTTCTGGCCCGGGGACTGGGTGTTTATGTTGTCCCAACAGTTCCCTCTTTATATTCACACAACATACTACACTACCAAACACCACAGAAACACGCAACAGTGGTTACATCCCTCCATATAGGGTTGGGTCAGGATGGGTATCTGGCCGTAAAACAGGGCCAAATCCACATATGTGTGACACAGTTCGCACCTGCGACCCCACAGGTGTGGGAAGAGCTGTACGAAAAGAAGAAGAAGAAGAAGAAGACGTCTTTCGAAATGGTCCGAATTATCTTCAGTCACCCCGCGACTAATTCGGAAATGATAAAGATATTCCACATCGCCATACTGTGGCCAGGGGCGTAACAAATGTGATACGGGCCCACCTGGCAATATAAAAATTCGGGCCCCGTCAAATAAAATATAACAACCTATGAATAACTAATACAAATTTAATTACAGCAAGTAGGCGTACTAGAATTTTGTATTGTCCAAATCATAAACAAAGGGATTATTCGTTGTCATAAGATTACTAAAAATAATGCGTAATAGGTTTTATTTGGCTGCCCCCGTGGTTTAACAGCTGAGTTGCTGAACCATTCACCACTTACATGTCCGTACTTTTAATTGGTTTCAGTTTTCAGTAACTGCAGAACAATACTCTGTAAACGTTACCGAAGTCTCGATTACAACACAAAAAATTTACGAACAAAATTAAATCAAAAACTGTTCAAATAAAGTTTTAAAAATATCACATCGCACAATTGAAAAGCCTAGTCTATTATTAACTTCGTGTCGAAAAAGAGAGCGTTCTAAACTGAGTTCACTACTACACCAACTTCTTATTGTAATTACAGTATACATCGTTGTCAAATAAATGTAGGACAGAAGTTCAATGTTCAGCAAGATTTATGTATAATACGATCGCAGGTACACCACACTTCAACAAAATATCTTCTAACTAAAATATGATATCTTGGGATCAATTTTCACTGCTGTAATTATTTTTCGCCCGTCTCTGTGGTGTAGTGATTACTGTGAATACCTGCCACCCCCGGAGGCCCGGGTTCGATTCTCGGCTCCACCACGAAATTTTAAAAGTGGTACGAAGGCTGGAACGGGATCCACTCAGCCTCGGGAGGTCAACTGAGTAGAGTTGGGTTCGATTTCCACCTTAGCCATCCTGGAAGTGGTTTTCCGTGGTTTCCAATTTCTCCAGGCAAATGCCGGGATGGTACATAACTTCAAGCCACGGTCGCTTCCTTCCCTCTTCCTTGTCTATCCCTTCCAATCCTTCCATCCCCCCGCAAGGCCTCTGTTCAACATAGCAGGTGAGGCCGCCTGGATGAGTTAATGGTCATACTACCCAGTTGTATCCTCCGACCCAGATTCTGAAGCTCCAGGACACTACCCTTGAGGCGATAGAAGTGGGGTCCCTCGCTGAGTCCGAGAGAAAAACCGACCCTGGAGGGTAAACAGATACAGAAGAAGAAGGAGAAATTATTTTTCAATAATTTGGTGCAGGTCTATTTTGAGGAACGTGTCGTGGTGATGTGAGAGACGGCATGAGTAACTGATTCCTGTACGCACAAACTGTAAAAAATAAAATGAAAACGACTGATTCTACAAAACCGCCCTGATCATTTTCGTGCAGAGTGACATTAGGCTAGATTTATATTATTTTTTGCGAGGAGTCTGTGGTACACCTTAAAGGCCCGGGCCCGCCTGCATTGCGTACTCTGCAGACCCTAAGTTACGCCCTGACTGTGGTACTGTTCATTCTGAAAAGAAATGTTTAGTTAGTAGGGTTGTGTTTTAATTTATCGGTATTACAAATTTTAAATTACTAATTAACTTGTATGCAACCGTGACCCTATCATTTCTCTACGATTAGAAGAAACAAATCTTCTTCTTCCTCCGCTTTTCTCATAACTGTGTCGCAAATGTGGATTTGGCCATGCTTTACGGCCGAATGCCCTTCCTGACGCCAACCCTATATGGATGTATGTGTTTACTATTACGTGTTTATGTGGTGCTTGGTAGTGTAGTGTGTTGTCTGAATATCAAGAGGAAAGTGTTGGGACAAACACAAACACCCAGTCCCCAGGCTAGAAGAATTAATCAGATGCGATTAAAATCCCGACCTGGCCGGGAATCGAATCCCGGACCCCTGAACCGAAGGCCTCAACGCTGACCATTCAGCCAATAATTCGGACGACTAGAAGAAACAAATACTGCGATAATAATCTCCACTGAATTTGGACAGTGAAAACAGAATTACACGATTCGTATCGCTGGAATTCTACTAGCAACAATCAAACTTACATAATTTTCGTTTCGGTTTCTCGCTGCTAACTGCTTATCCAAATCATCTTCACTGGATTCAGATTCAACAAAATCGTCATCGCATTCCATAATTTTTCAGTTCACAAATACCGTAGTAGAGGTTATGTCAATGTAAGCAAAGAATTGTGTGTGAGAAGAGAAGGAACAGGAGTTGAAATGCACGTGGTCGGTCCAGTGCGTTTCCTCTGTCACACATGTGCCTCGTCCTGCCGGTACATGACCCACGCCGCGGACGAGTTCTAACTAACCAACTACACAAGTTTTCATTCTGTACCCTGAAGGGGTGCGGCGGACCTATTGAGGGCAACGCCCGCTCTCTGACGAGGGAATTTTGTTACGCTGGAGGAGGTGAGTGATTTGGCGATCGTGGCATGTAATAGAAACTGTCCAGGCATTCGCCGTAGTGCAGAAGAATGGAGAACCATGGAAAACCATTCTCAGGACAGCCGACAGTGGGGACCAACCACTCACCGTCTCCAGAGGCGTAGAGTCACGGTAAAGCCGTGGCCACTTGGACGCCGAAACCTACCGACCGACGAGTTTTGTCTGTGACAGCAGATTGAGGTGTGTTGGAGCACGCAATTTTGGTACGTGATTGCCGTCTGGGATCGGTTCGGTGTGTGTTGCAACGCTTTCTCTCAATTGCCTACGTTTCGGACGGTGACGGACAGGTGCTGAAATGAAACTAATGTTCCGTGTACGTCCTGCACTGCAAAGGAAAGGGCTCCATTTCCAAACCCATCCGCCCTGTCTTGCACGACAGTTTTCTGTGTCACATAGTTGCTCCTGTGACGCAATCGTTTACTTTGTGAGGGTTGAAGGTCCTGAAGCGTCCTCCCTAGTTACAAGACATGAGTCCCTATAACTTCGATCTGTTCCCCAAACCAAAGGAACCACTACGAGGGAAGCGTTTCCTTACACGAGTTGCCATATTTCAAGCTACAGGGTTATCCATAGCGGTCAGTGCTGCGTCTTCCACATATCTGACAATAGTTGCAACATATTGCAGAGGATTACATTAAATGCCTGTAGACGTATCGTGCTTCGATAATAAATGGTTTCGTATATGTGCATATGTTGCCACTGCCTTTTTTGTTGTTCGTCCCTCATATACTACACAAACAAGTATTTTACTGAATACACTTTGTATACTTTGCACCCGCTTCACCTGTTTGGTTTAACAGAATCAATTAATCACCACTGATCTGCATTTAGAGCAGGTGCCCAGGTAGCGAATCCCCTACTGTTGTTTACCTATAGTTTTAAATAACTGCAAAAAATGTGGATATTTATACATCTCCCTTGGTTTTCATTTCTTTGTACAATTTCCTTTACGTCATACCGACACAGAAAGGTCTTTGGCTACGATAGGGTAGAAGAGGACTAGAAGTGGGAAGGAAGCGCCCATGGCCTTAATTAAAGTGTGAAAATGGGAAATCACGCAAAACCTTCTTCAGGGCTGCCAACATTGGGGTTCGAACCCACCATCTCCCGAATGCAAGCTCACAGCAGCACGGCCCTAACCGCAACGCCAACTCTCTCGGTCCTTGGTAAAATATTCCAAACCCTAACTCCTCTTCCTTTAAACGAATATTTGCCCAATTTGTCCTCTTGAATTCCAACTTTATATTTGTACTGTGATCCTTCTTACTTCTTTAAAACACCAATCATACTTATTCGTCAACTAATGTCATTCCACAACATCTCTTCACTGACAGCTTGGAACATACCACATAGTCGAGCAGCTCGTTTATTTTCTCCCAAGTCTTCCCAGCCCAAACTTTGCAACATTTTCATAACGCTACTCTTCTGTCGGAAATCGCCAAGAACAAATCGAGCTGCTTTTCTTCCGATTGTTTCCAATTCTTTAATCAAGAAATCCTGGTGAGGGTCCAATACACTTGAACCATACTCTAGCTGGGGTATTACCAGAGATGTATATGCTCTCAAAGAGCACCGGCATATATAGCATATTGCTGTAGTTCAAATTATGACGGGTTACGAAATCGAAAGAGATTTTTGAAGAGGTTTAACGTCATACTAAATACTAAACCCGATAGGCTTTTGGTGATGGTGTGAAAGGCGGCAACTGTGGTCATAATTAAGATGTCGCCTCTGCATTTAACAGACGTGTAAATAGGAACCACGGAAAGCTATCTTCGGAGCTGCCATTGGTGGGTTTCGAGCCCACCATTTCCCACGTGCAAGCTTACTGCTACATGGCTTCGCATCATGCAGCCAACTCCCTCTACCTTTCTCGGATCCGCATGGCTGTAAGATGTGAATACAATTCCTCTCAAAAATAACTGAGACAGAGAAACATAGCGAGTGACTATCTGTTTACAATAACAAATGAACTATCTGGAGCAATTGTCTCCTGGTGAATCATCTGTACATTTTTTGTCTTCAAAATTAGTTTGCCTTTAATTGGGAATGCAGACTCACTGTTATGTCTCATACTTTGGTTTAGCAAAAAATTGCTGAGTTGTTAACGTTGATTTCTTCACAGAATTATACAAATCAGAAGGTATTTTTTTAAGTTTTCCACGGAATCGAGAAATTTCATTGCTAATTATGAACATAACGAGTAGGCTAAATTGTAATGAAAGAGAATATTGAATATTGTAAGACTGTTAAAGTTTAAAGCAACACGTAACTAATAATATCATAATTACTGCCCCTGGAGGCACTGACCTCTTCGACGTCAAACAAGTTCTATCAGACATCTCCCCTTCAGCAGCATTAGCGCAGCAGACATAAATTACGGATACTATGCAATGTAACACCATTTCATACAAGACGTAATAATAGAGTTAAACCAGGGCTGAGTAGCTCAGACGATAGAGCGCCAGTCTGCTGTGCTCCAGTTGGAGGTTTTTTGTTATTTGCTTTACGTCGCACCGACACAGATAGGTCTTATGGCGACGATGGGGCAGGAAGGGGCTAGGAGTGGGAAGGAAGCGGCCGTGGACTTAATTAAGGTACAGGCCCAGCATTTGCCTGGTGTGAAAATGGGAAACTACGGAAAACCATCTTCAGGGCTGCCGACAGTGGGGTTCGAACCCACGATCTCCCGAATACTGGATACTGGCCGCACTAAAGCGACTGCAGCTATCGAGCTCGGTAGTTGGACGGTTTGACTCTCGCTCTGCCCGCTGGCATTTTAAGGTGCTCAAGCCTCGTGTCGGTATATTTACTGGCTCGTAGAAGAAACCAGTCCAGCTCTGTAGTGTAGTGGTTAGTGTGATTAGCTACTACCCCTGGAGGCCCGGGCTCGATTCCCGACTGTGCCACGAAATTTGAAAAAGTGGTACGAGGTCTGGAGCGGGGTTCACTCAGCCTCGGGAGGTCAACTCAGTAGAGGTGAGTTCGATTCCCATCTCAGCCATCGTGGAAGTGGTTTTACGGTGTTTCCCCTTTCTCCTCCAGGCAAATGTCGGGATAGTACCTAACTTAAGGCCACAGCCGCTTCCTTCCCTCTTCCTTATCTATCCCTACCAATCTTCCCATCCCTGGGAAGGCTCGTGTTCAGCATAGCAGGTGAGGCCGCCTGGGCGAGGTACTGGTAATCCTCCACAGTTGTATCCCCGACCCAGAGTCTGAAGCTCCAGGACATAGCCTTTGAGGTGGTAGAGGTGGGATCCTTCGCTGAGTCCGAGGGAAAAACCGACCCTGGAGGGTAAACAGATAAAGAAAAGAAGTAAAAGAAACCCGCGGGAACTCGATGTCTCTGAAACAATGAGAAAGTAGTTAGTGGGATGTAAAACTAGTATTATGTAACTGAGATAAGCTGAAGATTTTTTTTTTTTTTTGCTAGTTGTTTTACGTCGCACCGACACAGATAGGTCTTACGGCGACGATGGGACAGGGAAGGGCTAGGAGTGGGAAGGAAGCGGCCGTGGCCTTAATTAAGGTACAGCCCCAGCATTTGCCTGGTGTGAAAATGGGAAACCACGGAAAACCATTTTCAGGGGTGCCGACAGTGGGGTTCGAACCTACTATCACCCGAATACTGGATACTGGCCGCACTGCAGCTATCGAGCTCGGTTATTATTATTATTATTACTATTATTATTATTATTATTATTATTATTATTATTATTATTATTATTATTATTATTATTATTATTATTATTATTATTATTATTATTATTATTATAACTATACCCCGGACTTCCCTTTAGAATCAACATCTAGGCACCAAAATATAGGCTTTAAAATTGTTAAATGGGCACTAAAAATTCTGTCGTAAGGACATACAATGCAATTAGGCAGCTACTAATACGACTTTGCGACACTAAAATATATTACTATTTAGTGAAACTACATTAATTGTAGTAAGACAGTTAATTAGTACTACGTATTGCAACTATACAGAGTGTCCCCGAATCATTGTCCACTACTTGTAGTCGTATGCCGTAGTTGTACAATGTGCTTGGCGCACCGGTAATGTTGGTTGTCTATTTCAAGGGTTTCAGGAGTGTTAACATTTTTGTTCAGTTACATGTTGTGGCTCCGTAAGTCTAATGGTGTGTGTTTGTCAAAGTAAGTTGTGATGATCCTGGATACGACTAATTTTCGACGAATTAAATGTGACCTGCATAATAGGCAGTGGAATTGTTTTATTAGCATAGGGGCATTCAATGGAATTATACTGTAAATGTCACATCCCTTAAGATTTATATTTTTATCCTAATTCCTGATAACCATAAGGTAAATTCCAGATACTACACAGTTCAAAAAATTACGGGAACATGCTTTTGAACGTATGCCATGCTCCACAAAACAATACCTCACACCCAGATATATTACCAACTAAGCCTTTATTCTTTACCGTTGAAGTAAACAAAAGCACATCGATGGATTCGCATTCATTTTCAGAACACAAACGGAAATGTCCAAATAGTGGCGAAAACAAAGTGATAACAGTCCTGCAGGGTGGATTTTTATCACAGTTGGAAAGTTTCAGTATTGTTTATGTCCTCCACGAGCATTTATCACAGCTTGGCACCTACGTGGCATGCTCCGTATAAGTCGACGTAGGTCACTTTGTGGTATCAGGTACCATTCTTCAATGAGAGCCTGTTCGAGGTCTTGGAGAGTCTGTGGTGGAACAGAACGCCCACAAACACTTCTGTCAGGCCTATCCCACATATTCTCTATGGGATTAAGGTCGGAACTCGCTGATGGCCATTCCATCTCTTGAATGTCCAGTTCTCGCAAGACAGTTCTGATGATGCGCGCTACATGAGACCAACACATGCTCTAGCAGTATCTGCTCGATATACCCCGCAGCGGTAAGATTACTACGGACGACGACAAGAATCGTACGGCCATCAATACTGATGCCACACCACACCATCACAAAACCTTGTCCGAATCGGTCACTTTCCTGGACAACATTTGACATATACTGCTCACCACGGCGTCTCCATACACGTTGACGTCCATCAAGCTGTGTCAGGGGAAATCTGGACTCGTCTGTGAACAACACAGGTCTCCATTGGCGAAGTTTCCAGTTGACGTGGGTACGGGCAAACACAAGGCGAGCTGTGCGATGTTGCTGCGTTAATCAGGGCATTCGAACAGGACGTCTGGGTCGTAAGGACACTTCTCTTATCGTGTTCCTTACTGTCTGGTCAGACATCGTGACTCCAGTGACCCTCCTGAGGTATTATTGCAGTTCTCTGGCAGTTGCTGAACGACGCCGGAACGCACAGATGGTCAGATATCGGTCATTCTGTGGGATTGTCATGTGTCCACGACCTTGTCCAACCCTCCTTGTGAACTGGACTGTCTCATTGTAGTGGTTCCACAAGCGTTGAATAACTGACGGAGAGACATTGAGATCCACAGCAACACGACGAGAAGTCCATCCTTCCTGGATCAAAGTGACGGCCCTTGCGACTTGAACCTCGTTAAGGTGTCTCATGGGATGTGCTGGTTTACGTACAACGTGCTCAAATGACCGCAGTAGTCTGTGTATCTCAGAACGACACACGGACGCACAGATATTCACTTTGTTTTGAGGGGTCACCTGACAGTTTAATGCACGACTACGCCTACAGGTAGAGTATAACTTCGATTTGACATACCCTGAGTAGCTAAAGTCTCAAGGTATACTGTACGACCATTTGAACCCCATCTACCGAATTAGCGTTCACATACCAGACGTTACAAAACACGTATCCCCAATTTTTGAACTGCATCAGGACCTTGTATCTAGAATATCGAAATAACGAAATACCTCCCCTGGGTTAACCGTCCTTTGCCTTTCCCCTATATGACGGAGAGGAGGAAGAGTGTAATTTCTGGACCTGGTGTACTAGTGTGCTCCTCTTCCAGTGTTGAAGTGTAAGAATTTATGGTTACAGTCGACCACTTCAGAGCCTGCACTGTACGATCCGAATTGAAGTAGTATATTGAGTTGAGGAGAGAAATCGCATTTGCTTCATACATTGCTGACACAACGCGCATTCCATTCTAATTGCAGCTTTTTAGCATTAATTATCCGGCTCCATGGCTAAATGGTTAGCGTGCTGTCCTTTGGTCCAAGGGGTCCCGTATTCGACTCCCAGCCGGGTCGGGACTTTTAACCTTCATTGGTTAATTCCGATGGCTTGGGGGCTGGATGTGTGTATCGTCTTCATAATTTGAATTCATCACAATTAGGGCCCCATCTCACATACGCGCAGATCGCGTATATGGCGTCAATTCGAAAGATCTGCACCAGCCCTCTTCGGAGGCCACACACCAATATTATTATTATTATTATTATTATTATTATTATTATTATTATTATTATTATTATTATTATTATTATTATTAACAAATTTTCAGATTATTGAACCTTTTGTGTGGTTGTAAGAAAACGCTGTCACCGTGCTTCCTTTTGTGTGGGAGAGAATGTGAGCGGGCACCCATCTAAAAAGTGAACACACCCCATGTTGCTTAACTATTAGTAATTAATGTGTGTGTGTGTGTGTGTGTGTGTGTGTACGCGTGCACGCGCGCGCATTTGGTATCCTATCACTGTACTATAAGTAAATCAATAAGTAAGCACATGCTTCCCCTAGTGCACCGTCACTGCATTGTCCTACATATGAGGCTTGTAGTGGTGTCTCAACGGCGCACTAGCTGCCAACGTCTTGGAAAGGTGTAGCAATCCAACTGATGAGCCCACTACTACACTGGGGCGAAACGCTGGTAATTTCACGATTGAAAAGGCCTAAAGAGCTCAAATGTTTTTAATAATAATAATGTCAGCCTTTGTGGTGTAGTGGTAAGTATGATTAGCTGCCACCACCGGACGCCCGGGTTCGATTCCCAGCTGTGCCACGAAATTCGAAAAGTGGTACGAGGGCTGGAACGGGGTCCACTCAGCCTCGGGAGGTCAACTGAGTGGAGGATGTTCCATTCCCACCTCAGCCATCCTCAAAGTTGTTTTCCGTGGTTTCCCACTTCCCCTCCAGGCAAATGCCGATGGCGATGGCGATGGCCGCTGCCTTCCCTTTTCTTTGCCTCTCCATTACAATCTTCCCATCTCCCAAAAGCCCCCCTTCAGGATAGCAGATGAGGCCACCTGGGCGACATACTGGTCCTCCTCCCCAGTTGGATCCCCAGATCTGAAATCTCACACTCCAGAACACTGCCATTGAGGCGGTAGTCGTCATCCATTGCTGAGTCTGAGGGAAAAACCAACCCTGGATGGTAAACGGATTAAGAAGAATAAGAAATAATAATAATCCTTTTCCCAATCAATTGGAGTCCGCAAGAGATGTCAATTTGGTCCAGTTTTACGGGAGGATGCCCTTCATGACTCAAACCCTTTGTAGACGGATGTATTCACTATTGATTTTTGTGGTGTGCTCTGTATGGATAAAGAGAAACGTATCACAACGAACAAAAATGCCCAGTTCTTGAGCTAGAGAAATTATATATATGTAGATGAAATCTTCGACCCAGTCGAGAATCGAACTCGGGACACCCCAAAGCGAAGACCAGGATGTTAACCAATCAGATCGTATTACAAGTGAGATTGATCCAAGGTGCACCAAACCTAATGCTATGAGCTCGCAGTTGTGTTCTACAGTATTCTGCAAGAAGGAAGTCAGCCCTCGGACGAAACTATCTTCATACTGGTCTGCTTTCAGACCAAATTTGCTGTAAGGAAGTGAAAGCTGGGTGGACTCAGGGTACCTTGTTTATAAGTTACAAGTAACAGACATGAATATAGCGAGAATTATCGCTGGTACAAACAGGTGGGAACAATGGCAGGAGTGTACTTGGTATGAGGAAATAAAGGGTAAGTTATTAATTAACTCGGTGGATGAAGCTGTACTCACCAGCTTGGATGGTGGATCATGTGAGGCGAATGGAGGAGGAGAGGTTACTAAGGATAATAATGGACTCGGTCTTGGAGGGTAAGAGAAGTAGAGGGAGACCAAGGCGACGATGTTTAGACTCCGTTTCTAACGATTTAAATATACATAAGTGATATACAGCTAAATGAGGCCACAGAGCTAGTTATAAAAAGACAGGCACAACAGTCTATAATGTATGTCAAAATTCCAAGTTCCTACTATGGAGTCGGAGCAGTGATCTTGCAAACATGAGGATGTCACTCAACTCTCGATCTAAGGTGATAGGACAACAACAGTACTGAGTATCTGTGGTTTTTGTGCAAGTAGTTAAGTCATACTATTACAACATTCACGTCAGATGACACGCCTATGCAAAATATGATAACAAGTTCTCAGGAGACACGTTCCATCACATCACGTGTTGCACGATAATCAGATAGTGCTTCCCGGAAAAATGACCACAAATAATTACATTTGTAATAGCGTCTAAACGGTCTCCTCCAGGAACTGTTTAGCAGAGAAGAGTAATTGTGAAATGGCGCAGGTATGAGTTATTATTAGTAGTAGTATATTTAATCAGTTTACTGTCCAGGGTTGGTTTTCCCTTGGACTCACCGAGAGTTCCCAAGGGATCCTCAAGGCCTTCTAGGGCAATGTCCTAGAGCGTGAGTTATTTTGTCGGAAATAGAGCCGCGGAGGAGGACTAGTACCTCGTCCAGGTGGTCTAACCTGCTATGCTGAACAGGGGCCTTTGAAAATTGAAAGGGACGGTCAAGGAAGAGAGAAGGAAGTTGCCGTTGCCAGCTAGGTAACCTATTTGCCTGGAGAATAAGTGGGAAACCAAGGAAAACCATTTCGAGGATGGCTGAGCCGGGTATCGAATACCCTATACTCAGTTGACATCCCGAGGCTGAGAGAACCCTGTTCTATTCCTCGTTCCACTTTTCAAATTTCATGGCAGAGCCGGGAATCGAACCCAGGCGTCCGGAAGTGGCACCTAATCACACTAACCACTACAACACAGAGGCGAGCTATGAGCGCATTTCTCCACATTACTACCACTTTCCGCCTCTGTGGTGTAGTGGTTAGTGTGACTGCCACACCCGGAGGTCCTGGTTCGATTCCCGGCTCTCCCACGAAATTTGAAAAGGGGCACGAGGGCTGGAACAGGGCCCACTCAGCCTCGGGAGGTGAACTGAGTAAAGGTGGGTTCGATTCCCACCTCAGCCATCCTGGAAGTGGTTTTCCGTGGTTTCCCACTTCTCCTCCAGGCAAATGCCGGGATGGTACCTAACTTAAGGCCACGGCCGCTTCCTTCCCTCTTCCTTGTCTATCCCTTCCAATCTTCCCATCCCCCACCAAGGCCCCTGTTCAGCATAGCGGGTGAGGTCGCCTGGGCGAGGTACTGGTCATCCTCCTCAGTTGTATCCCCAGACCCAATGTCTCACGCTCCAGGACACTGCCCTTGAGGCGGTAGAGGTGGGATCCCTCGCTGAGTCCGAGGGAGAAACCAACCCTGGAGGGTAAACAGATTAAGAAAGAAAGAAAGACTACCACTTAAATAGCATTGGCATGTGGGGGAGAGTTGCGGCTAGCGAGTCATACGGGCCGTGAAAGTCGACCTCATCTAATTTTCAGAACTGTTGGATTTTGGATCCTGTGCGAGGTGGCAGGTTGTAAACTTGGCTTGTGAGATGTGCAGGTTGAGTTACGAAACGCTCCACCGCGAAACTTCGAAGTTATTGGTGTTTCTTTATCTTATTCGTTTTTCCTCTAAAAATAGAAAATGTATTTATTACCAGTCAGCCAGATTCATGAAAATATGGAGGTAATTTTGAGATAGAATTCCGTAAGCGCATTATATTAGGTCTCTGAGGGTGGTTTGGAAGCAGCGTTCACTGTGTAGTCTCTATGACAGGAGCCAATCTATTTGAACCTGTAGTGCGGGGCAAGAGAGTCCAAAGGAATTTTGAAGTGGGCTCACTTACCCCACTAGTCTCTGAACTAGCAAAACTTTGAATTTATATACTGATATTTGAATTATAACACTTGGAAAATTTTATTATTTTCTTTCCCTATATCTTCTCTGTAACCCACAGAAAATTTACAGCCTGTTTCCAGTCATTTGACCGTGTCAGAAATGAAATGAATGAATTCCCCATCTAGCGGCGAGGTTAGGAATTGTGCCGGCTACCGAAGCCTGTCGCACTCCTCTGGGACCATGATTAATGACTGACAGACGAAATGAAATTACATTGAAATGCGTTGCTGGAATGAAAGACGGCAGGGAAAACCGGAGTACCCGGAGAAAATCCTGTCCCGCTCCGCTTTGTCCATCATAAATCTCACATGGAGTGATCAGGTTTTGCACCACGGAATCCAGCGGTGAGAGGCCGGCGTGATGCGGCTGAGCCACGGAGGCACATCTCCTTTGAAATAATGATCAGAAATGACATAACGAAGACAGACAAGGGAGTGGCATGGTGACGTTAGCTGAAGCTTCCTCAGATAAAAAGGTGACAACCAATAGCATAGTTTTTCTGAATAAATCGGATAATTACTCACCTCCTCCGTCCTTAAAGTGGAAACTGGTTTAAACCTCCATATTTAACATTCTTTCTGCAGAAGAGGTTCGCATTCGAGTTCGCTGAGGGCAATGGACAGAAGAGGAAGATGGCGGGGAAACCTGGCGGCAAGCGTGTCAGCAAAGGAAAGGCGTGGGAGGGGGAACCTAGTGAGCTATCTACAAGACATGGTAGCTCTTACAAGAAACCACAGTAACAACCGTTATAGTAACCCTTGGTCGCCAAAGATGCTGCTGCTACAAATGATGCTAATAAATCGTTCGCTATCAACAACTGAGTTTCGTTTATTGAAAGACATATTCATAATCACTAGATTTTAGCTAGTTAAGGCAGCGTTTGTGCATCCATGCATCTAATGACGCTAGAGCAACTTTAAGAATTCGCTGTCACTTACAACATATGCAATTTAGTGGTAAGTGTGAATAGTGAGTGTGTACGAGGCCTTTTCGCACTGGCAGAGTCTTGATGAGTGCACCTCGTGTAACAGGGTTTGGGCTGGGCGAGAAACAACTGGCGTTACATACACACACGATGAGTAGCATGGAGGTAACACACGCTGAGTAGCATGGAGGTAACACACGCTGAGTAGCATGGAGGTAACTACCGCAGTAATTGACGTTCCGTAGATGGGCATCGTTCTCCAACTTCGATAAACTTTAAGTAACAAACACTGTTAGTGTATTCGACTGACTCATTGGCTGAATGGTCAGCATTGAGACCTTCAAGTTACAGGGTCCCGAGTTCGGTTCCCTGCCGGGTCGGGGATTTTAATCCCGTCTGATAAATTATTTTGTCTCGGTACTGAGTATTTGTGTTTGCCCCAAAACCTTCCTTTTCATATTCGGACAACACACCACACTCCCAGCCACCACAGAAACACGCCATAGTGAATATATCCGTCCACACAGGATTGGCGTCAGGAAGGGCATCCGGGCTTAGAAAAGGCTAAATCCCCTTGTAGGACACAGTTCGCACCCGCGACACCACAGGTGTAGAAGAAGAAGAAGAAGAAGAAGAAGAAGAAGTGTTTTGGACCATACTGTACTTCTTGGCTTACTATATCCTCCATCTCATCGTCACAGCCACCAGAGAGGAGAAAGTCAACCTATACAGAGTACTGTATATACAGTGGGAATTCACAGAAGAAAACAATATCCATCGTCAATGCTGCGATTTGTAACTGGAATTTCGGAATATTATAGTTTTTTGTTTTTTTGTTTTTTTGTTTTTTGTTTTTACAAGGGTTGCTTTACGTCGCACCGACACAGATGGGTCTCATGTCGACAACGGGAAAGGAAATTGCTAGGAGTGGGAAGAAAGCGGCCATGGCTTTAATTAACGTACTGAACCCATAATTCTCTCATGATAAATATTGCAGCTGCAAATAACAATTGGTGCACCCATGTTTTCTTTATTGCGAGATTATCTCGCCCTTCAAGTCGTGAGCACTCACCATGGCAAGCGATCCACCCGCTCGTGAAATACCGGGACACCTCGGCTGATTTCGAGTATCAAATAATTAACAATCTATGATAAACCTTCACAACGAGAGATTTTAGCAACATAGTTAATCAAGAAATAAAGAATTGAAATTAGTAACAAATATTAAATGAAGATAAAATCCACAGGGTGAAAATGAAGGTAATTAAGCCTGGAGAGAAGTTGACGTCTGTATCGGCAGCTTAACAACACGTAAAAGCAAAGCAAAGTCACCTCCATACAGGCCATGAAGGCCCTTGGAGGAGTGGAAGGTAAAGGCTTCCACCATTGTTAACCTCGGCACGTGATAGGGTAGAGTAGTTAGCCCTACGCCCGGCCGCCTTTGCCCCCAGGAATTAACATGGTACTCCTTTTTGGTGTAGGCTGAGTGAACCTCAGGGCCATATGCACCTCCGGAAGTGGAAATCTCGTTTCTTAAATTTTACGACTTCCTGACGGGGATTCGAACCCACGTCCTTACGGGTGAAGCGAGCACGACTTTACCGCCTCGGCCAGGCAGCCCCTTTAACAACACGTGCCAAGGCCAAACCCTCAAAAAGCCCGCGAAGTCGCATGGATGAAATTAATTTATTACGCCCGTTGCAAGTATGGGAAAAATATGAAAACAACACCAAACACCGTTGTGAATTGTAATTTTGGTTGAATTTTTGGAGTGAATTTCAGGAAGATTGGTCCATCGGTTATGAAATTATAGGTTTGCACCACAAGACTTCATGACCGGGGTAGCGTCATCTCGGAGCTTATAAATATACCTCTCCCCCCCCCCCCCTCCATGAACATTCACACACGCTCTCTGAAAGTTCGGCTAGGGGCTTTACGTCGCACCGACACAGATAGGTCTTATGGCGACGATGGGATGGGAAAGGCCTAGGAGTTGGAAGGAAGCGGCCGTGGCCTTAATTAAGGTACAGCCTTTGCCTGGTGTGAAAATGGGAAACCACGGAAAACCATTTTCAGGGCTGCCGATAGTGGGATTCGAACCTACTATCTCCCGGATGCAAGCTCACAGCCGCGCGCCTCTACGCGCATGGCCAACTCGCCCGGTCTGAAAGTTCGGAAGAAGGAACCCGCGCTGCTTTTCTCCGAGAAAAAGTTAGGTAATTGTTTCCTCAGAATAATTTGTGGTATGTACTCATCTGGGTGGTTCGAGTTAGAATACTTAGTGGAACTGATATAACATTCCTGAATTTCCGCAAATTAAAACCGTGAAGGCATATATATTTTTCGCTAAAATACGTAGCTGGCTTTCAAATTTTACTATTGTGTGTTGTAAATCAATGAAGGGAGTTTGGAGCCTAGCCCGAGACAGGTTCGAGTCTGATATCTCTTGAACACCTGGCATAACCGGGGTGTGAGAAAAATAGCCCTCGCCAACAGTTCGTTTCTGTCCGGCCGAAAGGAAATACGTTCGCGTGATAACGAGCAAAAATAGTGCGTCATTTGTGTTTTCTTTAATTAATATCGAGTGTAAAATCTGTGTAATTGTAAGTAATTTATAAGAAGATAATGTATTCTCCAGTCATGCGTGGCTGAATCTGAGACAAGCTGGCTAGTATGTAACCAGGACTCCAGGACGACTCCATTAACAGGTCTGTCTATTTTGTGGTAATGTTGTAGATATGTAGATTGCAATTTGTTTGTCCCACTAAAATTTTCCAATGTGTGTGTCGCATAGGCATTTCATAATGTTCAGGCAAAGTGACTATTGTCCTTGTCTGTGTGCGAAACTCTCCAGTGCGGTAAAAATCACGTTAAGAAAATGTAAAATGCGAAGTTTATAATCGTGCTAAAAAAAATCGAAGAAATATTGTTCAAGCTGATAAAAGTTAGGAATATGATAACGATAATATAGTCGTGGTGAATATGATAAATTCAAATATCATATCAGTTCAGATTTAAAATAATAATAATAATAATAATAATAATAATAATAATAATAATAATAATAATAATTACATCTGGATAAATTTTTCTATGTTAAAACATGTATTTAACAGTAATATTTGCTCTTTTACCGAAATTCAGTGGTCTGATAAAGTTAATATTTATTTTTGGGAAACATTAATTTTGTAACGCCGTGTATTTTGTGATACAGAAAATCACGGTATGTTATGTTTGTTCTTGAGGTCGGAAAGATGTAATGAAGTAAGTTAAAAGATTCTTATAACGTTGTTCATCATGGGAATATTTGTATTTGGAAAGTGTTGGACAGGAAGAAATGGATTGTGTTGGAAATGAAATGTTATGAGAATAGTTAGGAAGACGTTGAAGGCACAGGAAGCCTGTATTTTATGAGTATGAACGCAGCCGTGAAGATAGGCTATATTTGTCTATGGAGAAGAAATTTTGAGACAGGCGTTATGTTAAAAATGTGATATTTCTGAGACAGCGTGTATACGATGTCCTGTTAGCAATCCGGAACAGCTGACTGATTTAATAGTGGTCAGATTCTAAGTGAGCGCGTTGTAACGTATATTATGATTTCAAGTCGAGAATCTTCCATGATAAACAATTTCTGCGGAAGATTGTAGCTCTTGACAGTTAAGACCAAATGACGATTCTATGAAAAACCAGCGTAGTGCATTTTATGATAAGTGACCTCACGAAAAAAGTGCATTCTGAAACACTGTCGAGATGTTATTTAATTATTGTAATAAAATTCCATTCTGTATTTTTTTACGAAACGAAATTATCATGCAATTGGAAATATTGTGGGATGGAATATTGGACGTTATTAGAGTGATAGCCTGGTTTGCGTAGATCGATGAAAATTCGCTTCACTGGATAGTTCACGGATAGAAATGTTTGGAACGTTGAGAATGGTAGGTTGTTCGGAAATCTCATGCCTGGATTACATTGTGAATGTCGTAATGGTGGTGATTACTGTTTTGGCAATATTTACGTAAAGTTAGACGAGTGTTGAACTTATACTTTATTTTCTGAACTTCACTGCGTGTGTTGAGAATGTATTTGAGTCATAGATTAAAGTAGCCGCGCGTTGTTAATTTCAATTTCACGTTTTTATTGGAAGGAATGGACGGTTATATTTCCAGACTTAAGTTCATTCAGTAGCAAGCTTCATTTCATTGTGTTACAGTTTCAACACGGTTTAAAGTTAAATATCATCGATTGTGTTTGAACTTTCGATTTCACCTGACATTGTAGAGGATGTGTAGACATCCCAGTTTCCGCTCAACGATAGATTTAGGATGCTGCGTGTGTTATAGAATTTATGGTTAGGGTGTGTAGACACTACGTAGGCTCAACGACAGAATTAGGGTGTCGTGTGTATATAGGTTAGGTGTTTAGCGAATTGACTTGAACGATGTTAGTGTTTGCAGTAGTGAATGTAAATTCGAAGAGTGTTAGCAAAGTATTACTGAGGCCATGTTTCGGCATCATCCTAACTAGCCAGAAAGTGTTTACATAATATCATGGAACCACTAGTGGCATAAATGTGAGGGTTGTCCAGCGTGGATACTTAGCTAATGGAGATTGATTACTGCTCTTTGCCACACACGTTCAGGTTCAATGAATTTTAGTATTTTTAATTTTATTTCTCGACTCAATTATTTTATCCTTCAGATGTGCGATATACCTTGATAGTGCCGTGTGTTGACACTTAGCTGATTTATGTAGGACTTGCGCTACGAATGCGGTTTCGATTCGTCAGCTGTTAAGGCATTTTATTTTCAATTTTACGTTCTTTCACTTTATATTAGGTTAGACATTGGTCTACTATTTACTTGTAGTTTGGTTTAGTGGGACAAACATATGTAGATAGATGTGTAATGGTAGTCATGGATGAAAATGGAAAGATTTCCTTTGATTTATTTTTGTCGTGTGGACTTGTAATTTATTAAACTTAACATAACTGTTTATAGTCCGGCTCCATGGCTAAATGGTTAGCGTGCTGGCCTTTGGTCCCGAGGGTCCCGGGTTCGATTCCTTGCCGGGTCGGCAATTTTAACCTTCATTGGTTAATTCCATTAGCTCGGGGCTGGGTATGTGTGCCATCTTCAACATTAGAAATCATCACAGGTAGGGCCCCATTCTCATAGACGCGCAGGTCGCCTATACGGCGTCAACTCGAAAGACCTGTACTCGGCCTCTTCGGAGGCCACATGCCATTATTTATATATACCGTTTATAACCTGAAAGTTGGTTTTATAAGAATAGTTTCATTTGACTTATTACTTTTCTTTAACTTCAGTGTTTATCCTTTCTTCTAAATGCATAATGGAAAAGTGTTTCCTGCGTTTCACAGTTTTGTTCCTGCAGAACGACGTAACGTAAGATCATCTGGGATCGAGTTGTTGTTGGTTCCTTCTGAACAGCTGTTTGGGTGATGCAAGTTTCAGAATCGGGATTATTCCGTAACTTAAGGGTGTCACGAGATGACAATACATGGTGGAACTTTATTTTTTATTGTGGCTATTGCTGTTAACTTATAGTGAACAGTAATATTTCGCAACCTATCCAAAGCAACTGACAGTCAATTTGGTTCGATTAAGGATCCATTCGGCGGGCGTTCCAATATCCGATAGAGTATCAGACTGGTGGATAACCTTAAATCTGGAATTATACTTGTTGAAGGTCAGATTTTCCACGGATCGTATGGGTTAATTCTCAGTTATCGTTTGGATCAAATGGTGCCCGATTTTCAGGTTTTATTTTCGGTTTTCTAGTTTTTGCTGTCCACTAATTTTATGATTTTTTTTTACTTTCCTCTGAAGAAATTCTTAAACAATAATCAGAAGATAACATTCACGCATTGCAATGTGACTTCGTTTAAATATTATAAATAATTAAATGATTTGATGGATGATTTTTATAAACATATTTTTTGCATTGATAGTTGAATAAAATTTAGTAAGCACATTTCTGCTCCTCATTTAAAGTACTGTAGTTATGCTCTCTTCTGAACCCCATCGTTTGGTCAAATTTTAGTGACAGAAATAAACCCGCTACGACCCCAAGTTCTAAGAGTTCGATATTGCTCTATTGCAGCAGCTGTGGCAGACGACCAACGATGGAACGGTAAGTTCAAGGGTTCAGTACAAGCCCGTCATTTGACTGGTGTGAAATGGCAAACCACGGAAAACCATCTTCAAGGCCGCCGACGAAAAAATCGAGACCAAACAAATGTTAAAGAGATTGACTAGGGTATAAGATGTAGCTGTTACGAAAGGTTGAGCGATTATTACAACACAAAAAAGATGGTGAGGCAGTAAACCAGTCGGTAGACTGAAGACTTAAGCAAGAAACAAGAAGTTAATTAACAGAAGATTATAGTAGAAGTAGGTAATTGAGTTGAGAACTGTACTCCTTTTCCCATACGAGCTACTGTTTGTACTCCTAACATTTCTATCACCACTTTGTCCCCTCCACCAAATACCGCCACCATCGGCTACGTGTTACCACTGAGCCTTCAGCCTGGTCGACAAGAGCTCCACTCTCGGTTCAGCCTTGAGAAGAGAACTAAGAAGAGAAGAGGGCTTAAATCCTACCTTTGATCACCGTAAAACTAGTTTTCATGGACTCAAAGTCCAACGATTATTCCACAACGATTTACTCCTAAAATATTTTGAACTTCATATGTTTCAGGTCTTTAGAAAATGTAAAACATAGACATTTACGTTATAGTCACTTGCCGCACTCAACTTTTACTAACATAGAATCGTACCATGCCCACCTCTGTGGTGTAGAGGTAAGTGTGATAGCTGCCAACTTCAGAGGCCCGGGTACGATTCTCGGCTCTGCCAAGAAATTTTAAAAGCGGTACGAGGACTGGAACCGGGTCCACTCAGCCTTGGGAGGTCAAATGAATAGAGGACGTTCGATTCCTACCTCAGCCATACTCGAAGTGGTTTCCCGTGGTTTCCCACTTTTCCTCCAGGAAAATTCCGGGATGGTAGCTAACTTATGGCCACAGCAGTTTCCTGCCCTCTGCCTTGCCTATCCCTTCCATCCTTCCCATCCACCACAAGGCCCCTGTTCAGCACAGTCGGATGAGACCGCCTGGGAGAGGTACCAGTCTTTCTCCTCAGTTGTATCCCCGACAAAATGTCTCACTCTCCAGGACACTGCCGTTGAGGTGGGATCCCTCGCTGAGTCCGTGGGAAAAACCAACCCTGAAGGGTAAACGGATTAAGGAAGAAAGAAATACACCATCAGGAACATTTTCAGTGAACGTAAAGCAGTTTCTCAGACACACTTATCCATTGTCTGTTGAATGATATCGCCGGGCTGAGTGGCTCAGACAGATAAGCCGCTTACTTACCAAATGGCTACAGATGTCTAGTCAACACACTTATCGATTTATTGTTGAACTAGCGAATGTACCCGTGCTTCGCTACGGTATTCTACATTGTATTCGAATATCGACGTAAATAGTGTACATGCAGTAAGTAAGATTGTTTTAAAATTGCGTGTCTCTTAGCGTTATCCGAGAAAGAGCATGGGGAGGTCCCCGTACGTTGTTTCCAATGTAAAAAGTTTGTTATGTATTTGTGATATAACGGCAGGCTCACGTGTCTACTGCCATTCACAATCGAGTTGGGAAGTTTACATTATAATTGCAGGCCCCATTGCCTACTACGCGGACAGAATCGATTTGGGGAGTATCGTTAAAATGGCAGCCCCCTTTCCTACTTCCAGACAGATTACAGTTGAGGAGTTTTTATTATAATGGCAGGCAATTACCCTACTATCACTCGAAGTTGAGTTGTGCAGTTATCATTATAATGCCAGGTCCATTTTCCTACTTCCATCTACCTTACTGCCAGTCACACCAAGTTGGTGAGTTTCCATCAAAATAGCGGGCCACTATGCCTAATGCCAGTCACATTTTAGATGAGGACATTTCTATATAATGGCGGGCACCCTTGCCTACTGCCAAACACAATCGGGTAGGGGAGTTATAAACAAAACTGCATGCTCACTTGCCTTCTGCAAGTCAAATCGAGAAGGGAACTATTCATTACAATTGTAGGCCTTCCTTACTAATGACCGTTACACATGAGTTGGAGAACGAACCCTTTCCTACTGCCAGTCAAAGTCGGTGTGGGGAGTACTGATTACAATATCAGACCCACCCTTTCTCGATAGCTAAAAATCGACATCAGTGAATATATATAGATCGACATACGAAAGTATATGCGTGTTTACAATATTGAAGACCTTCATTTACAGATTAACTGCTACTAAACGTACGTCAAATCGACAAAGGATTATACCATAAGACACGCCGGATTTAGTGGCCTAAATGGCTGGTCCTATGATATGTCATCTATTCTTGGGTCAGATTGAGTTAGAAACGTGGAACAGGGTAAAGGTTTTGTAAGATTATCTCACATTACATTACCTTTCGGATAATTATGTGACAGCTACATACATAGCATTCGGCTCACATATGCCTACTGGGTGGGCCAATTTTCGTGAAGAGTATGATGATTCTGTATTTCATATATGTAACTGAAAGTATGAATTATGCATGTGAAAATTCCAAATTGACTTAACATCGATTAATAGAGAAAAATCAAACGTAAATGGGATACAGATACGGCAAAAGTCAAAAGACCAAGGTTGTAGATCATTCCAAATTGAACGGAGATTGTGCAATCCGTTATGTGATAGGAATTTCCGAAGGTCTGCACCATCATTAAAATTGCCTGCATATTTCGATATTCTTCGGGGATAAAAAGTGAAAAATGTAATGATCTGGGATGTATTCCTCGTTACAGGCGAAAACGTATAATTTTGTCAAATTTCAATTATCTTCTTTTTCTTCTGGCAGATTATGCCACAATCTGGATTTTGGGCAAGGCGGATAAAAATTAGGACTTTCAGGAAACTAAACCAAAAATTATGGAGATGATCATTATTACCCCTTATAACGGAATGCTGTACGAAAATTTCGCCAAAATAGTCAGTGTAGAGGCACACAGTCGTTACGATTTGATTTATATAGATAAGGAATCTGCTCCATCTAAAACACCTTTTGGGCTATGTCCGCTGGACTTAACCTGCAAAAGTGACCATTTATGAAAAATGCACATGAAGAAAAAGGTTTAGAGGTGGAATTCCATCACGTTTGGTCGATTTCCAGTTAGGTTGGCCTTGTTCTGTATATATTGTGGAAGAGTAAAATCACCATTTCGGTTCCCTATAAACCGCCAGTCCATTCCGGAACATGAAATGTTATTTACGTTTAAAACCTACCTTTGGACAGGTGGATGCTAAATATAAATTTTGGTTCGAATGTCTTCAGTAGTTTTCAAGTTGTAAGGAATACGCTTTACACGCACCCGCTCGTGAGTTAAGTCCGATGGGACTTGTACAGAAAAACGGTCCGTTAATGATATCTCCCTTATTAATCCTCGTATCGAAATGATGCGCATGAGAAAAAAAGTTTATAAATTAATTTCTACCAAGGCAGGTAGATTTAAATTAACGTTGGTTGTGTATATTTTGTGGAAGTGCAAAATTACTGTTTCGGTTTCGTATAAACCCCCAGTCAGTTCAGGGATTTTGAAACAATATTTTCCCTAAAATCTATCAAGGACAGGTGTATTCTAAATATGAGTCTTGGTGGAAATACATCCAGTAGTTTGTAGCACTCGCGTACATACGGCGTAATTAAGGAAGAAAATAATACAGTTAAGAAAGTTGAAAGTAATAGAAAATGGATTATAACTGAGGACAGCCGGATAACGACAAATATGTAAATGCCAAATTAACGTATTGGAAAATCAAATCCCCTCAATAAATTATGCTAGTGTGTGTTATGGATATAATAAAGCGGTAACAGAGGAGAAATTTAGATCCAGTGATTCCTAGGTAAACAAATAATAAGAAGATGACTAATGGTGTTATTACCTAATCTATTCGAGGGCGGTTATAACATCCAACGATATTCCGCCAGTATCCCGCAGATAGGCCGATTGACGCCTCTCTTGCCTTCTACCCGAGGAACAACCACGAATTTAAAAGCATGATGAGGAAAATGGCAATACGTTACTTCCCTGCTGGCATTCAGTCAGAGACGTTGCCATGGTAACCTGTAGGTTCGTTGTCGATCTGTCGGTCACTCAATGCAGAGCATGATACCAGCGGAAAATTGTAAATTTCTCCGTCATGTGAAGAGTAAGGTAAATTATGAACATAACGAAAGTTGTTTATAATGAAGAGACGTTTCACGCACGGTAAACTAAGTTTACAGAAAATCAATAGTATAAGAGAAAATGGAGGAAAACCATTCTGTTTTCCTGTAAACCCCCCGTCTATTCAAATATTTTAAAATAATATGCATACAGAAACCTTCATCGGGAGGAGTTTACTCTAAATATGAAGTTTAGTTGAGATCTATCCAGCCGTTTCGAAGTGATGGTGGAAAAACCATTCTGGTTTTCCTATAAACCTCCCGTCTATTCAAAGATTTTAAAATGATATGCATATCGAATCCTTCCGCGGGATGAGTGTACTCTAAATATGAAGTTTGGTTGTGATATATCCAGCCGTTTCGACGTGATGGTGGAGAAACAATTCTGGTTTTCCTATAAACCCCCCGTGTATTCAAAGATTTTAAAACAATATGCATATCGAAACCTTCCCCGGGATGAGTATACTCTAAATATGAAGTTTGGTTGAGATCTATCCAGCCGTTTCGACGTGATGGTGGAACAGACAAACAGACAAACAGACAGACAAACAGACAGACAAACAAACAGACACGAAACGTAAAAACCACCGATTCGGTCTTGAGTTGACCTAAAACGGATAAATATCTGAAAAATTGGCAAAACAAAAGAAATTACAGACAGCGGACCCCCTACAATTTTATTTATATAGATGATATCGCCGGGCTGAGTGGCTCAGACAGATAAGCCGCTTACTTACCAAATGGTTACAGATGCCTAGTCAACACACTTATCCATTGATTGTTGAATGATATCGCCGGGCTGAGTGGCTCAGCCAGATAAGCCGCTTACTTACCAAATGGCTACAGATGCCTAGTCAACACACTTATCGATTTATTGTTGAATGATATCGCCGGGCTGGGTGGCTCAGATAGATAAGCCGCTTACTTACCAAATGGTTACAGATGTCTAGTCAACACACTTATCGATTGATTGTTGAATGATATCGCCGGGCTGAGTGGCTCAGACAGATAAGCCGCTTACTTACCAAATGGCTACAGATGTCTAGTCAACACACTTATCGATTGATTGTTGAATGATATCGCCGGGCTGAGTGGCTCAGACAGATAAGCCGCTTACTTACCAAATGGTTACAGATGTCTAGTCAACACACTTATCGATTTATTGTTGAATGATATCGCCGGGCTGGGTGGCTCAGACAGATAAGCCGCTTACTTACCAAATGGCTACAGATGTCTAGTCAACACACTTATCGATTGATTGTTGAATGATATCGCCGGGCTGAGTGGCTCAGACAAATAAGGCGCTCGCTTTCTGAGCCCATGTTGGCAGGTTTGATCCTGGCTCAGTCCGGTGGTATTTGAAGGTGCTCAAACACGTCAGCCCCTTGTCGGTAGATTTACTGGTACGTAAAAGAACGCCAGTGCGACAACATTTTTGGAGACGCGAAGGTATCGGCAAATGTTCTCTTTTATTATAATTTGCTTTACGTCACACCGACACAGATACATCTTATGGCGACCTAGGAGATAGTAAAGGGCTAGGATGGGAAGGAAGCGATCGTGGCCTAAATTAAGGTACATCCCCAGCATTTGCCTGGCATGAAAATGGAAAGCCATCTTCAGGGCTGCCGACAATGGGGTTCGAACACGCTATCTCCCAAATGCAAGCCGACAGCTAAGTGACTCAAAACGCAGTCACTTGCTCAGTATCGCAAAAATGGTTAGTGGAACGTACAACAAATATTATTATTATTATTATTATTATTATTATTATTATTATTATTATTATTATTATTATTATTATTATTATTATTATTATTATTATTATTTGTACCCGTTCTTCGCATGGGAATTTGTAATAGATTACATGTTTTCTTCATTAATACATACGAATTTACATGCCTGTATTCAAGCGTTTAATATGGCATATTATCTTATATGTTTCTACGAATGCACGTGACAGTAACCTGAAGTACGATAAAGATCAACAAATTCGAGGCAGAATTAGGAAGATTAGAGAGTTTATTTTACGGTAAAATTCCAGGTCCGAAGTTGTGCGAAATTATCTGTGCTTCTCGGTTGCGTATTTTTGTTTCTCTGACCACTGGAGGGGAGCACTGGCTGAAGACTCATAAAACACCGTGTTAATGATAACCTCCCTCTCTATCTGTTCTGTCGAAAAGAGTAAAATGGCTCTTTAGTTCATCCCGTTAACCCACCTAGAAGTGAAATGCACCGAGAGTTCCACGGGAGTTGCACTAAAAATCCAATTTTTCGTAAGCATCTCCATTATTTACCGTCGTTCAATAAATACTTATACAGTATAAAATAACGGAACTAACATATTTTTAATGTTCCTTATATACCTAATTTAACCAGTATATATATTGGGAAAATACTTTTTTGTAAAAGGTAAAACTAAGTGATAACTTGACGTAATATGCATCTGCTACCACAGGCCCGAATTAGGTTATTATAAATTGCACCTGCTTTGGGCTATGACCGCTGGGACTTAGACTGCAAAACCGTCCGTTAATGATATATCTCATATTAATCCTCCTATCGAAATGATACACATGAGAAAAAAGTTTTAGAAATTGATTTCCACTAAGGCAGGTAGATATCCATTCAGGATTGTTTTCTGTATTTTGTTTGCGTGCAAAATTGCATTTTCATTTCGTATAAACCCCCAGTCAGTTTAGGGACTCAGAAATAACATTGGCGCTGAAACGTACCCAAGGACAGGTGGATTCTAAATATCAGGTTTAGTAAGAATATATCCAGTAGTTTTCAACTTATTAGAACTCTGACAAACAGACACCAAAGCTAAACAATATGCAGATGGTCATTATTACACCTGAAACGGATAACTGCACGAAAATTTCCCCAAAATAGTCAATGTACAGGCACACGGTCGTTACGATTGTATTTATATAGATAAGAAGACTGCTCCAAGTGCAACACCTTTCGGGTAATATCCACTGCGACTTCCCCTGTAGAAGCGTCCTTTAACGATATCTCCCTTAGAAATCCTCCTATCAAATAGGTGCATATGAGAAAACGTCTTAGATTTCCGTTAAGGTTGGTCTTGTGTATTTTGTGGAAGAGTAAAATCACTGTCCCGGTTTTCAATAAACCCCCAGTCAGTTCCGGGAATTTGAAATGGTATGGACCTTACCTAGGCTTTGGACAGGCGGATGAAAAATACGAAGTTTGGTTGATATATCTCAAGTAGTTTTCAAGTTGTAAGAAATACACTTTACACGCATCCGCTTTTGAGTTAAGTTCGCTGGGACTTGTACTGAAAAGCCGTCCGTTTATGATTCCTCCTATCGATATGATGCACATGTATAAAACGTTTTAAAAATGTATTTCCATTAAGTTTAGATGCGGAATATTTTGTGGGAGTGCAAAATCATGGTTTCCCTTTCGTATAAATCCGCAGTCAGTTCCGGGAATTTGAAATGTTATGGACCTTAGTATTTACCTATGGACAGCTGGATGCTAAATATGAAGTATGGTTAAAATATATACAGTTGTTTTCCCCTTATAAGAAATGTGCTCTACACGAACCCGCTTTTGAGCTAAGTCCACTAGGACTTCCACTGAAAAACCATGCATTAGTGATATCTCCCTCATTAATCCTCCTATGGAAATGATGAACATGAGGAAAAAGTTTTAGAAATTGATTTCAAGGCAGGCAGATTTCCATTAAGTTTCTTTGTGTATATTTTGTGGGAGTGCAATATCACGGTTTCGTATAAATCCCCAATCAATTCAGGGATTCAAAAATAATATTAGCTCTATAACATATCCAAGGACAGGTGGATTCTAAATACCAAGTTTGGTAGAAATATATCCAGTAGTTTTCAAGTTATGAGAACTCAACAAACAAACAGACACCAAAGCTAAAAATATATGCAAATGACAATTATTACCCCTAAAACAGATAATTGTACGAAAATTTCACCAAAATAGTGACTGTACAGACACACGGTCGTTACGACGTTATTATTATTATTATTATTATTATTATTATTATTATTATTATTATTATTATTATTATTATTATTTACTGTTAGTTAAAATTCATTTTCTGGCAGGCTCCTTGGCTAAAATTTTAGCGTACTGGACTTCGATTCATAGGACCCCACGGAGATATCCGCCAGGGTCAGGGATGTTAATATGAATGTATTGGCTTTACGTCCCTCTAGTTACTTTTACAGTTTTCAGAGACGCCGAGGTGCCGAAATTTAGTCCCTCAGGAATTCTTTTACGTGCTAGTAAAGCTACGAGGCTGACGTATTTGAGCACCGGACTGAGCCAGGATCGAACTTGCCAAGTTGGGGTTAGAAAGCCAGTGCCTCTATCGCCTGAGCCTCTCAGGCAAGAATTTTTACCGGATCTGGGGGCTGGTTTGAGGTTCCCTCAGCCTACGGAGTTACAATTGTGGAGCTATCTGACGGTGAGATGGTCTAGAAAGCCAAGAATAACGGCCGAGAGAATTCGTCATGCCGACCACATGACACCTCGCAATCTGCAGGCCTTCGAACTGAACAGTGGTCGCTTGGTAGGGCAAGGCCCTTCGGGGCTGTGGCGCCATGCGATTTGGTTTGGTTTGATTTGGTATGATTAAACTGTGTAACGTGTGGATTGTTAGAAAACACGGAAAACAATGGGACCCAATAACGGCACCTGTGGTGCACCCTAGCATTTTGTCACATATGA
Organism: Anabrus simplex; assembly: GCF_040414725.1. NCBI lineage: Eukaryota > Metazoa > Arthropoda > Insecta > Orthoptera > Tettigoniidae > Anabrus > Anabrus simplex. The sequence continues at coordinate 370,133,821 of NC_090269.1, read as the reverse complement.
ACATTCAGAGTAATTTAGAGTTTTGAATTGTTTTCCTTCAGGCAGACTATTTCAGAACCACGCGAATATCTGAAAGATATACAACATACAGTCATGGCTGATTTCTTCTCAAATCCGCCCCTAATGCATCATATTCAATTACTACAAACAACACTTTTATATAGGTTTTATGACGTGAGCAGCGCAGTCGATTTGTAATCGTCGTCATATTCCCAAGAGAGTTCGTTCGATCACGGCTGTGGTTGGTAGTAGAAGGGGATTAAAATGTGACAATTGCCTGTCATTGGCTCATTAAAATCTATGGTCGAAATTTTTTTACAACCTACAGTTTCTTAAAATCTTCACCAATGAACGAACGTTAAATGAATAACTAAAACTAATTTTCTTCAGCTTATCCTTCTTATTTCAGGAGTCGATGGTGCCACCAGGCTTATTTTGGTTTTGGCCCAGTTGTTAAGGCCAGATGCCCTTCCTGACGCCAAGCGATGTTTGAGGTGAAAACCTCAACCCAGGATTGACCACTATTCGAACCTCAGCCTTCAGGGTCGGAAGCCATCGGCCAAGCTACTGAGTCACGCCCTCAACGAATGTTAAAAAAGTACTATTATTATTATTATTATTATTATTATTATTATTATTATTATTATTATTATTGTTGTTGTTGTTGTTGTTGTTGTACCGGGAGGTACACCGCAACTCCGCACATTCAAAAGAAACGCCTTAACTGCTACTGCATGAAGTTGAGACATTGACGTGAACATGTCACCATTGAAGTACTGAGTAACTGTGTTATTATGAAGTTGCCTAAACTGACTGGATTTATTTCCTTTGTGTTTGATTACTTCAAGAAGTTTGAACTTTTCTCTATAGATGTCTTAACAAAAACGGTGGTCATGCACTCTGGTGTAAGATGAAGGAATTGTTTTGTGTTATTATGTTTTCTCAACTAAATTAACTTTCATTTATTTTGTTATTTCAAGGTTTGCAGCACTTTCATCTCATTTCACCAGTTTTGAATCTGGCCAATCAGGAATTTTCTTTAATTAATTTTCAACCAATCACACATTTCTTGGTCATTTTGAATTAGCCAATAAAAATGAGAGGGCGTGTGTGGATTAGTCCAAAACCCTCTAGAAACGTCCCCTCGCGGATATAAACTGCGGTCTTTCAGGCTACCTTGTCTTTGGATCACCGAATTTCTGAGTGTGTGTGTCAAGTCAGGAGGCGGGGCGCCTCATTCTTCGCTAGGCAGTTCAATCGCCGAGGTAATTGCCACTTGTCTTATTATTTGTAGCTACCTCCGCATACTTACACGAGGGGAACTTTAACTATGTAACCATCTCATTCTGAAATGTAATAGTTTTGTTTGTAATGTAAACTTCATAAAAGTCTTTAACTGTAAATCGGGGATAGAGAGTGTGTTACCCTTTCCAGTTTCCCTTCAATTTATCGTGCGATGACTACGATTTTGTAACTGTTTCTCTTTTTCATCAAGCATTAAATTAACCTTCATTCAAGTCACCTCAGTAGCTTGGGATTAGCCCCTGTATCATGGGGCCGAGAGCCCAATTAGGGTTTATACTATTTTTTCTAGGAGCGCAAGTGTACGCCTCCATTCAGTTTATGTTCGGACCAATAATTTAAAATGTTATTTTTCCACGAAGGCCCAGTAGGTTGGGTAATAGGTACCCCTGTGTAAAAATTTTAAATTGTCAATTGTGCCTAGAGAGGCCAGAGGTTGTAAGGTTTTGTGTAAGAAATTGGTCAATGTTGGAGAGCATGTAAGCTCTTTTCTAAGTTTACTGTAATATTGAGGGGTGCCTTTGGAAGGCCATAAATTGCTACTCTTAGAGCCAAGTGCTCGTGAACACTGTGTATTGGGAGATATCTCTCCTTATCTGACTAACGCAAAATTTGCGAATGGTAAAATTGGAACTTGAAGCTCAAGACTTGTAAATTACCTATCCTTGGGTTTTCGATTTTATATCTCTATTTCTATTTTGTACCTGATTACCAGTACCTGAAAAAATGGTTTGTTAATTTCGAGATTCTGAAAGAAATATAACCTTTATTTGAAGTTTAAAATTAATTTTTGATATCTTAGTTAGACCCATTTAAGCCCTCACCTTCTTTCACCTCTCTGCGTTCCAAAGATATCCCGAAACAACTATTATTATTATTATTATTATTATTATTATTATTATTATTATTATTATTATTATTATTATTATTATTATTGTACTGTAAGTTGTTAGGTTTAGAACCGAAGGTACCGTGTGCGATCCTAGTTTAGTCCAATGTTCTTTGAAATTGCTCGAATACGCCAGCTCCGTGGCGGCGGTTCTACTGGCATGTCTGTCTGTGTCTGTCAGGTCATCAGCCCAGAGGCTGGCTGGATCCCCAAATAGCACCACCAAAGGTTATGCGGTTATAAGGAAACCGAAAAAACCAATGGCAACACCAAAATAAGGCGTACTAGGCAAGACGAGGAGTGAGGTAGTTTGCCATTGCTTTCCTCACTGGGTCAGAAAGTGCTATTGCAGCACGACTGGCCCTATGAGCAACACCTTTCATAACACTCAGATGTACTAGTCGTGCTCCGAATGCCATTACTCAGTACCACATAAGACACAATTTCGGTGTATCGCCTTCACGGAATATTGTAAAAGTCTTTGCTAGGACGGAGAAGGAATTGTGAAGAGACAAACTGAATTGGAAAATATCCAGCTACATCTGGAGAAGTGATGATAATTATGATGGCGATGTTTATCAATATTAATACATTGCCTTGTCACCAGGGATGTTACTTCAGTACATAGAATAATAGCTATTAATTGGAGGTCGGGTTCATGGCGCTCAAGCTAGCCTTGAGCTGTGAGAAGACCTCAGATACATCACAAGTGTGGGTCACCTTGAGTCGACCACCGAGCCCTGTCGCTAGGCAACAAACACTTACACTAATTCCGTAACTGGTGAATAGGTCTACCGAGATTGAGGTTGGCAGAGATAATCAACATCTTCTGGCCAGTAGAGAAAGAAATCACGGAGGGCAACTAAAATAATTTAGAGTAACCTGAGCGGTACAGCGAACGGCTGGGGCCGCGTACCTATGAACTTGCATTCGGGAGATGGTAGGTTCGAATCCCACCGTCGGCAGCCCTGAAAATGTTTTCCCGTGGTTTTCACACCAGACAAATGCTGGGTCTGCGACTTAATTAAAGCACGACCGCCATCTTCCCAATCCTAGCCCTTTCCCAATCCTAGCGTCGCCGAAAACCTTGATGTGTTAGAGCGATGTTACACCACTAACAAAAGAAAAGGAACCGAGCTCGATAGCTGCAGTCGCTTAAGTGCGGCCAGTATCCAGTAATCGGGAGATAGTAGGTTCGAATCCCACTGTCGGCAGCCCTGAAGATGGTTTTCCGTGGTTTCCCATTTTCACACCAGGCAAATGCTGGGGCTGTACCTTAATTAAGGCCACGGCCGCTTCCTTCCCACTCCTAGCCCTTCCCCGTCCCATCGTCGCCATAAGACCTGTCTGTGTCGGTGCGACGTAAAGCAACTAGCAAAAAAAAAAAAAAAAAAAAAAGGAAAGAAAATAAAGAATGAGTTATTACAGACTCGTCAGTACTACCAACTGCTGGGTAGCATTGGGAGACTCTTAAACTCTGGCTTGATAATCTAAGTTGTACCTCTTAAAACAATTCAAATTAGTTTTTAAAAAATATTAAAATATTAGCAAATTCTGATTCCTTGCCTGAATTGGTTGGCGCCGTGGCCTCCAGTCCAGATGGCTCTGTGTTCGATTCCCAATCGGGTCGATGATTTCAGCCTTATATGTTCAATTCCTCTACTTCTAGGGCTGTGTGTTCGTGATTTTCTTAATATACAACTTTATTTACTCCATTAATAGAAAATTTTATTAAGGGAATTTGTACCTGACCCATTTTTTTTTGCTGGTGTCTTTACGTCGCACCGACACAGATAGGTCTTATGGCGACGATGGGATAGGAAAGGTTTAGGAGTTGGAAGGAAGCGACCGTGGCCTTAATTAAGGTACAGCCTGGTGTGAAAATAGGAAACCACTGAAAACCATCTTCAGGGCTGCCAACAGTGGGATTCGAACCCACTATCTCTTGGACGCGAGCTCACAGCCGCACGCCCCTAACCTCACGGCTAACTCGCCCGGTATTTTTCATTTTACGCCGAACATAACATCGTTCGTTAGTTCATATTTCTTTCACTAGATTTACTTCAAGCCTGTCATAGTTACTTAACTCTTGAGTTATCACATGTGATACCTTGGATCCTTGGGTCTTTCCAGCCCTTTCATGAAGCATTATGCATCAGGTGTTCGGGGCATGTGTATATTAAACAAATATCAGTGCTTGAACACTAACACTATTTTAGTCTTGATTTAGTTCTGTTCATGTATGATAGCTAGGCTTATAAACATACATACATACATACATACATACATACATACATACATCTTCATTATAGAATGTTATGCCTTTTAGCGTTCAGTCTGAAAACCTCCATGAATTTACTAAATGTCTCCACAATCCTCTATTTGTAACTGGCTCTGTGACCTATACTTCTTATCTTTAAATCATTAGAACCTGAGTCCAACGATCGTTGTGTTGGTCTCCCTCTACTTCTCTTACCTTCCATGACGACTCTATTATTCACCTAGGTGGCCTATCCTCTTCGATTCACCTCGCATGACCCCACTACCGAAGCCGCTTTACGCGTACAGCTTCATCAATCGAGTTCATTCCTAACTTAGCCGTTATGTCCTACATTCGAGTACCTTCCTGCCATTCTCTCCACCTGTTTGTACCAGAAATCATTCTCGGTACTTTCATGCCTGTTACTTCTAACTTTTGAATAAGATATCCTGAGTTCACCCACCTTTCACTCCAGTTAACTAAAGTTGGTATGAAAACAGACCGGTGTGAAGGTAGTTTCCTGAAGCTGACTTCATTTTTAGCGAATACTGTTGATGGCAACTGCAGACTCACTGCATTAGCTTTGCAGTGCCTTGATTCAATCTCGCTTACAATACTGCCATCCTGGGAGAACACACATCCAAAATACTTGAAATTATCTACCTGTTCCACCTCTGTATTCCCAACCTGAGATCAATTTTCTTAGGTTTCTTACGTATTAGCATCACTTTAGTTCTGGAAAGGCTCATTTTCATATCATATTCATTGGACCTACGTTCAAGTTCCAAGATGTTAGATTGAGGCTTTCAGTATAATTTCCAGGGGTACACGAAAGGAGCCTCCACGAAGACCGCTATTGTATAGTTACAATACGATGAGTAGCAGTCGGGCGTACCCTGGGCAACGTCAGACTGTATTACGAAATGGCTTACGGCAGATTATTTCCAACCCAGAAGCAATTGTAGAGATTATCGATTTTCGTACAAAAGGTCTTTTTCAAGATCAACTTTGAACATTATATCAGTAAATAGCCAACGGCCGTAGCCGTGTTGAAACATCGGATCCCGTGAGATCTCCGAAGTTAAGCAACATTGGGCGTGGTCAGGAGTTGGATGGGTTACCACGCGCTGTTGATGGGAGTAAGGGAATGGAGGAGCGGAAAGGAACTGGCCACCCTACCGCACGTAAACTCGCGATCAGGAACACCTCTGCGGAGGTTCGGAACTGCCTTCGGGCAGAATAACCCTTACTTACTTATCAGTAAATATGGAAGGAATATCTGGACCAAAAGAGAAACTCCTCCATAATCTGTGTCAAGAATACCAGTATGGTATATTGTGTCAGCGAGACCCATAGAGACGCATATCATAGAAGACCTAAGGTACAAGGCATGAACTTTGTGATTTAAAGACCCCATCGGCAATATGGTAGTACACTATTTGTTAAGCATGTGTTATCGGTGCTTTCTACAGATTATACTGAGGAGAATGCTATTGTGTGTTGAACAGAACAAATGTGTAGTCACCTCGGTATACAAACCACCCAATGCAAAATTCAAAAATATCCACAATCAGAAAACTAAGTTCATCTTAGGTGATTTCAATAGTCATAGTAGTGTTTGAGGATATGACCAGGATGATGAAAATGATGAAGCTGTAATGCAGTGGGCTGAATCGAACAACTTACCCTTAATTCGTGACAGTAAATTACAACCATCTTTCAACAGTGGACGCTAGCAACGAGGATATAATCCTGATCTGATTTTCACCCGTGAAGAAACAGCTTCACAATGCCACAAGAGTATTGGTTCCCCAATTCCAAATAACCAACACAGACCTATTGTATGTCAGATTACTACAGCCGTAAGACCACAAATAGTTCCATTCAGAAGACGATACAATTTCAAGACAGCACATTGGTATATGTTTTCTGAGACACTAGACAGCCTTGTGTTTAAAATACATCCTTGTCCTGAAGCATATGATGATTTTATAGCAGCCGTTCAGGAGTCATCTCGTAAATCTCTTCCACGTGGATGCCATACCGACTACATTTCAGGACTCAGTAAAGAAAACATTTATTAGAAGAGTACATTAAACTCTTCGATGAAAACCCTTTCAGCGTGCAAACATCAGATGCTGCTATAAAACTTACTCAGTCTGTGGCAGAAGGTAAGAAAACTCGGTGAATAGAAACGATAGAAGGACTAGACATGAGCAAAGGCAGCCATATGGGATGGAGATTACTACGTCGACTAAGTAATTATCCTACGCAAAAGAAATCTCACGGAAACATTTCCCCAAATCAAATAGCTCAACAGCTTTTGAAAAATGGTGAAACATCAAACGGGGTAAAGGAACCTAGATTCAAAGGCAAGAAAATCTGGAAACTAATGAGTTCTCAAAGCCATTTTCACAAAATGAGTTGCAAAAGGCCATACAACAATGTAATAAAGACAAGGCAGCTGGATTAGATAATATAAGAATAGAGAAATTTAAGAAATTTGGAGCAACAACACTGGAAAGGCTTGTAGAACTCTTTACTAACTGCTTAAGGCAGAATAGAATTCCTAAAATATGGAGGAAAACCAAGATAACTGCTATCTTGAAACCTTGGAAAGATCCTTCTGACCCCCAGAGTTATCGGCCCATCTCGTTATTATGCCATCTTCATAACATATTTCAAAGGCTACTATTGAACCGCCTATCATCAAAGATTGAACAGGCAGGCTTCTTTCCTCAGAATAATTGTACAGCACAAATAACTCACTTAACACAACACATAGGGGATGGATTTGAAAAGGGTCGGATCACTGGAGCGGCATTTATTGATCTCCAGCTTATGATACAGTCCAGCACCACATAATTCTTCACGACATACAGCCTGACCTTGGACTTCGGCTTCACTAGAATAATTGCCACCTTATTACCCAACCGAAGATTCTACGTTGAATTCCCAGAAGTCAGAGCCGTTGGAGGATCCAAAGGAATGGTTTACCCCAAGCGAGTGTATTTTCACCTATACTCTTCAACATTTATACAAATGATCAGCCCAGACCTCATGCAACCAAAAGTTTTATATATGCTGACGACCTTACTTTGACGTTACAGACAAGTGATTTTGAAGAAGTAGAACAGATGCTTACAGGAGCTCTAGGGACCTTTTCTGACTATTACAACCAGAAGCCAAACCCACAAAAGACTCAGGTCAGTGCTTTCCACTTTCCAAACAGACAGGCAGGAAGAAAACTGAAAGTAAGTTGGGAAGGCACCGAATTGGAGCACTATTTTACACCTAAATAACTTGGAATTACCTGAGACAGATTAGTCACCTACCGACAGCATTGCGTAAACACCAAACGAAGGTGTCAGCCCGTAACAACATCATTCGAAAATTTGTTGGTAGTAATTGGGATGCCGAACCTCAGGTAGTCCGTACTTCTGCCATGGCACTTTGCTTCTCCGCCGGTGAATATGCCTGCCCGGTGTGGTATATATCCGCCCATGCAAAGCAAGTTTATGTGGCCCTTAATGAAACTGTGAGACTAATTACTGGATGTTTGAAGCAAACTCCTGTTGACAAACTGTAATGTATGGCAGGAATTGCTCCTCCTGATATACACCGAGAAGAATCCGCTAATGCCGAAAGGAAGAAAGTTGAAGAAAATGAGCTACATCCACTACACAGACATAGTCCACCAAAGCCTAGATTGAAATCTAGGTGGAGTTTCCTAAAATCAACATCTCCACTAAATATATTATTATTATTATTATTATTATTATTATTATTATTATTATTATTATTATTATTATTATTATTATTATTATTATTATATTATTATTAACAAATACATGCAAATGGGAAATATCCCGGTGGAAATGGTCACTTACGGTAGTGTAATAAAAACTAATGTTAACATAATAACCCAACAACACACAAACAAACAAAGAAACAACAAGAGTACAACAACCAATTCCATGGTAAGAAAATATTCCAATAAATACTACTAGTTTTACATTCTAAATCCAGCATCAGCATATACAAATTCACACATCTCCGAAGAAAGCCAGAGTAAAATTGTGGACAGCCAGAACAAGTCATCGTCAAACATGAACAAAACTAACTGAATGCTTACCAACCGGACACGACTTGGACTGGATCACATGGAGATCACTGAACAGGTTAAGAACAGGTGTTGGAAAGTCTAAGGACAACCTAGTGAAATGGGTATATTTTGATGTATCTCCACTATGTGAATGCGGAGAGGTGCAGGTTACCAAGCATCTATGGCAGTGCTCGTGTTGCCCTGATTCTTGCAGTGAGGAGGATTTGCTCAAGGCACAATGAAATTCAATCGCAGTTGCTCGTTTCTGGGTAAAGTCTATTTAACACCATTTTGGTATGTATGTGTATAAATTCCTTCTGTTTTATTGTTACTAAATTGTAAAGTAAAAAAGAAAACATTCTATTGTATGCTACTGACTCCAGTAAATCAATAAAATAATTTCCAAAAAGATAAAAATTAAAGTATGAAAGAAGTTATGCACAAGTGATCCAGATATTTACTCAGTATTGAGAATGACTGACAGTTGTAGTAAAGTCGTGCTAGTTAGGTAATGAAAACCCTGCAGAAGATAAAATGTTAGAAGTATCTATTTAATCGATCAGATTAACCGACTAATCTAAAAATCCGATTAACCAATCAATGTGCTTTAGCCGACTAATCGAACTGATTAAAACTGTAGTGTAGTGAAGGAAAAATAACTGTTTTTCTTGGCACAAGCCCTGTGAATTTTATTATTACTTGTCATTTGGTGTGCTAGCCTCAGCTATTGTATGACTGACAGATCATTAAAGTGAACTTAAGTTCACGTCTTTCCTTCAGAAAGGTAAAAGCTATAATATCTCCTTAAATTCTTTCCCATAAAATTAGGTTTATCAATTAATGACCAGCGCTGTCCAATCTTTTCATGCACTGGGGCGCACCTGACTTTTGCCTAAGGAGGATTGGGCGCCGTTTAATAATAATAATCCTCTCGGGGGTACACATTCCCCTTCCTGTTAAACTGCGCGCCTTCTATATGGCCATCTGTGTTATGGAACTTGAACTAATGTAATGCAAGATACTTTCGTTTTCAGCCATTAGAAGTCTTTGCCGTCTGCCTAAGTGCCCCCTCTGGCGGGATTAAGGATAATAAATTCTTAAGGGAAAGATAATTTTTTTAAAGATTGGATAACCTTAGTTTGTGAAGATTGTTTTGTTCATGTATCAAAGTTGTCAACACTCCTACTGGTTCCTTCTTCCTTAGTTATTAACCAATCAGGAATTGTTTAGATATTTCCTCTATTCAATTAACATTGGGGGGGGGGTGTACAGGTATCCAGCCTATCTGCAAAGAGTTCTGGAAACTTCCCCTCAGAGATGCTATATAAGCCGGGCGCTTTAAGGCCGTATTGTCATCTTTATCGCTCTAGTTGATTGTTTGCGGCGTGTATTAAGGAGGCAGGGGTCACAGGTCGGCGTTCGGAAGGCCCAGCAAGCAAGGTAATGGCAGAATTTTCTTAATATATGATAGCTCCGGCAGATAGTTTGAGGAGAAAAATTCAAACTTCTTTTACTTAATGTTTTAAATGTAGATTTTCGGCAAGTCTGAGGACTTTGTTCTAATCTCCGCTGGGAAACATGCAAACTAAGGGAACAAAGAGTGATCACCCTCTGTTGATTCCCATTAAACTTGGCATAAGAGGTGTATTCTGCCCGAAGGCAGGTCCGAACTACCGCAGAGGCATGCCTGGGCCGGAGTTTACGTACGGTAGAGTGACCAGTTCCTTTCCGCTCCACCATTCCCTTAACCCCACCAACAGCGCGTGGCAACCCATCCACATCTTGACCACGCCCAATGTTGCTTAACGTCGGAGATCTCACGGGATCCGGTATGTCAACACGGCTACGGCCGTTGGCCAACTTGGTATAGTGTGACTAATATTTTCTACACCTCTAAATTCTTAACATATATTTTTGGCATTTAATCTTTCTCGTTTAGTCACCCCTCTGTAGAATAGGCTTAGCCTCTGCAACTTCGGACCATAAGCCGACTTGGGGTCTTAAGAGGTTTTCTAGAAGGAGTGCAAGTGTTTCATGCCCGATCATATTAAGCTTTTTCTTTTTACATTAAGGTCATTTATAGCGGGCACTCATTACCCCTGTAGGGTTGGTAATTGTTGATAGATCAGCGTGTAACAAACTGTTGAGCAGAAGTGACTTGAAAACATTAGTTGAAGTTTTGTCAGACATAACCCTGTAAGAAACTGGAGCCTCTTTTAGAGCTCAAACTCCTAGGTTATGTAAATTAATGGAACAAACATGCTCTTATCGAAAAGTATACCTGTTCAGAGCTACAATGCTCATCCCCTGTATATTATCGTGTGGATAATTCTCTCTAGTTCTTGTACCTGATTTTCAGGCTTATAGTCCGCTGTTGTTATCGGAGCTGACGAGTTCATTGTTATCCTATTTAACTGTTATTTGTTCCAAATCTTCTATCTATCAAATTTTAAAGTAAAAAAAGAAGGAAAGAAATCGAATTTCAAAATTTTGTACTTTATCTTATGCTCTGGTCATTTCCTTCTCTGCCCATTCACCCCGGCACCTTCTTACACCTCTGTGATCCACGATATTCCCGTAACAATTATTATTATTATTATTATTATTATTACTATTATTATGATTATTATTATTATTATTATTATTATTATTATCATCATTATTATTATCGATCTGATTGAACTGGACATGTAAGTGAACATGCTTTGTACCATATTCTACCTTGCAGTACGACATATTATGGGATATGAAAATAAACCATACATTGTGAGATCATCAAAATAATTGAACATTGTGCCTGTACCGAACTGTACTTTATAGTGAGGAACAGTTCGGGAGGTGAAAGAAAATCATAGAGCGTTAAATCACCAGACAGAGTGAATATTTTTCTTATACCAGATTGTACAGTACAGTGAGTCACAGCTTTGGAGATGAAAAATAAATCTTACATCGTTCGATCATCAGGCAGAATGGACATTGTTACTGCACTGGACTGTACTCTATAGTGAGTCAAAACCTTCGAAAGGAAAGCCATACATCATTGGATAATCAGACAGAGCGAAAAATGTCTCCGAACCGTACTGTACTCTATAGTGAGTCACAGCCTTGGAGCGGAAAACAAATCGTGCACCATTGGATCATCAGACAGAGAGAAGATTGTTTCTGAACCTGACTGTACTCTATAGTGAGTCACAGTCTTTGAGCGGAAAATAAATCATATATCATCCGATAATAAAAGTGAACATTGTCTTCGAACCGGACTATACTCTATAGTGGGTCACAGTCTTGAAGAGGAAAATAAATCTGTAATCGTACAAAATGTCAACCCCACATCAAGTCAGTTTTTGTATTCATGGCAATATTTACGCCAAGTTATAGGTTATTTATTTATTTTGTATTGGCAGTATCATGTATTTCATTGTAGGAATAATGTGTGTATTTATTGGTGTATAAAAATCATTATTTAGACATTGTAAGAACTATGTATTGAATTAGTGGCATTCTGTAGCCGAAAGTGGGAAATCTTGGTTAAGCAAGAAAACTAAATATAGAGAAAGTTATGCAAGATGTTGGTTTGCCCAAAATGACGTGCGTCTCCCAACAGTTTTCAAGGCGTCAGTACGCCAAAGTTGAGCGTCACAATTTGGAAAATGACGTGCCACATCTGACAGATATTGAAGATTGTGATTAGCTAGGACATAGAATATCATGTGAGTTGCAGAAGTTTATTTTTTATGGCTGGTTTGTCGGAAGAGGGGTCTTGTTGGTGTTGAGTAGTGGAAATATGATCGTCTGGTTGTCCTGTTTGAAGTGTGCGACGTTTAGTCCTATTGTATACTGTGCTGCTTGTGTCTGCCTCTTGGAGATTTATCTGATCAATGGACGTCCGGTTGGGACACACCACATTGTTATAGATCATCATATGTTATATACACTATATGATATATACAATATGCAGTGCTAAGTCAATGCACTTGGCGGAATATAACGTTTCAATATAAAGTAACAAACCATGAACTTGTCACCAAAGTTATCGGCGAGTTTAGCGAGGTATAGTGCAATTTAGCACCAACTTTCAATTTCAATCAATCAACCACTAGAGATCAGTTCGACATGGTGTAGCGGGTTATACGGCTTAGGTTCGTGATCCCGTTATTCAGACTAGTCAGATTACAAATTAATTAAAGCTAAGAAGGTTTTGTGTATATTTGTACAGTTGAGTTTAGCGTGTGGCAAAGGGCGGAGAAAGTTCGAATATAATGTTTGATAGCAAGGTCGTCGTACCAGCTAATTTATTAAGCCCGTTATTATGGCATGTAAATTCAGTGAGGATTGTGAATACGAAGATATAAACAGTGTCTGATGTTGTAATTTGTGTTATGTGTTATTGAGGTGGTATGCCATACATTGTATTAATATGGTCAAATTTTAGTGTTTATTTCTTGCTTTATCGTTTTGTTATCTGTTGTGAAGAATATTGAGGTGGTTAAGTTTGGAAGCATATTTATATACTTTAATGGACAGTGTGTCATTTCACAAAAGAATATAACCTAGCCAGTATCTTCTAATGCCTTTTCAGTTCAACATGTCATCAGGTTAGGTAAGCAAGTCGAGATATCGTCAGCCTATGACCACACCCTGGATAATAATTTATTCTCATGCTTATTTCATATTGTGCATCATCAAGTACACTGGCGCCCAATCAGTTTTCTTTTGCTGTTAGTTATGTTCCATAATAGTGAATTAAGTGTAGATGTATTGGGGAGTCCTGAAAGTTGTAGATGTCTCTTGGGAGCTTCAGCAGTTTAGTTTTCATAATAATAACTATTATAATCATATTTATAATGGATGTATGAGAATCGCCCTGTGAAGTGCAAGTTTAAAAGTGAACGTCATCAGTTTGAGTCCTAGTAAGCTTGTGATCACGTTGTGGAGCTTGTGTTTGGTTGGTACCAGTGCAAATCATACATCATTCGATCATCAGACACAGTAGACTTTTTCTGTACTGAACTGCACTTAATTATAAGTCACAGTCTTGGAGAAGAACATGAATCACGCATCATTATACTATCAAACAGAGAAGACAATGAGCCCGAATCGGACCGTACTCTTTAGTGAGTCACGGCCTTGGGGAGGTAGGGAGGAAAATAAGTAATGCATCATTCGACCATCAAAGAGTGCGAACATTGTCTCCGAACGTGACTGTACTCTATGGTGAATTACATTCTTGGATAGAGAAAAGAAATCACGCATCGTCCGATCATCAAAGAGAGTGAACAGACCTGACTTTATTCTATGGTGAGTTACAGTTTTGGATAGAGGACAGAAATCGTACATCATTCGATCATCAAAGAGAGTGAACATTTTCTCTGGACCTGACTGTACTCTATAGTGAGTCACAGACTTGGAGAGGAAAATAAATGAATCGTTTGTTGCAGAAACAACACTTCTCCACTTTTTGACACTATATGAGTTATTAATACTGCCATGATTAATGCACGAAGGGCTACAATGTTGTGCAGAAAAAACACTTCTACCATAGGCTTATATCCCTGCCTGTCAGTCGAGAATGAAAGTTTCCGTTTTGTGCAGAAAGAACACTTATCCTGGAGAGATATTGTTTTTATTTCACTTGGGTCGCTAGGAAGAAGTGTGAAAAGAGATGCAAAAGTCGCGTTTCATTTAAATCAATTTATGGAGTTTCAGTATGAGGCAAATTATGTCTTAGGGAAATACTGCAGTGATGGACTGTGCGTTCATACTTTCAAGTTGCTTATTTTTGCAACCCGTCCCCCTGTTACCAACTAGACTTGCTTATCCACAAGGCTGTGTTCCACTGAATGAAAAGAAATTAGCTGACATAAAGAAGTTGGAATCTTACATACCAGAAGAACACCATGAGTTTTATAATGAACTGTTTGCATGGGCAACATCAGCGCAATAGAAGTGTTCAAAGATAAGAGACTTGCATGTTACTTGTATTATATTGTGTTGTTTTGTTTTACGAACTTTGGAAAGGCACATAAAAGGAGAATTCTTCTGTTTATTTTTCTATACAAGGTGGTCTAATCATAATATGTGCAAATAAATAAGTGTTACAAATAACTATTAAATAATGGGTTTAAACACTGTATTTCCTCAGTACAAAATTTGTACTTTATTTAATAAAGTTCCTTTTGAAATTGAAATGAGGTTAAAATCAATGTTACACTTCTTTATATTCTCAATAATGGCGTTTGTTGCAGAAACAGCACGTCTCCACCATTTTCAACAAAGTCTGTAAAAGAACGTATGGGACTAATTCATACAAACAACCTATCTGTCATAGTCATTTCAATAGTAGAATAAGCATAATAAATATCGGAAAGATAGATATGACATTACACACTACAGACAGTTTTTCCTGTTTTCTGAACAATTTGGTACGTTGGAGAAGTGTCGTTTCTGAAACAAACGATTCAAATCAATGCATCACTGGATCATCAGACAGAGAGAACATTGTTCCTGTACTGGACTGTACTTCATAATAAGTCATAGTATTGGGGAACAAAATAAATCATACATCACCAGACAGAGTAGACATTGCCTGCGAACCGGACTGTACCCAGTAGTGGAACACAGCCTGAGAGATGAATATAGATCACATTCATCATGCATAACCGGCGCTGTCCTAGTTAACTTTCCGAATGGTGTTACGTATTACCATGTCATGTCCATTACCTCGAGATACAACTCGACCTGTTAATTAAAGAGCGGCCCAGCACGTCACATATTCGCTTATGATTAAGATAATCACTAAACTGAATTTTAAAAGAGCCGTAGCACAGACCTAGCTGGACCGATAATTTCAGTAACTTGCCCCACTGACGAGATCTTTAATATCAGACATAGTATTCAGGCCTACGATTTACACATACGAATTTGTTAGACTCCACTTTTGGGTGTAATTAAATACCTACCTCACTTCATATAACCGAGTGATTTCCCGAACATTGCTTGCAAACGTAGTATTTCTATCATTAGCAGAGTTGAATAAAATAAATTAATTACTTTCGAGTATGTTTTGGACATACGTGACCGACGGATGCATATACAATGCATGTTTGGCTAATGACAGGGTTCTCTTTTCTTCTTATTCTTATTCTTGCACTGTTCCCACACAGAAGAGTGGTGACAATAATGGAGTCATTTTTTCTACTTTCTGTTCTTCTAACTAACGCATTGAGGTTTTCGGTGACGCAAGGATGGGAAAGCGTTAGGACTGGGAAGGTAACGGCTGTGACTTTAACTGAAGTACAGCCCAAACATTTGCTTGGAGTGAAAATGGGAAACCACGGGCTACCGGTAGTGGGGTTCGAAACCACTAACGAGTAAGTCCCAAATTCAAACTTACAATTACGCGACCCTAACCGCACGGCCAACTTACTTTGTGTTTCCCATATCAGAGCTGTCGAATTACTATCGGAGGTTCTACTTCAAATGTGGCCTTCTCCGGCCTTCTTCACCTTTCCTTCTATCTTGCCTTTGGAAATGGCTGCTTAGTCCTCTTTACACAATAATCATTATCACCACTAACTTGTCTTTTACGAGCAGTTGTATCAGACTGTACTTGTTTTTTCGGAATATGTGCGCGAAACAGGCTGCTTTCTCGCGTTGTTTTAGGGGTTAGGATTTATATGATTCCCCGTGTACGGCGGATTTTTACAGAATGGTAGGCTAATTGCTTGAAACTATAAATAACATTTCCTCCGTGCACTAATTGATGTATAAAAATGGTTAACAAAATAATTATTGTTTGTAGAGCCTTCATGGCTCGGGCGGCAGAGCGCCGAACTCTCTTTGCTGGGTCGCGTGACTCAAATCCCGGTCAATCAATGTGAGATTTGTGCTGGGCAAAGCGGAAGCGGGACAGGTTTTTCTCCGGGTACTCCGGTTTTCCCTGTCATATTTCATTCCAGCAACACTCTACAATATAATTTCAATTCATCTGTTAGTCATTAATCATTGCCCCAGAGGAGTGCGACAGGCTTCGGCAGCCGGCACAAATCCTATCCTCGCCGTTTGAGGGAATTTCATTCATTCCATTCCTGACCCAATCGAATGACTGGAAACAGGCTGTGGATTTTCATTCCATTTATAGTCTGTCAAAATGGTTTCGTAGTATCAGAAGGGAGCCATATAGCATAATAATCAGAATCCATATCACCAGCAAGAGCCGAGACCTGTGGCGCAGTAGAGCACAACACCTTCCGGTGTGGATGGTACCTCATGGACATCAGCTCAGCTAGGCAACTTTTTTTTTTTTTTTGCTAGTTGCTTTACGTCGCTCCGACACAGATAGGTCTTATGGCGACGATGGGACAGGGAAGGGCTAGGAGTGGGAAGGAAGCGGCCGTGGCCTTAATTAAGGTACAGCCCCAACATTTGCCTGGTGTGAAAATGGGAAACCACGGAAAACCATTTTCAGGGCTGCCGACAGTGGGGTTCGAACCTACTATCTCCCGAATACTGGATACTGGCCGCACTTAAGCGACTACAGCTATCGAGCTCGGTACTAGGCAACTTAGAGGTCACTTAATCGTTTGAGGAGTGGCATTGGAAGATCTACAATAATGGTGTTGTTTTTACGTCCCACTAGCTACTTTTAATTGATTTCGGAGACTCCAGGGTGCCGGAATTTTTTCCGCATGAGTTCTTTTACGTGCCAGTAAATCTACCGACACGAGGCTGACGTATTTGAGCACCTTCAAATACCAGCGGACTGAGTGAGGATCGAACCTGCCAAGTTGGGGTGAGGAGGCCAGCATCTCAACCGTCTGAGCCACTGAGCCCGGCATTGGAAGATCTAGGGACAACCTCAAGAGGTGGAGATATTTAGAAAAACAGACAGAACTGTGTGATTGCGGGGAAATACAAACTACCACACACTTGTATAATAGTCAGCTCCGCCCTGTCCAATGTACTGCGGGCAGTCAGTCAGAGTTGGACACCGTGTGCGAGTCATTGTTAGAGTGAGCGACAGTTAGGTTTCAAGGTGGAGCCAGTGTGACACTCAGAGAGTTGGGGTTCAGTGGCTGGGCTGAGGGTGACAGAGGTGTTGGCTGTTGCTAGTGTCCCACCGAGGTCTGAACCAGGAACTGTGGTTGTAGTGTCGGAGAGACCAGTGAGTGTGTAACTGGAAGCGACAGAACAAAAGACTGTGTACTGGCTTAGGAGTATTGTGTGTATGTACCTCTGTGGATTGAGGACCGCCGTGAATCAGCGATTGAAGCAGTTATCGTGAGCTTGAGGATAATTGGACGTGTGTTAATGTTCGCTGTTGTGAGTATCGTCCTGCTGTTGGATACTGTTGAGCTGTTGCTGATTGTTGCTCACTTCACGTGATTGTGTGAAGTACCGGACTATCATTGGAGTTCGAACCGGCGAACAGTCTTCGTGTGTTGTATAGCTAGTGACACTGTGTTCAAATCCAGCTATCTACGCTCAGCCGCTATATGAAATGATTGGCTGGACTTGCGGAAGTGAAAATGAGGCTTAAGCGTTCGCAGGTACATGAGCGAGCTAGACCTCCTACTGTGTGTACAGAAAAGAGATTAGTAAATAGACTGTAATAAGTGTGGCCATTCATAACTGGTTAAAATTACCTGTATTTAATTATGTGTGTGTGTGCATTTATTAGGCCATCCTGAAATAAATTAGAGTAATGAAACAGACGGAGTTTTATATTCGGAACAATATGTACAGTTTCATGTATTTTGTGTAATTAGAACGTGATTTGTATGTTTATGTATACTTGTATATTCTATTGTATCAACGCTCTGACACGAAATAATAATAGTCATCATCAGAATTCATTGTTACGGCAGAGAATATTGTAGAATTTAGCAAAGATGCATCGAATTGTATTTGCTGCTCCAACGATCAAGCCAGCCGCTGACTTAAACAGAATTCAGTTCTGAAAGTCGTGGCTCTACATTCAGGAGGGGGGCGTCGTCTGTCCTCAGGATGGTTTCCCGTGGTTTTTCATTCTTTAGCACTAAGGCGAATACCGGGACAGTTCCTTTATAGGCCAGGGCAGCACCCACCTCACCTTTTCCGCAAATCACATCACCACCACAAATCTCCCTGGTCTGAGAGACGGAGTAAACTTCTAGGAGGCCCTTCGTACACTGCCCGGCTACGGAAAGAAAAGTTTAACCCAACCCAAACCCTGAAATCTGTATCACATTATGCCGTTTAATTCAATTGCAAATTTGAGAAAACGGCGATATCTGATAAATAGACGAGTATTGTTCTATCATAACAATGCTCGACCTCGTATGGTTCAATTAAACCCGAAGATAATTAATAAATATTGCTCTAAAATAGAACATTCTGGCCACTAGGTGATCTAGTTACTTTCTCTTGTTTGATCCACCAGATGCTCCCTTTTGCTGTAAACGTTGTGGTATGGCCAAAGACAGCGTGTAAAATTATTTTGTATTTGATTCCATAAGATGCCCGAGTGTCAGCTTCGACGTTCTCCTTCACTATACCAGACGGTACCAAAACTCTATGGGGTGACATTTCAGTAGCTTCGTCGGAAAATGTGTATTACGTACCAGATACATTTTACACAACATGATATCGTACAGCAGAAAATGCCAAATTGACTTTCTCCGCCCAACAAAACTCCGAACCCACGAGCTTGGGAGACGAAAGCCGAACTTCCACCTCTTAACCGCTGAGAGAACTATAATAATGATGATGATGAACGTTAAGTGCGCATGTAGCCGAAACAGCAAATCAAAGACTTTAGTTACTGGTATGAACAGAACAGTTTTATTTCGTCTGGAAAGATAAAGACCATTAAGCCCTCACTTCCATCCAACCAGAAAATACAATATTTACATTAAATAATTAAAAGAAATAGATTAAAAACGGACAACTTACAGCTGATAAACAATGCAGTATTATGATATTAAAAATGAGAATATAGCAGAAATAAATAATGATGACGATGAAGATGATGATGATGATGATGTGCACTATCATAACATGACTATATTCACAAAATGTTAACTTAGCTAATGATAACAGTTCGTTTATATACGGTGTTCATCTTGAAAAAAGGTTAATCTATACTAATATATAGAGATTGCGAGTTTGTTTGCATCGAATGGGTAATCTCAGAAACTACTGGACCGGTTTTGAAATTTCTTTCGCCATTTTAAAGATATCATCATTCCGGGTAACATAGGCTATGTTTCATCCCGGAATATCAAAGAATTGCCGTTCAACCGCAATGGGGGTTCTTTGGCACATTGGCATAGGCTATTACAGGCGAAATATCGAATGAGACAAAGCTAACTTTAAGCATCATGATGCGAAAAACGAAACTCAGTAAGTCCCTATGGGACACCGAAAAACCACACTTTAAGACCCTGATACTAACCGTCTTCGAGATATTGACACCACACTCCACCGCTGTAAGAATCGGATGAAGAAGTGACCAGCCGTAACCATGGCAAAGTGAACCCAAGGGTTCTAGAATACTGGAATACAACAATACGGTTCAACCCTGAAATAGAAATAAATAATTCTACACACCGTGGAAGCTTCACGACTAGGATTCATATTGTGATCTTTCCTACTTTCAAAGACACCACTCAAACTTATTCATTTACTAATGTCAATCTCTCCACTGACATCTTGGAACATACCACTTAGTTGAGCAGCTCGTCACCTTTCTCCCAATTCCTCCCAGCCCAAATTTTGTAACATTTTCGTAACGCTACTATTTTGTCGGAAATCACCCAGAACAAATCGAGCTACTTTTCTTCAGATTTTTCTACTTCTCGAATAAAAATTCCTGCTGAGGGTCCTATACACTCGTACCATACTCAAACTGGGGTCTTATCAGAGACTTATTCGTCCACTCTTTTACATCCTTACTGCGATCCCTAAATACCATCCCATTCATGTATAGAGATCTGCACCCTTTATTTACAATCCCATTTATGTGATTACCCCAATGAAGATCCTTCCGCCGTGCGGTTAGGAGCGTGCAGCTGTGAGCTCGTATCCGGGAGATAGTGGGTTCGAACCCCACTATCGGCAGCCCTGAAAATGGTTTCCGTGGTTTCCCACTTTCACACCAGGCAAATGCTGGGGCTGTACCTTAATTAAGGCCAAGGCCGCTTCCTTCCCATTCCCAGGCCTTGCCTGTCCCATCATCGCCATAAGACCTATCTGTGTCGGTGCGACGTAAAGCAACTAGCAGAATGAAGATTCTTCCTGGTTAACAAACAGGCTACTTACTATCAGGCTATCTTTCAAGTGGGCCATGTAGCGGAAGAAAATGTGAAGCAAGTCAGAGGAAAACGTACGCTCGGGACTCTTAAAATTGAATGCGCTGCCTAAACGGTTAGTCCTATTGTACAATGGATCGCATCAAGTGCGTAAAATTCGATTTGCCAGGAGAAAAGTTGTAAATGAATTTTCTTCGTATCTCTACTAGTTTACGAGAAAAAAGAGGTTTTGACGAATACCCAGTCCGCGAGCCAAAAGAATTAATCAAACGCGATTGAAATCCCCGACCCGGTCGTGGCCACCCCTCCTCTGCTCGGTTGGCCGGTCGCAGTGCTGAGCTGTCGGACCTTGGACGAGCCGTGGCCACTTGTGTGCCGAGACCCACTCTGCATTCGCCGACCATAATGCAAGTGTCGCTCAAATAACAGTAATGCACTCTAATATTTTATTATGTTCTATGCCTAAAGTGCCTAAAGTGCCGACTCGGCACCCTCTGACCGAATTTCTCAATGCAGTCTTGCTTGTACAGCCGGCCAAGCAGGTTGTCTGGCCGGTCCGCTGCTAACTTGAAGAGGACGATAGTGCGAGTGTTTCTTTACTTGAGGTTGAAGTTAATTGAAAGAGTACAGTTATTCAAAATGGCATCCAAAATTACACGGCGAAACACACTCAAAGTTGCATTCGGAAAAGGGCACCAGAGACCAACAGCTCACGAACACCAGTGGATAGAAGACGTTCTAAAGGTATGTGATGATGAACAATTCAACTAGTAGGAAAGCAGAATGCAGCCTATCTCAAATTTAATAATGACAGAAGCTACCAGAAGTGCTTACATTCCTTTAGAGGTACAACTTCTCTAACATTAATGAATGGCGATTCAGTGAGAGTAAGAAGCATGCCCGGTGAAATAGAACGTACACTGTACGATTAATGAATATCCGGAAGTGCCGAACGAGTGGGTGCAGCGAGTTCTGTAGAATTATGGCAAAGTGCAACAGACAGAAAACGATAAGTGGTCAAATAGATATCGCTATCAAGTTTATACAAGAATAAGGGTAGTTCAAATGTCAGTTGAAAAACTTATTCCTTCAACCCTCACTGTAGAGAGTTATGAGACATGAAAATGAAAACCTACAACCTGTTTTCCAGTCCTTGACCGGGTCAGAGATGTAATGAATGAAACATATATAGGCTGTTATTACAATGGGGTCACCACTCCCAAGGTGATTTATTAATGAGTGATAAATGCTATGAAATGATAATGAAGAGTGTTGCTGGAAAGAAAGATGACAGGGAAAACCGGAGTACCCGGAGAAAAACCTGTCCTGTCTCCGCTTTGTCCAGCACAAATCTCACATGGAGTGACCGGGATTTGAACCACGGTATCCAGCGGTGAGAGGCCGATGCGCTGCCGTCTGAGCCACGGAGGCTTAGTTATGAGACATATGTAACCTATTCCAGACAAGAGCAGCACTGTTTTTTTTATGTGGAAATTCTTCTCATATTCGTACTAATTGTCCCACTCGATTTACTAACGCCAAAACAACGAGGGCATCTAGATCACGCCTCACATTGAGCGATTTCTTCAAACCTCCCTCTATTGACAGCCGACGTTCAGATACAGAACCCGCTCTCAAAGGATGTAAACAAACCAACGTCCGTACAGAACAGGGTAGAGACTGGTTCAGTGGAAAGGAGCATATATAGCAACGTCAACCCTACAACAACTGGCACAAGTCATGACAGTAAGTTAGAACACATGGACGTAGTGTACCCATCATCATCATCATCATCATCATCATCATCATCATCTGTTTACCCTCCAGGGTCGGCTTTTCCCTCGGACACAGCGAGGGATCCCACCTCTACCGCCTCAAGGGCAGTGTCCTGGAGCTTCAGACTCGTGGTCGGGGATACAACTGGGGAGAATGACCAGCACCTCGCCCAGGCGGCCTCACCTGCTTTGCTGAACAGGGGCTTTGTGGAGGGATGGGTTGATTGGAAGGGATAGGCAAGGAAGAGAGAAAGAAGCGGCCGTGGCCTTATGTTAGGTACCATCCCGGCATTCGCCTGGAGGAGAAGTGGGAAACCACGGAAAACCACTTCCAGGATGGCTGAGGTGGGAATCGAACCCACCTCTACTCAGTTGACCTCCCGAGGCTGAGTGGACCCCGTTCCAGCCCTCATACCACTTTTCAAATTTCGTGGCAGAGCCGGGAATCGAACCCGGGCCTCCGGGGGTGGCAGCTAATCACGTTAACCACTACACCACAGAGGCGGACAGTGTACCCATACTGGGTAATTTAGGGCAACTATTACATAATTCGGTTTCACAGGCAGGTGTATAGATGAAATTGTTGGATGAGAACCTCCAGAAGTCACTTTCCGGGCTTGAAGTCTCGTCCTCCCTACTTTCATTGCGTCACCGGCTGAACTCATAAAGCATACGGGCAATGGAATGTTCGAAAAAGAAAATAGGCACTACATAAAATATAACGAAAGTAGGACTCTCTATAATGTAAGAGGAATACACTGATATTATTAAATGAGAAGAATCTTCGTTGAAATATATTTGCTAAACATTTTATTATACTGATAAAATCACACGAGATCGTGCCATACTACAACATATAAACAAAGAAACAATCAAGACCGATGCAAAAGTTATGTATATAGTATGCCTCAATGTCCTTTTAGGTCGTTCACAGTTGTAGTTGGTCCTTGGCATACCTCAAACAATTTGATTAATACACACTGATACGTAGATTTATTTATCTATAACAGTGATACTAAATTACATCTAATGTTTTCATAAGCTGATAAAAAATGGATATTAAATAGCATCAATCATGTTATTTAATTAATTACTATTAATTATGTATTTAATTAACATCATTAGTCATGTATTTAGTTATCATGGTTGTGGAAAGTATCACAAGTACATCTACTTTACCCACGAGATTGCATCGCCGCATATCAAACACATGGTCTATTTGACCATGACAATTATATATTACACCAAACACATACGTGTATCCTGGGTTTACCTAACAAATTATATTTTTTTAAATCAGCCAACGCTGGAATCGAACCCATCACCATACAACACTTTGGGGGATAATAAAACACGTAAACACATTACATAAAAAATATCAAACATATATCACACAATACATCTTGAAGATATGGCTTAATCAAGCCATAGTATCAGGTTAAAATTTTCGTTCCAACATGGGTCGAACTAAGGTACTCCAGCTTCCGAGATAAAAAATTTAAGCTCCAATCACGAGATAATTTAATGCATAAACATGGGAAGGGATCTATCCTTCGCAAAATCAGAAAATTATCCGCGTTACTCATAACGTATCATTAGAATGGAATTGAGACTACAATGGCAATGGCAAAATGAAAAAGAGATCCAGCAGGTAAACATTAAGCTTGTTGGGGACAACAGAATATTCCTTAGACCCTACAAGTCCTCACGTAGTATTCTTCTTTCAATTTGGTCTGAGCAGACAATTTATCTTCTCTAGCTCTACTTTTCTTTATCTTTGCAATTATTCAAATTGTGCCTGGAACAAGGGACGGGCTGACAGCAATTCTGGGAGCCTTCTTTAAATTGTTATTAGAAATAGGCCTACTCGCTTGCAATCTAGTGTTCTTACAAGTCAAAACAGAAAAAAAAATACCTTTCACATATCCACGTGGAACCAAATATAGAAATAATCTTAGCTGCTTCTAGATGCAGGTCGATATTCGGAGAAGACCTCACCTGTGTCCTGAACACTGTTTTGCAAAGGAAACAACTTTGTGAATCACATAATCGAGGGATTGTTGTCCTGATGAATAATATCTCTACAGCTGCCACTGTCAATTACTATCGCCCAATCACCCTTCTAACTTATGATTACAAAATATTAGCAAGAATTCTCGTCAACACATTACAACCATTATTATCATCATTATTCACCCTGCATAACACTGCAAAGTGCCTGGACGAACAATTTTTAATGTTACCTTTCGTGACATTACGTGACCTCAACCGAACGCAATCATTCACAGAGATTACTGTCCTTAGACTATAAGCGTACATTTGACAGTGTGAATCATCAGTATCTCCTGAAATGTTTAAAATGCCATGGTATTAGTCCCACATTTATTTCTTACATTCAGTGTCTATACACAAACGTATCTGCGATTTTGTAAATTAATGGCTTTCACACTAAAACCATTTCCATTAAGAGGTCAGTAAAACAAGGATGTCCGGCTTCGATGGTACTGTTTACCTTGGTCATAAATTCTCTCATTTGCAAGCTGCATAAGGAAATAGGAGGAATAACACAAGGAAATGCTCGCGGTTGCTGCTTATCCGGATGACGTTAGTGTAATATTGACATCGGATAACGATGTACTCCATATGCGAAATACTCTCGCACAGTTCAATGTTGTATCTGGATTGTCTATCAACTATCGTAAATCCAGAGTGATTCCCTGAGGAGACTGGGCATCACTACCTCAACTACCACCCCTACCAAACGGTAGAATTGCACAAGATACTTGGAATATATTGCGCTCGAAAGACCAGTGACATGAATCAACAAAACTGGGAACCTGTTGTCAACAAGATAAAAGTTTCTGCAAAAGAACTCTACTTCCGAGATCTCTCTCTAATCCAAAGGATCTGGACTGTCCACACATACCTTTATCACAATTCTGGTATCTTGCACAAGTACTACCACTGCCTGCAACGTTTGCTAGACAGATTGTATGTGCTAGTTCCTGGTATATTTGGCATGCAAATATCTTCCGAATACCGATAACTACCTTGTATCTTCAGCCAAGAGCTGATTGACTTGGGTTGGTAAACGTCATAATTAAATGTCAAGCCCTCTTCTTGAGTCGTGGAAGAAAAATAGAGGTGAACCACCGGAGCTTCTCATCTGCTTGGTTGAAACACTGGTCTACTGTGAGGGACTTAGGCATTCCACCTGACCTTCGGATTGTCCCGCCCACCCTAAAATATCTCCGCATTTATTCGCAAGAATGGTGCTATTTGACGGAAGCCAAATTAGTACCAGAAGGTCAATTAACACGTTGGGTTTATGTTGATTTATTTCGTCTAACACCTACACCACTCATGTGTTTGTTTCGACAAGTCCCTTCAAACATCGACCTTCAACAACTTTGGGAAAACATTACTGCTCCTCACCCTCCTTCTACATGGTATATGGTACTCCATGACATTGTACCAACAAAGGAACGGCTATTTGTCTGAGGGTCAGACCAGTGTATCAAGCAAAAACATTTCTTCAACAAACGAAATTCACAATCAATAGAGAGGATGAATTCATAAGACCAGATTATCTCCTTACTTAAAAAACAAAACACAATTCTACACTCTGGATAATTGGACACACTGTCCATTTTATAAATGACTACCGATGGACAGCTAGACAAGGAGACTTACTGTTCGTACCTCAGGAGAAAAAGATGGAAGTTTGTTGCTCTTCAAGTCAACGAAGTGTGTGGGCATTATCTAAGTGCTTTGTAATCAGTAGTATTTTTGTAGTTGACGTTTTTTATTTTGTTGAGAAAGTGCAACAGGAACTCGAACACATTACAGACTCTAAATCCTCAACCGAGAGAAATTAAAACACAGTACAATAATATCCTTTTTTAGAATACTCTGTGAAAATAGTTTGTATCACTTCCTAGGTATTTCTATAACATTTGAATGACGTTCGATAAAAAGTAAAATATAAATAGCATAGAAAAGAAAATCACGCCCGTACCGAAATTACATTTCCTTGAAGATGTAACATTTAGAAGATCTGTAATTGGCATATTTGGTAAGTAAATATGTTTTTTTAATGAAACGAAATTGCTGACCATTCAGCCAAGGAAACACGACATTATTATTGTTCCGTAATCAACTGTACTGTTCTTGGTACTTCCACGTTCTCCTTTCGGCGAAATAAAATTTCCGCTTAGAGACCGGTTCTTATGTGCTCGCATCTAATAGCTATAAGAAGCCTTAAATTCGTAAATATATATATCCGCTTCGTCGAAGCATGACGTAGTCAGTGCTAAATATCTATTAAAGTCAATCTTTAATCTTGATTGAAGTAGTTGATACCTGTAACACACAGTAATGATTATAGGTCTTAGTATCTCTAATGAGGGAGGAAGATTTCATACTGTGAAGTGGAATAAATATTTGCGTCACTGCCAGGCGATAAAACCATCACATTAAGCGCTCGATAATTACCTCAGTAACTACGATTACAAGGCCGTTTCAACACTAAAATGACCATGTTTCACCTAAAATGACAGTACCTCATTCTCCATTGTCGTATTACCGTGTGTCAATCAAACTTGTTCTTCAAATTGTGACGTAGACATTGTTCGGAAATGACCAAAAATATGGCTTCCGATTGAGATAGCTAAATAAAATTCAGGTAACTCAATCGTCAAAACTTATGTTCTATGCCTAGCGTACCTTCAATTCATCATCATCATCATCATCATCATCATCATCATCATCACCATGGATTTTTCAGGCCCACGACTGGTTTGCATACCGTTATGGGTGTGGGGTGGAATGCATCAACGACAAACCTTGTCGGTCTTAAGAGGTGAATAAAATGTGGTGCGTCAAAACACACATGTACGAAAACACACGAATTCCAAGAAGAAATACAGTGAGGGTCGTGTTTTTTACCCGGTCCTGTTTAAGAATCACAAGATGCGAACCAACACTTTTTTCAATTACTCTGTTCACCCTATCTACATATTTAAAGATGCGAGTTTAAGGTAAAAATATATTGATCTCTACACACATTAATTAAAATGAGGTGTAAAGGGACACATATTGATTAACTACTGTAAAAGACATGTTCAAAATAACTATAAAAATTAATCCTGAATAGCGTGAACAGGGGCGTCACCCTGAACTGCATGTCCTCTAACAATGGGTAACTCTATCATCGACAAGTATGCCTGTCGTGGAATGTCCCATAGAGAGTGATGCTTTGATCCCTTTTGGACTCTCTGCCTAGAGGGTTGCTTTTATATTAAAAAACTGAAGAACCCGAATGATCAATTCAAATCCTGTTTGCTGCAAGGATTCAATTTCTTCGGCAAGAATCTGAAATAAGCACATTTATTCTTACAATACATATTTTTTAGTTTTATTTTGTACCGGCTCCTAGTCCAGCAGCGAGACAAAATGTGCGAACTTTAGAAAAAATGAGATTGGCAATCCTACTTCGTCACTGAAAGGATGTCAAACTTTTCTTACTACACATCAATTGGAGGCAATTTACAAGAACTGAAATCGAATTCCTATAACTCTATAAATGAGCACAAAGTTGGGATGGACAAGCTAGCAGAGTGGTGTCAGTCATCGCCCTCAAGTAGGCGTCTGCTCCCAGAACTCATGTGTTTTGCAACTTATTACTACTTTGTAGTTGTGTGTCTTCAAACTATATTCTATGAATCTTTGAATTTTACTTCGTGATTCTTGGGCGTCGTGTGTTTTGAGACGTAGCCGACTTAAAAGGATGATCACCCTCCAGATAATTTTAACACGGAAGCATTGCCAGACAATTACGGAGGCCATAGCTGAGTCAATTATTGCCTCAAAGAAAATGTTCGTCATTTGCATTCATCCTTTATTACCTCACTTAGGCAGCCCGTGTTCTAAATCTGATGGTATTGGGTTTGAGTTAAAGAGATATTCACAATCCCCAAATTTTCATTTTCAATATCCCCGTAATTCATAGGATTGAACTTCTTCCATTTCTTGCTATTTGTTTTGTTATGTTGTGAGGTTTGCTTTTTGTGCTTACAATTTGCCTTACGTCGCACTGACACAGATAGCTCTTATGGCGACGAGGGTTAACAAAGGGCTACGACAGGGTCTCTCAGGGTGCATGCGCCCGTGCACTGCACGGCGCAAAGTGCAGGAAACGACTTCACTAGGATGAGCAGAGTGCAAACCCCCCACTCCACTTCCCCTACACCTGTCTCACCCGTTCGGCCTGTCTTCGCCTTCTCCACCTTCCCCGCTGATTCTCCCCTCACTGCGAAATGTTTATGTGCGGTGAGCGGGGACACTGTTGTATGGGACAATGTTACCAGTGTTAAAAATATTCTTCTTTCAATTTGGTTTGAGCAGACAATTTATCTCCTCTAGCTCTACTTTTCTGCATCTTTGCAATGATACCAGTTGTGCCTGGAACAAGGGACGGGCTGACAGCAATTCTGAGAGCCTTCTTTAAATTGTTATTAGAAATAGGCCTACTCGCACGCAATCTAGTGTTCGTACAAGTCAAAACAGAAAAAAATACCTTTCGCATATCCATGTGGAACCAAATATAGAAATAGCTGCTTCTCGATGCAGGTTAGGAAAATCTTACTTCGACAAATTCTCGTAGAATTTAAGCAAAGCCTTTGTATTGGAAAAATAGATCTTTTTGGTTAACTTACCACATAATTATTGTCCCACGGATTAAGCATGTGGCTTTATCGGCACGACTAACAAAAAATACGAAAGTTCCCAGTTCGATTGAAATGGTCTTTCGGAAGTCTTTGCTTTCTTCGAAACATGTTACTCGATTATTGTGTTGCTGTCTTGCACTTATCTCTTTCACTGATAAACTAGCCGTCTATCAACGAACGCTTCGTCGCTCTCAGCACACTACACCATCCGAGTCAAGCCGAGTTGAGCCGAGTCGGACCGATGCTCAGTGAACGGAGTCTCTGAGCCTCGATTTGCACGCGTAAGATTTTGGGCGTTTGAGAGGCCCTGGCGAGACGGAGAGACATATTCAAGGCTGCCGGCAGTGGGGTTCGAACCTACTATCTCCCGATTGCAAGCTGACAGTTAAGTGAACCAAACTGCGCAGCCACTCGCTTGGTAGTATTCAGCTTAGGTCGCACAGACACAGAGTAGTCTATGATGGTATAGGTAAGGGCTATGATTGGGAAGGAAAACAACGGAAAACGATCTTCAGGCCTGTCGACTATGGAGTTTGAACCCATCATCTCCTGAATGTGGTTTCCCATTTTCACACCAGGCAAATGCTGGGGCTGTACCTTAATTAAGGCCACGGCCGTTTCCTTTCCACTCCTAGCCATTTCCTGTCCCATCGTCGCCATAAGACTTATCTGAGTCGGTGCGACGTAAAGCAACTAGCATCTCCTGAATGCATGCTCAGAGGTACGTGACCCAAACTACGCGGCCAACTATGAGTACTTCCATCTTTCCTATGACTGGTGCTAAGAGGAGGTGGCTAACAGGCAGAAAATCCACCTTAAAATAATAATCACCACCACCAGTTAAAACGGTCTTGAGACAGTTATGTAAACTTTAATCATTCCCATTAACTACTTTTTCAGAGACGCCTAGCATTCAAGAATGACGTATTTGGGCACTTTCGAATATTAACGAACTGAACCGTTATCGAACCCGTCAACAAGGGTTCGGTATATGAAAGTTCAGTTATATCGAAATGTGCACACTAACTCAAAAAGAAAGAAAGTAAATTTAGTGTTTTAAAATAAATTGTATCTCATGTCATGGCTCTGATGTAAGTGATATTTGAATTCCGATATAAAAGAGTTTGCATGTACTTTTCTCCTGCATATTGACCAATCTCCCCATCCCCCTCCTCCAAAACCAATCTAAATTAGTTGGAATTTGCTGAAAGGTATAAATTGGCATGGATTTATTCACTTAGGTGAAAATTTAGTAAGCTCTTTGACCTTTGCTGGTGATTTGGTCTTAATGATGGACTGCAGAAAGCTTGCAATCTAATATCTTGCAACTTAGAAGTAAGTGGAAAGAGTATGATTTTTAGACACTAGTAGGTTGGAATGTAAACGTATTTAAGCAAGGCGTAAGGGTATTCTACCCCCGCAATAGTTCTGCAGTGAGGATTGCATAAATATTAGCGATCTGATTTATTAGAACCCCTAAAATGTATGCAACACACCGAGATAACTTTCGATCAGCTTGCGCCTTGTTCAAAAACGTCTGCATTCTAATCTCCTAAGGCCCTGGATATGAAAATTAGCATTTGTAAGACTAAAGTGAGATCAGTAGGAAAGGAACCTAAGAGGACTGAATGTTGGGTTATGAATACAAAACTGGAACAGGTGGATCACTTCAAGTATTTAGGAAGTGTATTGCTCCATGATGATAGTGTAGTAAGTGAGATTGATTCTCATCCATTTTTACGAATGTACAAGATAATTTTAGATGCATGTGAAATAAGGCTTATAGTGCGTAAATCCAACCGCTGTCCCGTTTCTCTGCGAGATCGCGTAAGAAGTAAGATGAATTTTCGTAGCGAGTCAGCGTCATTAGAAGAATTAATGAGACGAAATTAATGACGTGAAATATGATAGTAGCAAGGGAGAGGGTAAAACCAGGTGGCGGTACATAGCCTAAACCTGTCGAATAGCACCAAGCGATCTGTCCAAGGGATAACATCGTCTGACAGAAGAATTACCATTAATAGTGTCATATAAACTGACTCCATATGAATACCATGAAGAGGTTTTGAATAAGGCTTATCGCCATATATCTAATAAACTATTTTGTCCAGGAGATATTTGTAAGACGTGAAAAAATAATAATTGCGAATAACATCCGTTATTATTCCTCTCATGGTAAATAAGGCATGAGACATAACAGTTAGTAAATTATGTTTTACACTATTTTTACTATGCATAGTATTATACCAGGTGGACCGCAAGCGCCGTACTTACAAGTGTCCCGCATGCACTAGTGATGAACGGGATGTCT
This sequence comes from Anabrus simplex, assembly GCF_040414725.1. Taxonomy (NCBI): domain Eukaryota; kingdom Metazoa; phylum Arthropoda; class Insecta; order Orthoptera; family Tettigoniidae; genus Anabrus; species Anabrus simplex. The sequence continues at coordinate 370,102,161 of NC_090269.1, read as the reverse complement.
AAATAACTAATTTTACAGTGGTATTACTGCCTGCAGTTAGGTTACGTCAGAATATGAAGAGATAACAATCGGACGGCCGATCGCTGTCTGTTCCTAAGCGCTACCCGTCTAATGCGCCCCCTTGCGTTAGTGAGCCTCGTTTTCGAACGCTCAGTAATAGGCTGGTATTTGGTACAGTAGCAGTACAGGTGCTGTCAAAATATCGACAAAGGCTGGTGTGTTCAGCAGTAACGAATACACAGAAATAATATTATGAAGAATCTGGTCGGAATGCAGCCGAAGTTCGCTGACGGTATGCGCAGGAGTTTTCGAATAGCAGCCTACCTTCTATATATGTATTTCTCCGTACAGAGTTGTAATTAAGAGCTTATAGATCATTCAATACACATACCACATACATACAACATTTTTGTAGAGTGGAATGTCTGTACGCGCAATGAGTTATTAAACTTTATTTTCTGCATCTTTGGAAAAACGCATCATGTTACAGAACGTGTATAGTAACATGACTGCTAATTTGTTTCACATTCAAACTATAGCACGTTGCAGCGCTCTTTTGTAAACCAGTGATTAGGCATCCCATTCATCATTAGTGTACCGGGTGAGTTTCCCGTGCGGTCAGGGGCACGCGGCATCCGGGAGATAGTGGGTTCAAATCCCAATGTCGGCAGCCCTGTAGATGGTTTTACGTGGTTTCCAATTTTCACACCAGGCAAATGCTGAGGCTGTACCTTAATTAAGGCCACGGCCGCTTCCTTCCAACTCCTAGGCTTTTCCTATCCCATCGTCGCCGTAAGACCTAGCTGTGTCGGTGCGACGTATAGCCACTAGCATCATTAGTGCATGCGAGATACTTACACGGAGAAAGTACTGGCCTGGAGGGCCACCTGGTATAAATATTTATTGAGAAAGCGACTTTCCAGACATTCTGGACTGCAACAAGACAAAGTTCAACATCATAAAACATAAAATTAAATCTAAACTTACAAACATGAAACATCATCTGATAAATAAAAATCAAATAATAATATTACAATATATAGTATAGGGCATTAAAACAAAGGAAACCGAGCTCGATAGCTGCAATTGCTTAAGTGCGGCCAGTATCCAGTATTCGGGAGATAGTGGGTTCGAACCCCACTGTCGGCAGCCCTGAAGATGGTTTTCCGTGGTTTTCCATTTTCACACCAGGCAAATGCTGGGGCTGTACCTTAATTAAGGCCACGACCGCTTCCTTCCCACTCCTATCCCTTCCCTGTCCCATAGTCGCCATAAGACCTCTCTGTGTCGGTGCGACGTAAAGCAACTTGCAAAAAAACAATGGAAATACTAAAAAAATCAAAGAACAGAACATTCGGTACTAGGAAATTAACAGGAATATAAAGAGAACTACTAAGAATACAGTATTGTGCCATTTCACTGTTAGGAATGAATATCTTGGCACAAAAATGGACGCTATGCCGCGAGAAAATTAAACACAACACGCAAATTTAATCGTCAATGTCGAGAATGTTGTATTCATATCAGGAATAAGCCGAGAAGGGGGTGAAAAAGAATGAAGGATACAGGATTTTTACAAATGTATTATTACAAAAAAAATTCCAGAAGAAATCTTCTCAAGCTGCACGGTGCAACATATTGCTACGTAAAGAAGACGGTATTGATAGCAAAAGGCTCGAATAGAAAATAATTTGGAATAACATCAAGAGAAAATAGCAAGGCTACAGGAGTATTGCGTAGAATCGGTTGTTAATAAGTTGAGAAATTAAAACGACTTGTTGGAATCGTTACGTAACTGGCTACGTCACAAGACACCACGCAGAAGTATCATATATCATTCAAAGTCACTGGCAATAAAAAACGGCAATTAAAAACAAGACATAGATATAGAAAACTAAATCGAATTAAAATTGAGAATTTCATACACATATTAGTAGTCTGCAAGGCGTTAGCTGGATTTAATTGAAAGAAGCATTTCTTTTCAATACGTTTATGAATGTTAGAAGGCTTTGAATACTAAGATGATTAAACTGACCATGTTTGTCCGTACTTTTGTCCTAACTGCGCAAAAGATGGCCAGCATCATGCACTAAGAAGACCAAGGCTGACTGTCTGGAGATGGTGTCCTGAAGTCGACGGAGCTATCCCGAGATGACGAAGAAGAAGGGATGACCTGACCATATTTTCCCAGAAACCGACACAATGTAGCAGACGTATCTGATTAGATGTCCTAAAGCATCTGGACATACCATCGAGGGAATACAGGGAAGAAAAGATAAGTCAATTGATGTATTATTACAGTAAGTAACTTAAAATAGCTTGTTTTGAAGAGTGCCATTTTATAATTGCGAGTAATATATATTTGTGCAGTGCTGTCATTGATTTAATTCAAGAAGAGTGAATTCATGTGCGAAATAGCATTGATATAACGACGTAGGAGGATAATAGGTAGTCATCTAACTAAAAATGACAATCCTTTGGTTAGGATGTATTTGATCAGTGATAATCAAGTTATACGTTCGTAATGCTGTCTATTTTAAGTAAGAGGTTAAATGTACTTCGGTTGTGAATATTATACCGACATTGTGGTTTATGTTATGATTGAATTAGGGTGTTATACCACGAAATGGTGATGATGCGGTACGATATACAGGTTATATTTGGATCTTAAGATGACATATCAGCAATAAGAAATTAATCTGGAGAAAATTGAGAAGGAAATGGAATATATAAGTGGATAAATAATAGTTATGAATTCATGTGCGTCAAGTTAAGATATATATATAAGGGTTATTGAAATGAAGGAAGAGATATGATGCGAATAATATGAAACAGATGATATATGTATACAGGATGAAGCGTAATTCGCGCACTCGGGAGTCGCAGCGTGACTCCTCACATGCCAGCAATAAAAAAAATGTCTCTTACAAAATTTCGTCTTGCGAGTATATCCGGTAGAAAACGGACGTTAAAGAGTAGCAATCTGGCAACACTGTAACCATATGTAGAGTAACTACCGCTGTCAGCACGTCCACGTCGTGCTGTACAGGTGGTGCAGTGGGTAAAGTTTTTGGTTGGCATGCAGGAGCTCGTTGGTTCGATCCTGGGTTGAGGCGCATTTTTATTTGCTAATTTCCATCTGACATTACCTACTGTGATACAGTAAGACACCGTTTCTGAGGTCACATGTATCCTACATTTACAACATAATAATAATAATAATAATAATACATTGAGATACGTACTAAACAGCATGCGGTTACCAGACGCAACACGCAATGTTGAAAGGCAGAATTATTGGGACCATGGTGATAACACATACAAATTGTAACCGAGTTTGGACATTATTCGCAGAGCACGTTGCTAGGCGTCCGCCTCTGTGGTGTAGTGGTTAGCGTGATTAGCTGCCACCCCCGGAGGTCCGGGTTCGATTCCCGGCTCTGCCACGAAAATTTGAAAAGTGGTACGAGGGCTGGAACGGGGTCCACTCAGCCTCGGGAGGTCAACTGAGTAGAGGTGGGTTCGATTCCCACCTCAGCCATCCTCGAAGTGGTTTTCCGTGGTTTCCCACTTCTCCTCCAGGCGAATGCCGGGATGGTACCTAACTTAAGGCCACGGCCGCTTCCTTCCCTCATCCTTGCCTATCCCTTCCAATCTTCCCATCCCCCTACTAGGCCCCTGTTCACCATAGCAGCTGAGGCCGCCTGGGCGAGGTATTGATCATACTCCCCAGTTGTATCCCCCGACCAAGAGTCTGAAGCTCCAGGACACTGCCCTTGAGGCGGTAGAGGTGGGATCCCTCGCTGAGTCCGAGGGAAAAGCCGAACCTGGAGGGTAAACAGATGATGATGATGATGATGATGACTAATCTATGGGACCATTGGAGAAGGGTACAAAGAAAACAGGTTTCACATCTAGTAGATGAAGTGGTGCGAATAAATTCACGCCCACGACGTGGAAAGGGCGCCTTTCAAAGCTGACCAATGAGAACGATTGTTCGTCCATTTCTAGGATCGTAGTATGTAAGTGCAAATGGTTTCTAGAGGACCCACTGCAATCGCTGTTGACGATTAAGATGCCAGATACCATACCACCTGGACTACATTTACGAAATAAAAAACATACGCCTCAACCCAGGATCGACCACTCGACCTCCTGCATGCTACCCCAAAACTCTAACCATTGCACCAACTGTACTATACGCGTAATGTCTGCTGACAGAGGTAGTTACCCTACATGTGGTTACAGTGTTGCCAGATTGCTAATATTCAACGTCGTTTTTCTGCCGGATATACTCGCAAGATGAAATTTTGTAAGACATTTTTTTTATTGCTGGCATGTGAGGAGTCGCGCTGCGACGCCCGAGTGCGCGAATTACGCTTCACCCTGTATATATATGAAGAATGGTTGCGTAATAAGAATAGTGATGATTACTATTTCGTCCAGAGAGAAGACATGGATATATTTTAATGGTGATATTAAGTTAATTGATGCGATTTAAGGTTAATAATGCATGTATTTAATTCCATAACGTATATTAATCCTTCAGTATTCCACATCCAGCATTAAATATGATCCATGTAGTTTACATATGTCGGATAGATACCAGTAGATCATCAAAATGAATCCATATAGGAAAGAGTTAGTGGAATTAGCCCACATTAATCAGAATTCTTGACCACAATCATGTTTATTTTAATAAACTGAGTTAGAATGCTTAATTGCTCATTTCAATGATATCACTGCAGAGGTTCTCCATAATTAGATGATGAAGATACTGGTTATTAAAGTCTTCTTAAATGACAGACCAGACAATTCCCTAAAATAATGTTAAATAAGGTGTTATAAGTTATTGGTGACACACTAACAGGTCGCACAGGATATGAATAATTGGCACTTAACTTGATTTTGAGAATTTATTTTTATTTTAGGAAAATTATCTAAATAATGATTAGTAATGGTAATTTTTCATTATTTAAAAATTAAACAATGTTAAATGACTTATCTTTTATCTTTCCTTCCTCGAAATTTTGAAGATAAAAGCCACTGAATCCGAAATACTTGAGAATTGAATGAAAAGATTAATGTTTTCCTGGTACTAATTATTAGTGATGGTGATAAAAGCATGATTATAAAATATTGACAGCTACATGCAGGCAAATAGACTGATAACTTCTGGATAGATCTCCAATATAATATATATCAAATTTTGAAAGATATTTTAGGGAATCATTTTGTGTTCAAGCAGGGAAATTAATAACCTAAACGTGATTTTAATTTTAAAATGGCATAGTATAATGATGAACATCTCTAGATTATTTTCTACTTTTCAACAGAAGCTAGGTATATAGTCAAGATTTATTTATTTCCCTATCAAAGATCTTTAAATAAAACCAAACCAAACCAAACCCCATGGCAGTACAGCCCTTGAAGGGCCTTGGCCTACCAAGCGACCGCTGCTCAGCCCGAAAGCCTAAAGATTACGAGGTGTCGGGTGGTCAGCACCACGAATCCTCTCGGCCGTTATTCTTGGTTTTCTAGACCCTCTAGCTCCTCAATTCTAATCACGAAGGCTGAGTGGACCTCGAACCAGCCCTCAGGTCAGGTAAAAATCCCTGACTTGGCCGGGAATCGAACCCGGAGCCTCCGGGTGAGAGGCAGGCACGCAACCTCTACACCACGGGGCCGGCAAAGATCTTTGAATACCTTTATATATTAATTAGATTAGTTAGGTGAGGAGACAGATTTCAACAAACTATTCAACTATTCTATTTCAAATTAAATTTAATAAAGTGACATTAGATAAATTTATTCATTCTTTTAATGATGTCTTAGGTTAAATAAGTACTTATAAACATGCGTAGATTAAGTATCACAAACTGATTGTGCAACTTTAGCCGTCTAACTCACCCGGTGACTTTACTCTCGGAACCTACGCCGCGAAATAGATACTTGATTGATAGATAATGATGAATTGAACTAGTCAGGATTTCTTTGCGGCCCGACCTGGACGCGGGAACGGCGCAGTATTGTAGATGTGATTTTAAAATAAATAACGATAGATAACGATCCCGTGAAGTGGCGACTACCAAGAAATGGATTCTGAACTTTTGTAAGCCGAATCTATTCCAAAAATTAATGAGAACCTGTCATTAAACCCAATACTTCCACCTCTTCTGAAGCCTCCGTGGCTCAGGTGGCAGGACGCCGGCCTCTCACCGCTGTGTTCCGTGCGCTGGACAAAGCGGAGGCGGGACAGGTTTTTCTCTGTGTAGTCCGGTTTTTCCTGTCATCTTCCATCCCAACAACACTCTACAATATAATTTCGCTTCATCTGTCAATCATTAATCATTGCCCCAGAGGAGTGTGGCAGGCTTCGGCAGCCGGCAGAATTCCTATCATCGCCACTAGATGGGGGCTTTATTCATTCCATTCCTGACCCGGTTAAATTACTGAAAACCGGCTGTAGATTTTCATTTTCACTCCCTCCTCCTCTAAATTGTACTTCCTTCTGTAAAATTCGATTGTAGGTGTGCAGATGTTTTTTTTTTTTTTTTTTTTTTTTTTTCAGTGCTAACCGTCTCAGGCTGGCCGATGAGATGCTCAATTCTGAATGTGGGATCGATTATATAAACTTTCTTTTTGTCGTGTTTAAATGTTATGACGTCGATTCTTCTGGTGCTACCGTTCGTAGACACGCTGTGAAGTTGTTCGTTAACGGCATAACCCAGTCCACGAAGCTCTTCGGCAATGAATCTTATTTTATGATGGCGGGTGTTTCTCATCGTATTACCATAAGGGCAGTTGTCCAAGGCGAAACCTAGTGTACGCACTCTCTGTCACATCTGCGACAGAGGTCAGATGTCATTTTCATTGTTCGAGCCCCACTGTCGGTAGCCCTGAAAATGGTTTTCCGTGGTTTCCCATTTTCACACCAGGCAAATGCCGGGGCTGTACCTTAATTAAGGCCACGGCCGCTTCCTTCCAATTCCTAGGCCTTTCCTATCCCATCGTCGCCGTAAGACATATCTGTGTCGGTGTGACGTAAAGGAAATAACATTTTCATTGCCCCGCACCATTCGGTACATGCAAGACCTTGGAGCCAGTTGCTGTAGGGAGTATATTCCTTACACAGCACTCCTCCCACTCCCTTTTGAGGTAATTTACACCACTTAACAAATCGTCCTTCACGTAGTTCACTGCATATTTTAATTGTATCAGGAAGATCGGTTTTCTGACTTAATATGGGATCGATATTCAGAATGCCAAGACTATTCGAGCAACCTATAATGTCCGCCGCGGGGTCCACAGTTGTAAGTACGTAATCAATAGCACTCCTAATGATTGTACTGAGTAAGTATTTATGTGTTGTAGGAAGACTTCCCATTCGGTTTTAAATAGTTCAAGGCCTTTAAACTTATTTCCTGTGTACACTGCACATTCTGGAAAATATATCGGTAATTAGAATATTTCTTTCAAAGCACTTTTAATGTCCGACTTCATGGTTAAATGGTTAGCGTGCTGGCCTTTGATCCAAGGGGTCTCGGGTTTGATTCCCGGCCGGATCGGGGATATTAACCTTAATAGGTTAATTTAAACGGCTCGGTAGGGCCACATCCTCACAGACACGTAGGTCACCTGTAAAGCGTCAACTCGAAAGACCTTCATCAGGCTTCTTCGGAGGCCACAAAGCACTTTTAATAATTATGTGGCATCTCTCAGAAAAGTTGGGGGTATTGTGCTCTTCTCGGCAGTTTGAAATGTGCAAATTAAAGAAAGACAAACTGATCTTGACAATAAAATATAACTTTTGGTGTCCTCGCCACTGATTTATGACAAGATTTCAATTCAACGTAATGGGATCTCTAAAAGGTACACCAAGATATTTGACTTCTCCTTAACAATGGAACACAGTATTTATTTCCTTCCATCACTAAATCGTTGTCCGGCTCTTTGGCTAAATTGTTAGCGTGCTGGCCTTTGGCCACAGGAGTCCCGGTTTTGATTCCCGGAAGGGTCGGGAATTTAAACCATAATTCCGTTGGCATGGGGTCTGGGTGCACGTGTCGTCTTCATCATCACTTCATCATCCCCATCACAACACGTAGGTCGCCTACGGGAGTCAAATCAAAAGACTTGTATCTGAGTAGCTGAACTTGTCCTCGGACACTCCCAACACTAAAATCTATAAGCCATTTCATGTTTATTAAATCATTTTCCTTAACTTTCCACTTCTTAATATACATGCTCTTGGACTTCTTAAGATTTATACACAGGCCAATTTCCTGAAACAGTTGTATTGACATCCGGGTCAATGCTCTTCATTCCTTCGCCAGCGAATCCTATAACTGTGAGAGGTATCAAATGTTGTGAAAGTTATTTATCGTTCGGAAAACTTAAGCTTTCTCCCGAAAGTTCATTGAAAATATAGTCTGTGGATAGATCGTACAAAGCTGGTGACAACGGAGAACCTTGCAAGACTCCTCTTCATAGAGAGATCGAGATTCTCAGGTGTAAAATGTCTAGATCGTACCGCAATTGAAGATGTTTACGATGAATTTTAGGCTACGTGAATTGTTTATTCTAAGAAACCACAATGAATCTGTTATTTGAGAAAGCACAAATGTCCACTACTATTAGTGCCTAGTTTTTACACCAATTATTTATCGGATCTTTTGTAAAAATTCTGATCAATTTTGAAAAAATAAATGTTCAGAAAAGAGGGATATAGGGACTGAACGTTACAGGACTTGTGTGATTTCCAAAATAAATAAACTCTTGATAGCAAAATATAAGTAAATTAGGTTAATGCTTACCAACATTTAAGGACACTACACATCACACTTCAATTATGCAATAATTATTTTTTTAAAATGTTAATGCTATTTGTTCAAGGCGTCGACGTAAAGAGATCTTTTGCACCTACTTGCACCATGTGATATGAACCTGCGTGTAATTCGAATGGAGAAAGTGTAGAGTGTTGAATGTGAGGGGAGGAATGTTAAGGACGACACAAACACGCAGTTCTCAGGCCGGGGATATTAATCTTTTACAATTAAAAACCACTGACCTAGCCTGGAATCGAAGCCGGGGCCGCCGGTGAAAGGCTGACGCGTTTCCCCCTAAACTGCGGGGCCGGAATAATTATGTAATTAAGTTTTATATTTAAATTTACCTTCATACAACAACATCAAAGTCAAAATTCAGAACATTGTCCATCTTAACAATATCACTCAGGAACGTCCTCCCTGTTAACATTAAGGCTAAGAGGAAGGTCTCAGTAAAATCATTATAATGTGGCGGATACGTACGCTTTCGCTCTGAAAGATGGGACTTGGCTTATTTCCTTTAATTCCTGGGTGGATCATAGGGCTTCGACGAAATTTCTCCAGCTTGTTCCATCTGGTGCCAATGTCTTCACCTGCCTCCATGTCTTGTTGACTCCAGCAATTTCCCTGTTTATGCTTCTCTTCCAGGTAATCCTCAGTCTGCCTTGCCTGCGACTACCTTGTGGATTCCAGCTCAACGCTTGCCTTGTGACACTTTCTTGTGATCTTCTCAGGGTGAGGCCAATTCACCTCCCAAAGGTCTTTTTTTTTTTTTTTTTTTCTTGAGATGGACTTTGTACCTCAAAACAACGATTTATAACAAAGTCTGTAACCTTGTGGCAATGTCTTTGATCATTTTCCGGGTCTCACTTCCATACAGTATCACCGATGTAACATTTAAGTTCAATATCCTTTGCTTTGTTTTTATGAGAATGTGAGGGGATCTTCAAATTGGCCATAACTGTGCAAAAACTCATTGGATTTATTTATACGACTCATCACATCTCTGAAAGCACCTCCATCTTGGCTTACTATACTTCCTAAGTAACAAAATGATTCTACGCTTTCTATATCCATTCCATCTACAGTCAAGCTAGAGTTGTTTTTATGCGCTTTTCTTTAGTTTTTTGTTATTTATCTTTAAATCTACCTCTTTAAGTTCTATTTTAAAATCATTCAGTTTGATTTCCAAATTCCAAAAACATTCTGCAAGAAGACAGAGGTCATCCACATAATCCAGTTCTTCGAATTGGTTATTTAATCCCCACTGCATGCCACGCCTTCTATTCGTTGCCTCTCTCAACATACAATCCAGTGTCATGACAAATAAGATTGAGGGCAGTAGACATCCTTGTCTTACTCCAGATTTTACAGAAGAAGGTTCAGACAACTTCCCGTTATGTTCTACTTGACAAGTATATCCTCTCAAATATGGGAGTAAACATAATATTAACATACATGCCTCAACCCTATTTTGTCTGCAAACGGACATATATGGTTCCTCAAATAACCGATTCAAATAGACAGCATTGATTTCTTATCGAAGAAATATTATATGCCAGTAATCATGGCTTAGAGAATTCTCCGAAAACTTGTCTTTACAACAAGTGGGAAAGTCTTATGGCTCTGTGTGAAGGGCTAGTAATTTTAGAACCATGTAAAATAACTGTGCCACATGTTCTTCACACCACATGATCCTGTACGAAGGCACACATTTTGTCAGTGGATTCTGGATACAGTGAATTATACCATTGTTTTCTCGGACAAGGTATTGTTCCTCCTTCGTGCTTAATAGTCCAAAATGGGGCGCAGAGAAACCTGATTTCGTATATGAAGTGCCCATCCATGGTGAGAAAATCGGTGTGTGGTGTGCAACTAAGAGTGAATGAATCATAGTACCAATATTGTCTGAGCTACAGTTGATTCCGATATTTACGTACTTACTCTTCTCTTAGAGAAATAACAGACTGGGAGCACGATTTCACCTTCTTTCAATGAAATGTAATGGAGTACAGTATGGCTTTCAGTGCCTCGAAGTGTCCGAGGACATGTTCGGCTCGCCAGGTGCAGATCTTTTCATTTGACTCCCTTATGTGAGCTGCGCGTCGTGATGAGGATGAAATGATGATGAAGACGACACATACACCCAGCCCCCGTGCCACCGGAATTAACCAAAGTTGGTTAAAATTCCCGACCCTGCGGGCCACCTGTGATCAAAAGCCAGCCATGGAACCGGACTTTCTTTCAATTAAACTTTGTTGCAGCTCATTCGTCAGTCCTAACCCCTGCGACTTTTATCTCAGGGGAAGTTTAAAATATCACCAAGTGAGTGGCTGCATGGTTTGAGTCACGTAGCTCCCAGTGTGCATTCGGTGGATAATGGGTTCAAACCCCACTGTCGGAGTCCTCAAGATTTTTTCCGTGGTTTCCATTATCACACCAGGCAAAGGCCGCGCTCCTGTCCTTTCCGCTCCTATCTATTCCGAGCAAGTTAGCCGTGCATTTAGGGGCGCACAGATAGTGCGAGAGATAATGGGTTACAATCCCACTGTCGGCAACCCTGAAGATGATTTTCCGTGCTTTCCTTTTGTCACACCATGCTGTGACCGCTTTCTTCCCTCTCCTAGCCCTTTTCTATACCATCGTCACTATAAGACCTAACTGTGTCGGTGCGACGTAAAGCAAATCGAAATAAACATGTTTAGAACATCGCGAACACAATACAAATCTGCAGACTCTAAAAAACTGAAGCAAAATGTACTGTACACCAGGAAATTGACAACATTACGCAACCTGAACTACTGTAAGTGATGTATATTTTCTTAGAGAGGTGCCAGAAATGAGTAGACCATCGAGGCGGGCGAATTTTAGCATCTCTTTTACTAATTTTGGTGAGTTAGAATCCCACCGTCTAGGGCCTGAAAATATTTTTCCGTGGTTTCCTATTTTCACACCAGGCAAATGCTGGGGTTGTGCTTTAATTAAGGCCACGGTCACTATGTTTCAAATATTAGCCCTTTCCAATCCTCGCGTCGCCTAAAACCTTCAATGTGCTAGTACGAAGTTAAATCAGCAGAAAATAAAAAAATTAATTGGTAAGTAACAAATTTCTTAGCATAGTTCATAATATTGCCATATAAGAAACCTACACGTATCCATTGATTTTATACTGATTATTAGTAGATACACTTATTAAAATTAAAAACTATATCAGCACACATTAAAATAATTTAATCCAAACCTGGTTTTTCGAATCTTCCTTCCATCATCAGTTGTTCATAAAAATTAAAATATTAAAATTCACATAATTGTGCCATCTTAATTTTTTTAACGTAGAGGATAGTTGTGCTTGTACCGGGAGGTACACCTCAACCCCGTACATTTAAAAGAAGTGCCGTAAGGAACTCTATCTATAGAACAACTCGTGAAACTGCTAATACATAAAGTTGGGACATTGTTCAGAAGATGTAGCTATTGAATAACTGAGTAATTTGTTATTTGGAAGTTTCGTAATCTGACTGGATTTTTGTTTTGTACATCAAGACGTTTGAACTTTTCTCCGTAGATGTCTCTAAAAAAACTGAGGTCATGCACTCTGGTGCAAGGTGGAAGAATGAGTGATTTAAAGTTTTGTGTTTATAGGTTTTCTCAACTAAATTCATTTTCATTTATTTTGGTACTTCCACGTTTGCAACACTTTCTTCTCATCCCGCCAGGTTTTGAATCTGGCCAATAACAATATTCTGTAATTAGTTTTCAGCCAATCAGAGGCTTCTTGTAACCTTTTATTCTGCCAATAAAAGCGAGAGGGTGTGTCAGGATTTAGTCCAGAGCCTTCCCGAACCCTCCCGTCGGGTATATAATCTGCGGCTTTTCCTAGTTACCTTGTCTTATTGATCGTCAGTTTTCTGAGTGTGTGTGTGTGTTAAGACAGGAGGCGGGGTGCCTCATTCTTCGGCACGCAGAACATCAGCCCAGGTAATTGCCACCAGTTTTATATCTCTGTAGCTATCTCAGCAGACTTACCCGAGTGGAAGCTTCAAATTTCTAAATATGTAACCATCCGTTTCCTAGGAATGTAAAATATAAGAATGTAAACTACTTCTTCTCATGTAAAATTTCATAAAGACTTAAAGTGTAAATCGGGGATAGAGAGTGCGTTACCCTCTCGAGTTCTCCTTCAATTTATCTTGAGGTGACTACGATTTTGTAACTGTTTATCTTTCTGTAAAGCATTAATTAACTTTTCTTTCTAGTCACCTCAGTAGCTTGGGATTAGCCTCTGTATCATCGGGCCATGAGCCCAAGTGGGGTTTTATTCTTGGTTTTCTAGGAGCGCAAGTGTACGGCTCCATACATTTTGAGTTTGGGGGCAGTAATGTTAATGTGTTCTTCCTTTTCATGAAGGCCCTGTAGTATTAGATACCCCTGTATTAACTAGATTGAAAATTGTAGTTTGTGCCTAGAGAGGCCAGAGATTGTAAAGTTTTATGTAATGTTGCCTTTAGTAGGCTGTAGGGAATTGGGAGAGCAGGATCCTTGGTTGAATTTGGAGAGCATGTAAGCTCTTTTCTGTGATTTGTGTAATATTGTGTGGAGTCTTTGGAAGGCCGTATTTGTAACCTTTGGAGGAAAGTGCTCTTGAATTGGGAGATTTCTCTCCTCGTCCAACTAAACGCAACATTTGCGATGTTGTAAACTTGTAAATTTGGAGATGGAAGCTCAGCACTTGTAATTTCCAACCATTGGGTTTTCCTTCTTGTATCAAACTGCTATTTGCACCTGTAACCTTGTTATTTCACTAAGTGAAAAGTTTGTTAAGCTTGAGATTTGAAAAGAAATATAACCTTTATGTTTAAGTTTTGAGTTAATCTTTGATATCGTAGATAGACCCATTCCAATCAGCACCTTCTTTCACCTCTCTCTGTTCCACAGAAACTCCGTAACAAGTGGTAGCAGAGCGTGGTTGAATGAGTCTAGATTAAGCCCCTTTCGACGGCTAAACGTAGGATCCACTCCGAACTTTTCCAAATTATTAATTTTTCCTGTCACCATGCCTGGTCCTCGCGAAGTCCTCGCTCCCGGGTTGTTGCGCAAGGAGGAATTTATTTATGGGCTCCTCATTAGAAATAATTAATAGTAATTAATAATAAAAAGTCAATATCTCGGAACTCTCAATTAAAACACGATAACACTGTAATAAGCCTGAATCATTATACGCACCAGAAATCTTCATCATTGGAGGCAGATAACTAACTACATAGAAAAACAGGAAAGAAAATTCCTTACAAAAATCTTTGGCCCAGTATGCATAGAAGGAGTGTGGATGAAAAAGAAGTCGTCTGAATTATGCCAGCATTCTGAGAAACTATCAGATAGTATTATAAAAAGACGACTGAAATTTTATAGTCATGTTCAAAGAATGGGCCATGAAAAACTTACTAGAATGATAATTATGCCTCCTCACTAAAAGTAAAGAATAATTGAATAACCATAATTGAAAAAGACCTTCAAGAAATCAGCATAACAGGTATAAATTATATAGGATAGGCCTAGCTTTAGAACGTTGGTGAACAAACCTCATTCTGCTGAAAACTCCAAGATGAGAACCAACATTGTATTGAAGTAAGAAGGGAAAAAACACATCGAGACGATGAAGAGATTCTGAGAAGAGAAGAAAGCAAATTCCTCTGCTAAATAAATTTAACCACGCTCCTTATTTTACCACAACGTTGTGAAAATAATAATAATAATAATAATAATAATAATAATAATAATCTGCAGCTTATACCACTTGCTTCAGAGCCTCTGCACGCACTGACTCGTGAAAGTTGTGGCCAGGAATTTAAGGTCGTGTACCCTTCCTGGTCCGCCTCTGTGGTGTAGTGGTTAGCGTGATTAGCGGCCACCCCCGGAGGCCCGGGTTCGATTCCCGACTCTGCCACAAAATTTGAAAATTGGTACTGTGACCGTATCGTCACAATTGATAATTATTTTAAGTTATACGCTTGGTAAGGAAGCAGGCAGCAAGCTTTCATTGTGTGGATGTTGGGAGAAGCATCAGATTGTGCAATAGGACGCCCGCCGGAGCGGCGCCTTACACACCCAGTGGGTGGCTTAAAGAACCCCCGAACTAGGCACACGTCATAGAAGAACACTATTTTAGCGACTCCATATTGAAAACAAATGCCAGCGTACAGTGATGCCAAAGCGATCGGGCAAATTTTAATGTATTTTCGGCTTAAATAAGGCTTGGTTAATAAAAATGCATCCGTAAGAGCGGTAGAAAGAATACTGGCAAAAATTTAAAATCAGGAGTTATAGTAGAAGAGTTTCTCCAAGGTAAAGGCACTTAAAAACAGCTTACGTAACCAACTTGGCGTATTGACGCGGCGGGTGAAGCCAGATGCCTTTGGAGATTAACCATTTCCCCTCCGATCTTATTAATTAATTACTGCAGATTCGCCGATCATATTCGACTCCGCATGGCATAGCGCACTTGTGAATAACCGAGTCACACAATCTAGCGTATTGCTGATTTCAACAGGCTGGTTTATCCAGGAGAGGTCAAAATAAGGGTGGGGCGATGCCCGCTAGCCACCCCTATCCCTGGCTTTGCAATAAGTTGTTGCATTTCCTAGGGGACGGCAGTAGTCGAGGACGAGCTTCAGAGGTGGAATCACGGTCGGTTCACGAGCGGTAACTACCTCTTCTTTGTCTGAATAAATGAGACAAAGCGGGAGTGAAGTTAGAAAAATGTTTTTCTAGTGTGCAGTGATGGTAGGAAATGTAACTGTATGACAAAGATATTTGTGCGACATCCGATCGCGAGGTAAACTCAAAGTACCTGGAATTAGGTCGTAGGTTGTGACTGTGTAAAGTTGAGTACGTAGTGGGGATAAAACTCCGGACGGAGAATGCTCATCGCGAGGTTGATGTCTGTAGCAGTGAGGGAGCTCATTTTTCAAGGAGTATAATTCTGGGATTTGGGAAACTCTGTTTCAAAAGAAAAGCAGAAGTCGTGTGACGAAATACTATAAAAATAAATCCATGTAAAATTGAGAACAGGATTTCAGGATCAAATTATCACACTAAGTAACGGGGAATGATAAGTGCAGGATCTGAGCGATCTAGACAGAAAATTAGGAGAAGGACGGTTGATATCACGGAAGTAGGAGGCGATAGACTTGGGAATGAGGAGATCATGAATGTTCAACTCGCCTAATTTAAATTAAATAGACTAGCTGAGGTATTTATAATAATTAGCATCACGCAACTTTCATCGGTCATAGAACAATAGAGGGGAAGTTTGATGGTGTCGTGTGATCAACAAGTGTGCAAGATTGTGAAAATATAATTTCAGTGATCTGTTTACCAGGAAGATGGATTACTCCAGCAATGTCATCGAACTCCTAGAACTCAGGAGTGTACGAGCCAGCGACATGGAGTGAGCACCGATGGCAGGCCCCCGGAGTTCCGGACGGGCCAAGATGCACCAAAACTGTTGAGTACCGAGCTATATTTCTTCCAATGTTAGTATTTCCCCTTGTAGATAGAGTTAGCGTAAAGATAGGGTTAATGATGATGTAAATTGATAGGTTAAGTAACTCGGAGTGGTCGGAAGACCCCTTGTTCAATTTGATTAATTTAAGTAGATATGGGAAGGGAGTGAACCAGGAAAGATGTATAGAGTTTGGGACCCCTTTTAGCGCCTGCATGTGCATGCTATACTATATACTTTTTTGAGTGCTGAGAAAGAGTTGAGGGGGAAAATAAGTAGAAAATTGTGCAGGTTAATGCCGTAGATCTCATCTGCATGACTGCATAAGACGAGCAGGGATTAGCAGGTGACAGGATCATCAACATGTGCCTGTACAGAAATTAATGTGGAACAGGGACAGCACCAAATTTGTAAAAGTAGAAACAGTAGTTTGTTTTGCATGCTAGTGTATAAGTTTGGCTGTAACTGAAGATGTGCGAAAGTATGTGCAGAGGTTCATTATCCGCCCCCTACACATTAGTTAGGCTAATAAAGTAGATATTTATTAGTTGAGTGTGATCATTTCTGATTTTATTATTATTATTATTATTATTATTATTATTATTATTATTATTATTATTATTTTCTTAGTGTAAATCGATCGGTGATTTTATACCGATATATTTCGAGCAACAGGTTAGAGTATTATAATAATAATAATTATTATTATTATCTTAATGTAATTTGATCGGTGATTTTATACCGATATACTTCGAGCAACAGGCTAGAGTATGACAGGTACACAATCTCACTTCAGAAGGCTGAGAACAGGGAACATTGCTGTGGACGGTGGTTGACGGTATTGTGGTAAGTGTACGACGAAGAGAATGTGCGATTGAACCCCAGACCTCCAGAGATATGAGAGAATTTGATGTGAGTTAACGGCTGAATTTGAGAAATAATTCTCGTGTATTGAAAGTGTATGGGCTGGCTTGAGCAATGAATAGATTCCGCCAGTTTCAAATGAATTAAATTTTATAGACGCAATGCCCTAGTGTAAGCAGGTTGGTTGGTGTCTTCAGCTTCCAGACAGCGTGATTTACGAGCGAGGAGGGGAGAGACTTGTGAAGGTAGGTCCATGCACAAGCGAAGAAGTTGGTCGTGCTAACAGTCTGCCTTTCCTTTGAGAAATAAAGACAGTAGAGTTCTGTAACTACCACATATGCCGTAAGCCATGAACCACGAAGCAATGTAGATGTTTCTGTTGTATGACAGTGTTCACATGATTAGGGTATATTAGGGTTTGATTGTAGGATCTTTGATGGAGACGAACATAGTCTCCAGTTCGAACCTCGATTGCACAAAGACAGAACGGCTGCTCGCACAAGTAGCGGATTCTACGAGATGAAATACAGCCACTGGTATTTTGTGATGGTGTATAATATATCTTTCTTTTCAGGGTGTAATCTTGTTTTGTGTTAAGTACTGTTCTGCGCGAATTTTGACTTCATGAAATTTCACTGGTAGTTGTTGTAAGTGACGAGTTTGTTGTCAAGCCTGTGTTCGTTTAATTTTTATTTCATTTTACTTCTAATTCGTGGAGACGCGTAACCTTATTCTTCTTTTCCATGGTTTAAGTAAAGCATATGATTATTTCTCCAGGATAATTTTATTCATGTATAGATATTTGGTGGCGGTAGGTGTAAGATAGACGACCACTCTGAGGTGTAACTGGGTTAGTGTAAGTAAAATTTAACTTAGTGATGTGGGATTCGGTCCAAGGGGATACTGGCATATTGCACCCGCCCCCTCCCTAAATGGCACCGGCATAGAATCTACAGGGTCGCACATGGGTCAAGAAGACTGAAATAAATAGGCGCTGAACTAAAGTAAACTTAAAGGCGTACAGGGGAGGAGAAGCGGGGCATACATAACTAAAATGAGAACACATTCGAATTAAAATATTTAACTCACAAACCGGTTTATTCAACCTTAATGATGATGGGAAATGGCGCACTAAATAACACTAATGAATTACATTAAAATTTATAAATGTTTG